>NC_051317.1:8034708-8637062 GCF_015220235.1 Choloepus didactylus
CTGAGATACTTTGGAAACTTCATTCTGTTCATATTACCTTCTGCTCACAAACCTCCAAGGGCCCCCATCCCATTTGGAATAAAAGACGAAGTCCTTGCAACGACCTGCAAGCTGAGGCCACAACTCACAGCTGTTTTGTTTATTTTCTTTTCTTTTTTCCTCACTGTGTTCAGAAATTCAGAGACTTTCCCTGAACCTTCATCCCCTTTCCTGAGAATGAGGGTGAGGGTTACTTCTGTTTTTTTCTCACTCTGAGGTTGATATTTTGTGGTCCTGACTTTGACTTCTTTCCCCCAGGCCAGCAGGGCAACTAAAACCAAAGTCAATTTCTTAGATTAGCAGATGCCTCAGTCAAAAAAGAGTTAGGCCCTCCTGTGGCCTATTTATTGTTCTGGGCTCTTATTCTTAGATGACAGTCCGTTTATTCCCACCAACCATTAACTCTTGGGCTCTTTTAAAGATTTTTTTTTTTTTTAAACTAGCAGTCTTTGTGTACTTGGTGACTAAACTGGATTTTTAAGACACTAAAACTCATATAAACATCTTCTTTAACATTAAATGAAAATAATAGAATTAAATATTCTTAAACATTTATAAATCCTTTGCTTCTCCTGAAAAATCAAGGGCTCTTTAGACTCCTTTTAAGAGAGAAAGTGAATCTACTTTGGTGGAACACAATCCTGCTTGCTAAATTATCCTCCTTTTAATTATGATTTTGGTAGTTTCCAGTCCTCCAGATGCTTTTCAGAAATGAAAATCCTGTATACTGCATCTAGTGCATGTTATGAATAAATGGAAACTGTGCAAAAGAAATTCCTCTCACCATTTGGACAGTCTGAGCAGGCTGAAAGGCTTATGGTATTTCTGCTTGAATTTCTGTTAGCCATGGAAATACAGTTACTTTAGAAGAGAGCAGCAAAATGACAAAATATTTAGTGACAACATAAAATTAAATTATTTATTTTTGTATTTTTTAAATAAAACTAAATTTTTAAAAATGAATGGTAAAAAATGAATTATATACTTTGGGTAGCTTTCCTTTTAGATTTTTTGTTTAATTTGAAACATATGAAGTGACAATGTAAAATCTTCACATAATACTATCATGATAACAAAAAAATTACATGAAATAAGAAGGGTTACCTTAATTCTTTCCTTGTCTATCCAGTCGAAGTACCTAAAGGAAACACTTGCTAATAACTTAGTACATGTTTTTGGATTCCCTTATTTTTCTGGCCATTTTTATAATAGATTTTATTTTTTAGAGAAGTTTTAGATTTACAGAAAAATTATGCAGAAAGTACAGAAAGTTTCCCTATAAACCTTCTCTTCCCTCACCCCCACCCCACCCTCACCCCCCAGTTTCCCCTATTATTGACATGGTGTATTAGCGTGGTGCATTTGTTACAACTGATGAAGTTGTTACTTAAAGTCCATAGTTTACATTAGGGATCACTCTCTGTGTTGTACAGTTGTATGGGTTTTGACAAATGCATAATGCCTGGTATCTGCCATGACAATATTATACTGTAAATAGTAAATACAGAATGTAAATACTAACAATGCCCTATGCTCCACCTATTCACCCCTCCTTCCTTCCCCGTGAACTTCTGGCAACCATTGATCATTTTACTGTCTCTATAGTTTTTGCCTTTTCCAAAATGTCATATGGTTGAAATCATACGGTATTTTGCCTTTTCAGACTGGCTTATCAAGATGCATTTAAGTTTCCTCCATGTCTTCTTGTGACTTGAGAGCTCATTTCTTTCTATCACTGAGTAATATTCCACTGTATGGATTTATCACAGTTTGTTTATCCATTCACTTTTTGAAGGACATCTTGGTTGCTTCCAATTTTTGGCAATTACGAATAAAACAGTTGTAAGCATTTACATGCAGGTTACTGTGTGGACATCAGTTTTCTGAACACAATTGTGTTCTTAAGAACACAATTGCTGGATGGTTTGATAAGCCTATGTTTAGCTTTGTAAGAAGCTGCCATACTGCGTTCCAAAGTGGCTATAACATTTTGTCTTCTCACCAGCAATGAATGAGAGTTCCCGTTGTGGCACACCCTCACCAGCGTTTTGATTTTATATAAACTTTTTACAAGACTGAAATCACACTACATAATTACATAACTACAACTGCAAATTGTTCATTTTTACCTCAATATCTTATCACGGTAAATGCATAAATTTACAAAATTTTAAAAATTGTGAATAGTACATCAATACATTCTTATGGTAAAAGTAGTATAAAATATATATAGCCTCAAAGAAAACTTAATACCCACAGATGGTATTATAATTCAAAAATTGATTTATACCTTCTTTTAAAATAAGTGCTTGGTTTTCTTATGAGAAATGTTTACTATGAAAAATGTGGGTGTTACCTATTTTTTCAATAATAATATAAGATGTATCTATATATTTGAATTTATCTATAAATTATTTTAATAATTGAGTATTCTTATCTTATGAATAAGCTCCACTTACTTAAAATTGCCTTTTGTCAAAAAACACTGGTTTTTATAAACATTTGAGCGACGTGTTCGGTTAACTAAAATTTTGCATATGTCTTATGGAAAAGTCCTAATAAATAGTATTGCTTCATGTGAAATGATCATTTTAAGGCCTTTGCTTTAATTTATTAATAGATCACAGTGCGGTCATCCCCACTCCACTGCCTCATGGAATGATCAGAAGTGAGAGTCTAGAGCTGCGCTGTCCATTGTCAATGTAGAAGCCATGGGCCGCCTGTGGCTTTTGGGCATTTGAGGACAGGAACTTTCCCGGGTGCCCATGAAGAACACTGGACATTCCACTATGAGGAAAGTAGATCTCTGTGGAGATCGTGTAGCTCATGGTGTAAATTTCCAAGTGCCTTCACTTTCTTCCCCTATGTGATCCTGAGGAAACAGCCAAAGGAACAGATATATAGAGCTTATGCAATTGGGCATTTCTGCACTTCTACTTTAGGCCAAAAGAATGAATGACAAGTAGGAGAAAACTCAGTATTCATTAAAAAGAAAAACTGCTTCTGAGTCATCACAGACATTAAATCCAGTTTTCTAACTAGATAAGTTGAAAGTATTCACAAAGGTATCACTAGAGTTCCTTCTGAATTAAAGAAAGACTCAAAATAGATTCAGTTCAGTTTTCTTTATGATATAGCTTACTGCTTTCTAAATATTGAAATTAAAAAATCCAAGGAGTTGATATATAACAACTCTTCAGAAAACAGAATACTCAGTAATTAGTTCATCTTCTTTCCAAACCTGCTGAAAAATACACATGTCCATACACATTTTTCATAATTCAGAATGTCTAAAAATTTGGCTCTGGCTAGAAGCAGTGCTGTTTAAGGAAAGCTAAGAGATCTGGCAATTCAGGTAATTGAATTCTCAGCCCCAGCTGATCAGATGGCATGGTAAAAGTTGATTACCTTTGTAGGTCTCTGCCCTGCTGCTGCAAATGTTGTGTGTACTAGGATGGCTAATAGACCATGGTTGTACTTTAAAGGGCTCTCTAACACAAACACTTAAAGAAATTCACCTAAGAATAAAAATGTGACTTTTTAGGGAAGGAAGAGGCTTAGGTAACAATCAAGTCTCCTCATCCAGTGATGCTCCCAGGGAATCTTAAAGGATTACAAAGGATCCCATTTTGAGAGCTTTTTGTACTGAGCCTATCAGGGTGGCAGGAGAAGCTCACTTAGTATCAAGTGAAAGTTGAACATTAAGTGAAACACATATCATTTTCCATTTCTAACAGTAACATGTCTTTGAATGCAGTTTATCATTTTAAAATATGAAAACCCTATTTTAATTTTTGTCATTATAAAAATCAAGAAAGGTATGTGTGCCAGTTTGTATATTTATGTCCCCCAGAAAAAGCCATATTCTTTAATGCATTCTTGTGAGGGCAGACGTATTAGTGTGGATTGGGTTGGAACCTATTGGTTCACTGTCCATGGAGATGTGACCCACCCAACTGTAGGTGATAAATGACTGGATAATTTCCATGGAGGCATGGCCCCACCCATTCAGCATGGGCCTTGTTTGGTTTACTGGAGCACTATATAAGCTCAGACAGAAGGAGCTCATAGCCAGCTGGAGCTGAGACAGACATTTTGAAGACAATCATTGGAAGATGATGCAGACATTTTGGAGAATGCCAATTTGAAATGCCACCTGAGAGCAAGAGATGCTATTCACGTGCCTTCCCAGCTAACAAAGGTTTTCCAGATGCCAATGGCCTTTCTCCAGTGAAGGTACCCTTTGTTGATGGATACTTTATGACCTTAAGACTGTAACTGTGTAACCAAATAAACCACCTTTTATAAAAGCCAGTCCATTTCTGGTGTTTTGCATTCCAGCAGCATCAGCAAACTAGAACGGTATGCATACCCCATCTTCCCACCGCACTCCCTCTTTTCCATTGCTTGTTTCCAGTGACCATGGTCATCCCACAGACTTGCTGGCAGGTGGCTTTTAGGAAGCAATATTTGGCACAGGATCTTCCTTAATTGGTCCAAGCTAACTGGGTGAGGAATTGGGTGCTGTCAAAGACAACCAATTAACAGACAGACCAGTGACATATGCTGTGATACCATTCAGATATACAAATCGAACCTTTCAACTTCCTTTCTTTGGGAATCCAAACTAAGAATTCATAAGAGAATGAGCTGATTTCCAGTGAGAAATGGAAAACCTTGAGGTAGAGAATTTGCAGGATCCAGTAAAAGAGTGAAGAGAACAGCTCAGATGAAAAGAGGGGAAGATTCCATGAGAGAAACATGAAACAAAGCTGTAGTCAATTTTATGTTGAATAACACTTTTTTTCTATTACATTTAGAACCAAAATTATTCTATTTTATCTACTAGATATTATTCTATTATCTACTAGATATAGAATAGAATAATATTCTAATAGATATTCTATATTATTCTATTTTATCTACTAGATATTATTTATTCTATTATCTAATAGATACAGAAGAGAATAATATTCTAATAGATATTCTATATCTACTAGATATAGAACAGAATATCTATTAGATATTTTATCTACTAGATATTATTCTATTCTATCTACTAGAATAACTAGTATCAATCTGTTTTTCATTAATGATTATGCTATTGTGGAACAAATACATACATTGTATCTGAAAGCTTTGGATTTATATCATGGCTGAGACCCTTATCTTTTTTGAATTTGTCTGCATTCTGTAAAATCAGGATAATAATACCCATGTCACACATTCCATTGAGAATGAAATGAAATAATGTAAGCAAAGGATTTTTGACTGGAGGGTAAAATGCTTTTAGATAATATTAATACTCAGTTCTTAACCAACAGTTTTGATAAATACCTTGATTTTTACTGGAACACATTTGGCCTTACCTTTTGACTTGTAAAGGAAGATAATTTCTGAGGATTTAGAATATGTGACATAGTCTACATAGACAGACTACTATACTTTTTAAAAAGATTAGGAAGTTTTAAAGAAACTTAGGTGTTGGTTAAAACTGATCTCTTCCCTCCATTGTGACATGGGAGTTGAAATCCCCCAACACAAATTAAATTCACCTACACCAAATATGTGGCAGTATACTAGGCAGAATAACAAAGCCCTTCCATGTCATCACTGACATGAACTGACTTTGATTGTGTTAAGTAATTTCCTGGGTTGGGGAAGGTGGGGAACATCAGCAGGTTGTAATCATAGAATATGAAGCCATAAATGTGCCCTACATTAGATGAAAAGTTACTCCTCACGTTCTAATTGTTATATTTGTCAAATTAAGTACATTAAGAAATGGTTTAAATTAAACTCTTATTGAGGTCTCAAAATAGTTGTTGACTGAAGAAGTTATAGGGTTAAGCTTTATTTCCTAAAGTAATTATAAATATCCCTTGATCCATAAGGAAGGACATAAGAGCTTAAATAAAGACAAAGACTTTAACTGTGACTGGAAATATCACAAGGTGAAGCAGGCAGTTCTTAAGAAGAGTGACACAATCAATATTCTGGGAACAAAAAAGAGATTCAATGTGGCTGTTGAGGAAGATACCCTTTATGTTCAATAAGCTCAGAAAAGAAATGATGCCTTCACTATACAAAAAACAATGGCTCCTTTATAGCTGGCACAGGAGAATGCTAGAGAATAGAGATTGGGAATTAGTATAGAAGTTAAATAAGGAATGAGATTACTAATATCTTCACCTTCTCCCACCTTTTCACTGGGCCACAAATGATTAAAAAACATCTTCTTGAGACACCCATTTGCTTAAAAAAATGAATTTGGACTAAACATAAAGTTGGTTCATAAAATAATATTGACATTTACAAACACACTTGTTTACCTCTTTTGTATTATTTTCAGGATGCTAAAACATCTAGATAGATCCTGGGAAAAAAGGAAACAAGTACATCCTACAAGATATTTTAAGATAAATTGTCAATAAATTACTCAATAAGAAAGCATAGAAACACGAGACTCACATAATATAGCACCCTAAATAACCATCCAATTTTGAAAAGGTCCCCACAGAAGATATACTGCCCAAGTGCTTAATGGCATATGTGCATTTTGCTTATTCTATGACCACAAAATCAACAAAATAGACAAACAAATGCCTTTTCCTTCTCAGGGTGTGCTTAATAACCAATGATCTGTCCTGGTTACTTTACAAATCCAGTGAAGCAGACTGGGTCCCTGTCTTCCAAATGCTTACAATTAGAGAGAGATGATCACCCCTGTGCTTAAGTTTCTTTGTATCCACCTTTCAAATCGATGTCATGTGCAGTCTGTTTGGCAGGAACGAGAATACTCTTCTGAAGTGACCACACTTCAGGTCATTCACAGTAGAACCCAATACAATTAACGATTGACTTACATTTAAGATGCTTTTGTATTACAAACCCAAAAATCACTGTGAATTAAATAACCAAATCCCTGTAAGGCATAAATGAAGACAGAAACAACCTCAGGAGAAGAGTAAAGGCAGCAACAGCTTATGTGACTTAATGCACTTCTTCCTCAACATGCTTGTCCTCCAGCCGTATTAGTCCAATCACTGCCCTGGCATCCAGCCCATTTTAAAGCCTAACCTTTGAACAGTTCTCTGCAGCTGCCTGAGTGCTCTCTGCTGATGGCGGAGATGTGATGCTGCTAGGTGTCAGAAGTCACAAACCAGTTAAGATTAGTGCACGTTTACTGCTTCATATCTTTAAGGGTGTACTTTTCGTTCTCACTTTTTAAAGAATATCCATCTAGATTTTTCGTCTTCCTGAAAATTTAGAAAACTGTACTTCTAAGGGAAAAGCCATATTAGTTCATGTTGTTGAAGTAATATTTGTATTCCCCAATTACACGGCAACTTTTTTTTTGGGGGGCGGGGTTTAACTTTTGTTTTTGTTTTTGTTTTTTTCCTTTTGGAAAGTCCTTGAAAGAGATTTGTAGAAATTAAGGTAAACCCTTAATATTAAATTTGTAGTTAGCATATTAACCCTCAAACTCCATGGTCATTTAAAATAAGACAAACTAAATGTTAACCAGTGTCCTTTCCCAAAGTAGTTAACTTCTTAGGTAAATATACTATTAGTAAAAACAAACAAACAAATAAACAAAAAAAAACCCTTCTAACTCTTAGGCTAATGTATTAAGGTATTGATTCCTTTTCCTTACAGCACATTGTAGATTTTCAGTTCACATGCATTATGAAGAATAATGAAAGCTTTATTCAATATGTTTTTAATCTAAGAAAGTTTATATTACTTTACATCATGTTTAATTTCTCAAATGAATCCCTGTATCCCTTTAAAATATTGTGAAAATGCATCTTTGGAGTTCACTATATTAGTCATGCCTTTTAATGTTATTGATTTTTATTTTTTGACAAAAACAAAATTACTTAATGTCATTTCAGGTTCATCCCATTCTATACACGTGTACACAGAACTGCGGTAATTCACTTATGCAGTACAACATCTCCTTTGTTGCACATGGCAAATGTGCAGATTTCTCCCTCAAGGAAAGATACTCTTTCATAAAATAATTGTATATTCTGCTCATTTCTTCTTTTCATTGATGCTCTTATATAGTTATTATAGCCTGTCAGATTAGTAGTAAGCATGCAGCCTCCATACAACATAAATGCATTTCTCTTTACTTCGTCAAAGCCCCTTTAGCGGCTCAAAGCATATGATGACCCTAGCTGGTGAAAAAGAGAAGAAATAAAGAATATAATGTGGATAATTGCAAGAGCAAGTGCAGCATCAAGTTGGTGCATTTTTTTCACATCCTTTTTTTTAAATTTTTTATTTTGAAATACTTTCAGATTTAAAGGCTAGTGACTGGTTCGTTTTTTTTTCTTTTTTCTTTTCTCTACTTTTTTTTTTTTTTTTTTGATCAAGACTTTGAACTGTAATTGGGCCCTGAAGAGAGATCTGGAATCAAAAATGGGTGCCTGTGTGAGACTTTTCCAATAATAAGTGTTCTGAAAGAGAAGAAAAAAAAATAGTGAAGGGGAAACCTTACATGGGACTGAAGACCTCCAGAAGATGGAGGAGTGAAAACAGCAACACACGAGCCTTAGCTGAACAGAGCCAGACTGAGATTATTTAGGTTAGAAATGGGAAAATGGGAAGGGTGGGCTGCATATACCTATATTTGGGAAAAATTTTTAGTCTTTGGGTATCTCTTCCCAAGGGAAAAATAATCCAAGAAGCAATAACCAAGGTGAAATTAATCTGTGAGATTCTCATACTAAAGCTGCTGAACAGAAATGCTACTTTATTTGTAGAGTCTAGTGAAAAATGAAAATGCAGAGCCCATTGTTCAAAAATTAAGAATTTCAAGACAGCCACAGCAAAACATTAAACAAAGCAGGGGTGAGGGGAGCCTTCTAAGCACAGGGTCTTTATGACTGTCCCCAATATATGTCCATGACGCTCCTTGAGGGGGAGAAGGAGGACTCAGAGTCACATCCTGATTCCAATCTGGCTCCAATGATGTGTCTTTTGCCAAGTTATTCACCTTTCTAAGCCCCAGTCTCCTCATTTTTAAAGCAGGAATCACAATGCATGAGCAGCTTCTTTCACAATATCCACTGTATAGTATAGTAAGTGCTCAATAAATGCTATTTATGTTTATCAACTAATGTCACAAATCCTTGAGTTTGAGCCAATGCAGAAGTTAGGCTGCACCTGGATATTTCTGTTTATTTCCCAACCTCAGATGATTTTACTTAAATTTATTGTAAGGGAGAACTATGACTGTTTTAGTTAGTGTTGATGAATACAGCATTCTTTTAAGAGAAATATCCAAATACAGGTAATAAAAATTGAGTTCTTTCTTTCCTATTTAGCTAGCACCACCTAAAAGTACCTGCCAGGAATGTGTTGCATAACAAAATAAGCAATTAGCTAGGGTCACCTATCTGAATTGCTGCATACTGAAATGAAGAGCCTTCTCCAGGCAACATTCCTATTTCACATGGCCAATGTCAGTGATGCTGACCACTGAAATTACCAAGTCAGAGTCATAGCTAAAATGATAACAAGATACCAATCCTCAATACTCAGCAAACAACCATACTTCTTCAATTCTAATAAAACGTGAATTGTAGCACACACACCATGGACTGAATAAAAGCCTTTAGATGCAGAGAAAAATAAAACACCACCAAATTAACTACACACATGAATTTTATGAAATGGTCTGTTTTCAAAAATATTTTATATGCATGTTACTACCAAAGAAGTACATTGGAACACTGTACTGCCATTTATGATCTCATCAAGAAGTCTGTTCATTTATTTGCTCACTTAAGATCATATATGTAGATGTCAATGTGTGTGTATACATGCATGCACACAAACATACACATATACATTTCCTATATGGAGTGTACTGATAAAATTTTCATGATTTTGAGGAAAGCAGATATTCATTTCTTCAATCATTCATTCCACAAATATTTATTGATTACTTTCTTTGTACCAGACACTATTTTAATCATTGGAAATTTTAAAAAGCAAGTAAAATGGACAAAAAGTCCTGCTCCTATGGAGTTTACAACTTAGTGGAAAACATTTTCAATTAGCAAAATGAATAAGTAAAGGATAAAACTTAATAAGAAAATGATAAGCACTACAGATAAATATTTAAATGACAAGGAAAGGGAGATAGGGAATTTGAAATTGGCAATTTTGAAAATAGGCGGTCAAAGATTATATAATCCCTCTTTTGCTATTCAGTGACTCATTTGTACTATGACATAGTCATGATTTTTTTTAATCTAATTAATGTCTACTGTGAGTCCTTCATAATGTTAAGCATTTAAAAACCTTGGTCCCACATTACAAGATGTGGATTATCCAGCTTAAGAATAAGAACAATAGATCTGAAGACGCTGGACAAGATACTACGTTTAGTGCTAAATTGAAGACCTTGTTGGGAGAAGAACACAGGCAATTCCTGATAGGTCCTGGAAATTTCATCTCTTCCTAAAGTTAGGGAGAAAGACAACTTGTAATTATGCCTATGTACATGTCTGGCTCACTTAGTAATCACTGAGAACCTCCAGGAATTGCTTATCTTTGATTCCCGATACCTTGTTTGCAATGTGGGACCTGTAACATAACCAAGAAAGGATTATACGATAAAGAATTAACTCATTTCTTCAGTTCTTCAATGCATCTATCATAGGATGGAAGAACCTTTATAAGGAAATGATTCTTATTGTTAAGCAGACAGTAATTATTTATGCAAATTATGTTATTTCTATAAAATTCTGTTCACATATTGCCAAATCTGTATCTACATTCTCCCAGATTATTAGGAATATTATTCAAAATTTTCTAATCAGTGGAGCTTTTTCTTTAAGGTTTTGCTTGAGACTGCATTGTTTCCTGTTGGAATATACTGCAAGGAATGTATTATAAAAGAACAGACCTGTAATTTAACCTTGGAGGAAAATAACTTCTAGAAAAAGTACTTTGTTCTGTGTTTCAGAATGGTTGCAGCATTAGCAGGACAGTAGAGAGTAATTGTTCTAATTTCCATAGCTTAAGGGTCACAATTAGTAATTGTTCTAATATCCATAGTACGAATTTCATTTTGCTTCACTGTTATATTCTAAAAAACTGCTTCGTGTTCACTTATACTGAATCTCCACATTTGAATACTCTGATCTAATTATGAGTACCATAGCTGACTAAGTTGGGTCAGATACATGTTGTTTTCTCTTTTATCACCCATAACTTCAAGTTTGAATTAAAATTCAGCCACACAAAGAAGATATCACAGCTACAGTAGTTTAAATTCCCACAATTATATTTTTCGAAATCAGAGTAAAAATAATCTTTGAGATTCCTCTTCCTGACTTTTACTGAAATTGTAGGTCAGAATTTTGTTTCTATTTGGATGAATAACATGACCTTGGGGATATTTAAATGAATCATGGCTCTTTTCACCGATCAGCTTTTCTTAGTATTACATGATAATATGTATTTTTGTAATAATGGGCTTATTCATTAAATATTATTTGCATGATTGAATAAGTAAATTAGGATAAGTGGAGTAGATGGCATTTTGAGGAATAAAAAGCAAGGTAACTGTAAGTCAAAAATATATTTTGTTTCTGAAATAATAAGTGCTAGGTTTACTTATTTCAGAGATCAAATGATGTATATGACTCATTAATACATGGTAGGCTCACTCACAGTTTTTTTTTATTTTTTTATTCAAAAAAAAATAAAATTTTATTTAAAAAAAAAAAAAAATCTTGACTATTTTGTTTCCATGAACAAGGCACTATTATAGGCTCTGGGCTTTAGCGATATAGCCACGACCATGATGATCAAAGTCTTTCCTTCCTTTAGCTAATGTACTAGTGAGGGTGATAATAGACAAATAAATACATAAATTATTATACTTGCAAGTAGAGACCATGAAGGGAAACAGCAAATGGATTCTGGAATACTGAAAAAGGGGGACTATTTTAGAGAAGGGGGATCAAGGAAGGCATTTCAGCAAAGATGACATATTGACAGAAACTCAGAATACACGATATTCGTAGAGACCTAGAGGATATGACATCGATGAGGAAGATCCTTTAAGGATGAAGGAACAAGTATAAAAGCCCTGTTGTGTTTGAAAGCAAGAAGACTGGGTGACTGGGGCCTAGTTTTTGAGGAAGAAAGGAGCCAAGATGAGATCAGAGGAGAAGGAAGGTTTCTACTCATGAAGAACATGTCAGCTGTGATAAGGAGTTTGGGTTTTAATCCCAGTGTGATAGAAAGCTGTTGGTTAGTGTTGAGTGAAAAAAGTGATGTGGTTTGAATTATAGTTTAAAAAGAGCACACTGATGTCTACAGGGCAAGGATCAAAGAAGACTGTTCTTGGACTGTAGGCAAGTAGCGAAGGAGCATACATCATAATATTTATGGTGCTAACAGTGCAGTTAGTAAAACGTGCTACATTGTCATGTGCTTTAGGTATCTGAGTGTTCTTTCAGAATGGAGAGACGGAGACAAATTTGTTTGGTGATGTTGATTATATCCAAAGAAACTCACTAACTGACATGAATGGAAGGAAACACTCTTTTATCAAGGCTAATCACAGGTCTATCTTTAGACAACTGTAGAACTCAGTTATTTCAGCATAGCCTTTACATCAGGCGCTAAGAAGGAAAAAATGTTCAAGAAGGAATATTTTGACTAGTGGTCATTTATTTATGCTGTCTTATCTATAAAAATAGATAAGCAGAGACTAAGATCCAACATACAGTCAATCCTCATTACGGATTCCGTATTTGTAAACTCGCCCACTTGCTAAAATTTATTGGAACCCCCAATTAAATGGCACTCTTCATGGTCATTCAGTGACAAGTGTAGACTGACAAAAATTTTGAGTCACCTGATGCACGCATTCCCAGCTGAGCTTGAACAAGGTGATGTTCTGCCTTTTTATGTCAGCAATCGTATTGTACCCAAGCGTCCTTTTCACAGTACATGCAATGCCATATTTTTCACATTTTTGAGCCTTTTATTGATGATTTCACTGTTTAAAGTGGCCCCCAAGTGTAGTGCTCAAGTGCTGTCCAGCACTTCTAAGCACAAAAAGGCTGTGCTGTGCCTTACAGAGAAAATCTACGGGCCAGATAAGATTTGTTCAGGCATGAGTTGTAGTGCTATTGATGGTGAGTTCAATATTAATGAATCAACAATATAAATTAACTAAGGTGTCTTCAAACAGAAACATGCATAAAACAAGGTTATGTATTGACTGGTTGATGAAAATGTTGTGAACAGAGACTTGTGGGAATGTAACCCAATATTTCCCCTAGGAGCAATGTTTCAGTATTCGCTAATTCAGTATTCTCGGCAACTTTATAGAACAGAACTGCTGTGAATAATGAGAATCCACTGTATATCACGGTGGTATAATGAAAAACTTGGCTGGTCTTTGTCCCCAGTTCCCAGGAAGCAATATCTGAATGTCTGGAATTTCCTGTGATAGGACTCTCTTGTTTTTCCTGGTGGGCCCAAGATCACCCCTAATAGCAGCAGGGTGGGGACAACAAGACCAAGCATGTGACTGGGGGTTTGGGACTTTCTGCCATGGTGAATCAACCTATTTTCCCAACCTCTGGAAGGAGAGGGGGCCTGCACACTGAGTTTAACCATGTGAACAATGGTTTTATCACCCTTGCCTATATAATGAGACCCATATACATTTGGGACATTTGAAGCCCTTATAAATTTCCTTGATTGATAAATCTCTGTGCCTGGAGAGTGATGTATCCATGTAAGAGGACACAGAAGCTAGCACTTGAGATTCTCCCAAACCTGGACATATGCATCTCTCTTCTTTTGGCTTCTTCTTATTTGTATCCTTTTACTAAAATAAAGATATTATCCTAAGCATAGTGCTTTCAGTGAGTTCTTAGAGTCATTCTAGGAAATCATGGAATCTGAGTTGGGGGTGGGGGTTGCCCTCAAATTTGTAGCCAGTTGGCCAGAATTGTGGGTGGCTTGGGCTCCTGAACTTACAGCTGGTGACTAAAGGGCAATCTTGTAAAGGGTCACCCAAGGTTAACCTGTGGGGTCTGACTTAACCCTGGGTAGTTAGAGTTAAAATTAAATTGGACTGAAAAATAGGGTGGGATGGGGGGGATGACTTGGGTGTTCTTTATTATTTTTATTTTTTATTCTTATTCTTATTCTTTATGGTATAAGGAAAATGTTCAAAAATAGATTGGGGTGACGAATGCACAACTATATGATGGTGCTGTGAACAGCTGATTGTACACCATAGATGATTATATGGTATAGGAATACATCTCAATAAAATTGAATTTAAAATAAAATAAAATAAAAATTGTATAGGATTGTGGCTGCAGGGAGAAAAATGTATTCTGTTCCTGAAACTGGAAGATTTCAGAGGAGGGGAACTGGAATACTTGAGCCTAGTAACCTGGATTTACATGGTATAGAGAGGCAACAATCTATCCTGTACTCTTAATTTTCATTTTTTTGCTACCATTATTACTTTGTAGTATGAAGTATTATCTCATAGTTAGTTTGCAATCTACTCCAGTACTGGTCTTGGTTTTAGTTAATTTATGATTGTGTTTTTATAACATTGCCTTATTTACTAACCTTTAGCTTGTTTGCATCTGTCTTTAAATCTTAATGCTGTACTTCAAGCCACATACCTCCTCACCACCAATAAATTTGGTATGCATGTCTTCCAAAAAAAATAAATAAAGTTGATTGAGTTACTACAGTATTTGCAATTGCTGATTGAACTTCCGATATCATTTATAATTGGTATCAGAAGCTATGTTGTGGGTGTCATACAAGTTTTTATAAACTACACAATCATTAAAAAAACAAAAAAAAACAAAAAAAGAGAAAAGTTTGCAATCACTGTCTTAGTGAGTACTTACTTATGGATTCCCCAAACAGCCTATCTGTGTAATAACTATGGCATAAAAATGATGGCTACATTTTTTACCAGATACCCTGTTAGATGATTAGCTTTATCTCATTTATCCCTTTCCACACTCTGTAAGAGGACCACTGTGATAGTGCCTGTGTTTTCAAAATTATGGTGACATTCAGGCACAGAATACTTAAGTAATTTGCCCTAAGTCACAGAACCTAATAGTGGTAAAGCTGGGAATCAAACCAAGGTAGTTTTGCTCATAATCAGTTTGCAATAGTAGTGGTTAGTTTAATGAAAAACCAAGAGTGTATTGAAGAGTTGAAAATTAACCAGCTGATAAAGACATTTTGAAGATTTAAAAATTAACCAGCTGATAAAGACATTTTCTGTTCCACTGGTTGTTTTGAAACAAGTAGCAGCATGCTGCAGTGTAACAGCTTAAAAAACAGGTATGTCCCCCTGCAGGATGGATATTGACTGTTCTAGTTTGTGAATGCTGCCAGGATGCAAAACACCAGAAATGGATTGGCTTTTATAAAGGGGGTTTATTTGGTTACAAAGTTACAGTCTTAAGGCCACAAAGTTTCCAAGGCAATGCATCAATAATCGGGTACCTTCACTGGAGGATGGCCAATGGTGTCCGGAAAACCTCTGTTAGCTGGGAAGGCACGTGGATGGCATCTGCTCCAAAGTTCTGGTTTCAAAATGGCTTTCTCCCAGGATGTTCCTCTCTCTACTGCAGTTCCTCAAAAATGTCACTCTTAGTTGCTCTTGGGGTGTTTGTCCTCTCTTGACTTCTCCGGAGCAAGTGTCTGCTTTCAACGGCCATCTTCAAACTGTCTCTCATCTGCAGCTCCTCTCTCAGCTTCTGTGCACTCTTCAAAGTGTCCCTCTTGGCTGTAGCAAGCTTTCTCCTTCTGTCTGAGCTTTTATAGAGCTCCAGTAAATGAATCAAAGCCCACACTAAATGGGTGGGGCCACACCTCCATGGAAATTATCCAATCAGAGTTATCACCTGCAGTTGGGTGGAGCACATGTCCATGGAAACAATGCAATCCAAACATTCCAATTTAACACTAATCTTAATACTAGTCTGCCCCCACAAGATTGCATCAAAGAACATGTTTTTTTCTGGGGGACACAATACATACAAACCGGTACACTGACCATTTTAAACTCAGCCAGCCAGTACAACGCCAAGGACATACATACACTAAGTGACAGCGTAATTAATCCTCTGTACACAATCAATGAGTAATAATAATGTTTCTTGAGAAATGGAATGTCGTAGAATGAGCCTGACTTTTCCCTGAGCACAGATGTCAACTCTCCATTCAATGAATCCTCCCTGGAGGAGACTGTAACAAATACAGAGCCTCTCAAAGACAGCCAGGGTTGTAAATTGAGGGCTATAAAAATAATATTATAAATATTGTGCCAACATTCATAATTTATTTGTTGGACTCACTGGTGAGAAATAGGGGTTAGCTGGAAGGTCTAATTTGAACTGGCATTGGCAAACCTATGTTCACACTAAATCATTGCTTTCTGCATTTCATTTAGTTTAAAACCTATAATAAAGCTTAGACAAAGTTACTTCCTTTGGACAAATGGAGTTATGGACATAGATTTTTGTAATGTTACATTAAAAAGTGGTAGTGATTTGACAGTTTTTCTTGACTTCTAATGGGGAATGTATGCACTCAGAACTTTGGGTGAAGTCATAAAATCAGGAGATTTTTAAAAACACACAAAATTGCACATTTCTTTTTTGACAAAATTTACCACTGGAAAGTCAATTCACTAACTGAAGAAGAAAATCAATGTGAGACAGCAGGGAGCTGTTTAAAGGGCATAGTTGCTTAGTCTCAGAAGATCTGTTACCTGATCCTAACTATGCCTTAAACCCTAGTGATTTTGGACAAGCATGGAATCTCCCAGGATCTGTGATAGTTTTATCAGTCCTTGCTACTTTAGACTCATGAGTGACAGCCTGGGTCCCTGATGCAAGGACAGAGTTCCCACATCAAACCTCTGACAGTGATCAGGTTGGGTCACAAAGGAGCCAACTAGATGGAAGATGGTTTGCTAGCTGTCCAGGTTATATTCACAGCCATCCACAGCAATATTTCTCTGGGGCAGAGAGGCTGGGTCCATGGTGGCTACTGCCCAACAGTCATCTAAGACCAGCCTGATATTTGGGTCATTCCTGTTTAGGAATCTGACTTCCATGTAAATTGATTGGTGGAGGTCACTCACCACAGGGAACTTGTTGCCTCTGTAAGGTTGTAGGTAAGAGGCATCTGGGTAGGTTTGCAGGGTCAAGACAAGAGGGGTGTGTATAAAAAGCAGGCAGCATTGCTTTGTGTTTAAAGGTGCCTCCAATTCTCAGCTGGATGACAATGGCAAACTTTTTAACCTCTATGTACCTAATTTTTCCATCTTGTCAATGAGAGATATACCCTCTTTGAAACTTTTTTGAGAATTAGTGAAAATGTGATGCAAGTCATGTTCTGAGTACTGTGGCTTAGAGAAATTAGGAACTCAATAAATTTTAGCATCACATATTTGCTGTAGTTGCTAAAAAATAGTCCACTTTTAGAAAATGCTTATTGATGCTAAATAATTTTATTGAATAAAATAAAATAATTTTTATTGAATAAAAGGAGTAAGTATGGTTAATAATCCCACTTGATTTTTATTAGTTACCTACTTAAAACTACAATTTACTCTAATGTACTGTTTTATACAAATTGATGAGCTGATGAGTAAGGCACCAAAAGATGAACTGGCATTTCATTCTGAAGGTATCTGGAAGGCATAACTGGGAAATATTCTAGGGCTACCCTATCAGATGCACAGACTTGTGCAAAGCAGAAAGCTTATGGAAACACCACTCCATGAATAAAGGAGCAAAGCTGATGTGCGGTTAAATAAAAGGATGTGGCAGGGAAGGGAAAGGTGTGGGAGCAGAATAGGTTAGAAATGAAGTTAATTATCATTGTGAAGGAGTAAGAGCTTCTGGGTTACTGTGTTAAATAAATTAAAATTTAATTTTCATTTTTGGATGAGGAGTTCAGTGAGTTTGAATGAAAAATGAAAGATCACCAAGGAAACAAATTACACCTCAGATTATCAATAGCTGTCTCCTTATTTGTCAGTCTTGGCCTGGTTTAGTCTCTCCTGTCTTACTTGGAATGTTTATCTCTCCTAGATTCTGGATGCAGAGATCATGAAAGGCAGACCACCTTTTTCTCATACAACGAAGAGCACTGTTTTTGAGAACTATCAACCTGACAATGGTATGTTAGATGGAGTGAACAGATTGGAAAGAAAATGGGAGACTCTGAAGAAAACAATTTAATTAGCTAGTGCTTAAGTGGAAAAGGCTCTAAACAAGGGTGATGACCCCACTGGAAATAAAATGAAACAGATAGTGGGGGTGGGGAATATAGAAAAATATTATAAAAGGTTAGTAGAAGCATGATTCCTCATTTTCTTTTATGATTTATTGGAAAGCATATGATAACTTGAAGTACAGACGGTATACCATCTCGGATGTAAATATAGCTATATTATTCCTTACAGAGGGTGTGAAGATTGCTGAATTTTTAAAAGAAAAACTTCATAGTTGAAAATATTTGTTAGCTTGTTTGTACCTCATCACAAGGTTTTGAACACAGGAAATGCTTCTACTATGAGAGATCAATGTGCTCTTGACTCCGGCATTTTCAACTGTGGTTTATCTGTGCTTTTGTGGTAATGAAGATCAGGGAAAATGAGAATGAGTTTGGGATCTGTTAACAGGGCTTTGAAAAAAAAAAAAAACAATAATCATGAATTTTTAAACTTAATGAAGCTTATCCAATTAGGTCATTCAATTGCCCAGATCAGCAAAAACCCTCAGGTTCATACCTATTTTTGTTGTAAAATAGTCTTTTTTGTTGTTGTTGATTCATTTGAGGTAGAGGAAGGAGGAGGGAAGAGAGCCTGGAGAGCAAGATTAACAGATTTCATTTAGAGAAAATTATATTATATCCTTCCCTGTAACTAGAAATGAAAAAAACAAACAAACACAAAAACCCTCCTTGAAATCATCTCAAACTGAAATGACTTCAGAAATGTTAGCCCAGGATTTCTGATTCTATTTCATCTTGATCAGAATAGCATGAGATAGATTAGGTGTATTTTTACTTTTCATTAAACACAACAAGTTAACATACTTACAAAATAAACACCATGATCTGGCCAAGTTTTTTGTTGATTTGAATCTTCTGCCTAGACCATTCTTTTTTGCTTTTTCCCCATCCTACTCCCCAGAACACTAGCCTTAAGCTTCTCCCTCTTTCAGAAATTTCACTGATTCCCAAAATTTAATGCTAAGCCATGAAGCTCTATTTCCAGCTGTCTACTGAAAAGCACTTAGAAATTCATTAGGCAGCTCAAACTTCATATATTTAAAAACTAGTCAAGTGTCTACTAGTCCTCCAGTTAGGATTCTCCTGTGTTTTATCGCTTGATTTCTAATGCAACTTTTCACCAAGCTTTAATTTGTTGGAATCTTCCTCCCTAATTATTCACCAGAAAAGATAACCAAGTCTATTGAATTTTCTTTAGAAATCTTTCCCTAAGTTCTCTCTCCGTCTCTGTCTTTCTCTCACACACCACCTCCTATTTAGACTTTCACTGACTATGAGCAAAATTACATGGACTTTGAGACGCCTAATTGCTTCTCTCTGCCTCTAAATCTCCACTGTACTGCTACCGTGGTCTTGACAAATCCCTTACGTTACCCTGTCATTCACTCCCTGAAATCCTTCAATGATTCCTTTTGCCATCAGATAAAGCATGAATTGACCCTAATTTTAAGCTATCACATCTCCAGTTCCCTCCTTCTTGAAACCTATCTCTCATCTCACAGAAAGATTTTGTTTCTGTTTATGTTATTGAATTCAGGACACATCAAGCTACTTATCATTACCACCACATACCAGAATCTAAATGTTTCTTAATTCTTCTTTTATCACACAATGTGCATTAAAACAGCATTAACACAATAATAGGATAAGAGATTTGCCTATATACTCACAACCCCAATTTTTCTAATCTCTTCTTACTCCTATCCAGGAACAAAAGTATTTTTAAAGATCATTGCAGTTGGAAAACAGGTGAAATTTGGTAGTTTTGTTCTTCTAATACTTTAAAAACACATATATTTTACTCTAGGATTCTTTTTCTGCAGCTGATATCATGCTGAAGTCTTACTTACATCTTGAAGGCCCTAGTTCTCGTGACTTTCCTGTCCAATGTGAAGCCTTCCTTGATTTGCTTGGGAAGTTCTTTTCCCTTTTCCATATTTCCCTGCACTATTCCCTATAGAAATCTGAGCTATTATTGAAATTATCATATTTCATTATGATTATTTATTTGCATACCTGCTTCATCCACAAGATAGCCACCTTAAGGATATATATTGTATTTTTAACTCATTAAAGTAATAAAATGATATACAGCTAGTAGTCAATCAATGAGATAAAATAGAATCATAAAAATGTTTAATCCAAAAGAAAGCAGGAACAGAAGGACAAAAAGGAATAAAAATAGGAGAAAAAGAATACTATGACTGGACAGAAAATGTAACTCCAAATCTATAGATAATTTATATTAACTGCAAATGGTAAATGTTCTAAACACTCCAATAAAAGACAGAGATTATGAAGTAGACATAAAAACAAGGTCCAGTTGATTTTACTTAAAGAAATCTTCTGTGAGGACATAAGTAGCTTAAAAGAGTAGGAATGGACTATCAAAAAAAAAAAAGAAGAACTCTGAACAAGGAATATTTTCAAGAATAATTAGGGACTTTAATAATGATAAAGAATCATTTACTCAAGAGGACACAACATTCCTACACCTAAATACACACAAGCACACACACACACACACACACACACACACCCCTAATGTCAGATCTTCAAAATAAATGAAGCAAGAAATGATAGAATTGAACAAAAAATAAGCAAAACCACAATTTTCACAATTACATTTGGAAATTTCAGCACTTTTAGTAACTGATGGAAAAGACAGGATATCAGTAAGAAATGAAAGATGTAAATGGCACTAATGACATCTTAGAACACTGCACCCAAGAACAGAATAACACACATTCTTTTCCAAGGCACACAACACATTCACTAAGATAGACCATATTTTGGCCCATAAGACAAGTCCTAATACATTTAAGAATATTGAAAGCAAAGTAAATATGTTCTCTGACCATAGTGGAATTAAATCAGAAATCAATAACAAATATATCTTTGGAAATATCCCCCAACTGCTTGGAAATCATATTGGAAAGCATATTTTGCCAAATAATTCATGGGTCAAAGAAGACATAGAAAGAGAAATTAGAAATTATTTTGAAGCAAACAGAACTGAAAACACAAAAATTGTAGCAAAACAATGCATAGAGGAAAATTTATAGAAAAATTCCACTAGAAGAGATGGGAAATCTCAATTAATGATTTACATTTCCAATTCAGAAACTTAGGACAAAGAAGAAAATTAAGCCCAGACAAAGGAGCAAATTAAACCCAATAAACAAAATGAACAAAATAATAAGGAGAAGAGCAAAAACAGTGAAGTAGCAAACAGTAAGGACAACAACAACAACAACAAATCTGTGAAAGTGCTGGAGAAAACATGGAGAGAGAGATGTACACATTTACTGTTGATGAGGAGGCAGAATGGTGTAGCCTTTCTGGAGGTCACTGTGATGGTTCCACAAGAAGCCAAGTAGGTGGGGCCATAAGGTCCTGCAGCCTCATTACAGGGTACGTACTTGGAAGAACTGTGGGCAGAGACATGAATGGACATTTGCACACTGGTGTTTGTGGAGGCAGTATTCATGATTTGCAATGGGTGGAGGTGGCCTAAGGGTACATCAACTGAGAAACAGAATGGTGAACTATGGTGTATGCATACAATGGAATACTGAGCAACTATGAGAAGGAGTGAAGCTGTGAGACATGCCATGAAGTGAATGGATCCTGTAGACAGCATGTTGAGTGAAGTATGCCAGAAACCAAGGCAAACACTATAATGCCTCACCAATATGGACTGACTACAATGCGTAAATTCAGAATTGAATCTTAGAGCACAGTCTAACAAGGAAATGCTTATAATTGTGCCTAAGAGTCTCCCCCTGAGTGCCTCTTTGTTGCTCAGATGTGGCCCTCTCTCTCTAGCTAAGCCAGCTTGGCGGGGGATCTTGCTGCCCTCCCCTCTTCGTGGGACCTGACTCCCAGTGGTATAAATCTCCCTGACAACACAGGTATGACTCCCAGGGATGAATCTGGACCCAGCACTGTGGGATTGAGAATATCTTCTTGATCAAAAGGAGGACGCAAAATGAAACGAAATAAAGTTTCAATGACTGAGAGATTTCAAATGGAGTCGAGAGGTCACTCTGGTGGACATTCTTATGTACAATATAGGTAACACCTCTTAGGTTTTAATGTATTGGAATAGCTAGAAGTAAATACCTGAAACTATCAAACTCCAACCCAGTAGCCTTGACTCTTGAAGACAATTGTATAACAGTGTAGCTTACAAGGGGTGACAGTGTGATTGTGAAAACCTATGGCTCACACTCCCTTTATCCAGTATATAGATGGATGAGTAGAAGAATGGGGACAAAGACTGAAAGAAAAATAGGGTGGGATGGGGGGGATTATTTGGGTGTGCTTTTATACTTTTATTTCTTATTCTTATTCTGATTCTTTCTGGTGTAAGGAAAGTGGTCAAAAATAGATTGGGGTGATGAATGCACAACTATAGTATGGTACTGTGAACAGTTGATTGTACACCATGGATGACTGTATGGTATGTGAATATATCTCAATAAAACTGAATTTAGGGGAAAGTAGGTAGAAAGCCAGGAACTGCGTGGAATGGACACCACAGAGCAATCTGACTTTGGGCATATTTCATACAACACTCATGAAAAGGTGGAACTGCTGAGATCAGCGAAATCTGTAAGTTGCGGCCAGGGGACCCGCGCCCCTCCCTGCCAGGCTCAGTCCCGTGGGAGGAGGGGCTGTCAGCTCCGGGAAGGAGAAGGGAGAACTGCAGTGGCAGCCCTTATCGGAAACTAATTCTACTGATCCAAACTCCAACCATAGATAGACTGAGACCAGACACCAGAGAATCTGAGAGCAGCCAGCCCAGCAGAGAGGAGACAGGCATAGAAAAAAACAACACGAAAAACTCCAAAATAAAAACGGAGGATTTTTGGAGTTCTGGTGAACAGAGAAAGTGGAAGGGCAGAGCTCAGGCCCTGAGGCGCATATGCAAATCCCGAAGAAAAGCTGATCACTCTGCCCTGTGGACCTTTCCTTAATGGCCCTGGTTGCTTTGTCTCTTAGCATTTCAATAACCCATTAGATCTCTGAGGAGGGCCCTTTTTTTTTTTTTAATCCTTTTTTCTTTTTCTAAAACAATTACTCTAAGAAGCCCAATACAAAAAGCTTCAAAGACTTGCAATTTGGGCGGGTCAAGTCAAGAGCAGAACTAAGAGAGCTCTGAGACAAAACGCAATAATCCAGTGGCTGAGAAAATTCACTAAACACCACAACTTCCCAAGAAAAGGGGGGTGTCTGCTCACAGCCATCATCCTGGTGGACAGGAAACACTCCTGCCCATCGCCAGCCCCATAGCCCAGAGCTGCCCCAGACAACCCAGTGTGACGGAAGTGCTTCAAATAACAGGCACACACCACAAAACTGGGCGTGGACATTAGCCTTCCCTGCAACCTCAGCTGATTGTCCCAGAGTTGGGAAGGTGGAGCAGTGTGAATTAACAAAGCCCCATTCAGCCATCATTTCAGCAGACTGGGAGCCTCCCTACACAGCCCAGCAGCCCAGAACAGCCCTGGGGGGACGGCACTCACCTGTGACATAGCACAGTCATCCCTCAACAGAGGACCTGGGGTGCACAGCCTAGAAGAGGGGCCCACTTGCAAGTCTCAGGAGCCATATGCCAATACCAAGGACTTGTGGGTCAGTGGCAGAGACAAACTGCGGCAGGACTGAACTGAAGGATTAGACTATTGCAGCAGCTTTAAAACTCTAGTATCACCAGGGAGATTTGATTGTTAGGGCCACCCCCCTCCCTGACTGCCCAGAAACATGCCCCATATACAGGGCAGGCAACACCAACTATACACGCAAGCTTGGTACACCAATTGGACCCCACAAGACTCACTCCCCCACTCACCAAAAAGGCTAAGCAGGGGAGAACTGGCTTGTGGAGAACAGGTGGCTCGTGGACGCCACTTGCTGGTTAGTTAGACAAAGTGTACTCCACGAAGCTGTAGATCTGATAAATTAGAGATAAGGACTTCTATTGGTCTACAAATCCTAAAAGAACCCTATCAACTTCAGCAAATGCCACGAGGCCAAAAACAACAGAAAATTATAAAGCATATGAAAAAACCAGACGATATGGATAACCCAAGCCCAAGCACCCAAATCAAAAGACCAGAAGAGACACACCACCTGGAGCAGCTACTCAAAGAACTAAAGATGAACAATGAGACCATAGTACAGGATACAAAGGAAACCAAGAAGACCCTAGAAGAGCATAAAGAAGACATTGCAAGACTAAATAAAAAAATGGATGATCTTATGGAAATTAAAGAAACTGTTGACCAAATTAAAAAGATTCTGGACACTCATAGTACAAGACTAGAGGAAGTTGAACAAAGAATCAGTGACCTGGAAGATGACAGAATGGAAAATGAAAGCATAAAAGAAAGAATGGGGAAAAAAATTGAAAAAATCGAAATGGACCTCAGGGATATGATAGATAATATGAAACGTCCAAATATAAGACTCATTGGTGTCCCAGAAGGGGAAGAAAAGGGTAAAGGTCTAGGAAGAGTATTCAAAGAAATTGTTGGGGAAAACTTCCCAAATCTTCTAAACAACATAAATACACAAATCATAAATGCTCAGCGGACCCCAAATAGAATAAATCCAAATAAACCCACTCCGAGACATATACTGATCACACTGTCAAACACAGAAGAGAAGGAGCAAGTTCTGAAAGCAGCAAGAGAAAAGCAATTCACCACATACAAAGGAAACAGCATAAGACTAAGTAGTGACTACTCAGCAGCCACCATGGAGGCAAGAAGGCAGTGGCACGATATATTTAAAATTCTGAGTGAGAAAAATTTCCAGCCAAGAATACTTTATCCAGCAAAGCTCTCCTTCAAATTTGAGGGAGAGCTTAAATTTTTCACAGACAAACAAATGCTGAGAGAATTTGCTAACAAGAGACCTGCCCTACTGGAGATACTCAAGGGAGCCCTACAGACAGAGAAACAAAGACAGGACAGAGAGACTTGGAGAAAGGTTCAGTACTAAAGAGATTTGGTATGCATACAATAAAGGATATTAATAGAGAGAGGGGAAAAATATGACAAACATAAACCAAAGGATAAGATGGCTGATTCAAGAAATGCCTTCACGGTTATAACGTTGAATGTAAATGGATTAAACTCCCCAATTAAAAGATATAGATTCGCAGAATGGATCAAAAAAAATGAACCATCAATATGTTGCATACAGGAGACTCATCTTAGACACAGGGACACAAAGAAACTGAAAGTGAAAGGATGGAAAAAAATATTTCATGCAAGCTACAGCCAAAAGAAAGCAGGTGTAGCAATATTAATCTCAGATAAAATAGACTTCAAATGCAGGGATGTTTTGAGAGACAAAGAAGGCCACTACATGCTAATAAAAGGGGCAATTCAGCAAGAAGAAATAACAATCGTAAATGTCTATGCACCCAAACAAGGTGCCACAAAATACATGAGAGAAACACTGGCAAAACTAAAGGAAGCAATTGATGTTTCCACAATAATTGTGGGAGACTTCAACACATCACTCTCTCCTATAGATGGATCAACCAAACAGAAGACCAATAAGGAAATTGAAAACCTAAACAATCTGATAAATGAATTAGATTTAACAGACATATACAGGACATTACATCCCAAATCACCAGGATACACATACTTTTCTAGTGCTCATGGAACTTTCTCCAGAATAGATCATATGCTGGGACATAAAACAAGCCTCAATAAATTTAAAAAGATTGAAATTATTCAAAGCACATTCTCTGACCACAATGGAATACAATTACAAGTCAATAACCAACAGAGACTTAGAAAATTCACAAATACCTGGAGGTTAAACAACACACTCCTAAACAATCAGTGGGTTAAAGAAGAAATAGCAAGAGAAATTGCTAAATATATAGAGATGAATGAAAATGAGAACACAATATACCAAAACCTATGGGATGCAGCAAAAGCAGTGCTAAGGGGGAAATTTATAGCACTAAACGCATATATTAAAAAGGAAGAAAGAGCCAAAATCAAAGAACTAATGGATCAACTGAAGAAGCTAGAAAATGAACAGCAAACCAATCCTAAACCAAGTAGAAGAAAAGAAATAACAAGGATTAAAGCAGAAATAAATGACATAGAGAACAAAAAAACAATAGAGAGGATAAATTCACCAAAAGTTGGTTCTTTGAGAAGATCAACAAGATTGACAAGCCCCTAGCTAGATTGACAAAATCAAAAAGAGAGAAGACCCACATAAACAAAATAATGAATGAAAAAGGTGACATAACTGCAGATCCTGAAGAAATTAAAAAAATTATAAGAGGATATTATGAACAACTGTATGGCAACAAACTGGATAATGTAGAAGAAATGGACAATTTCCTGGAAACATATGAACAACCTAGACTGACCAGAGAAGAAATAGAAGACCTCAACCAACCCATCACAAGCAAAGAGATCTAATCAGTCATCAACAATCTTCCCACAAATAAATGCCCAGGGCCAGATGGCTTCACAGGGGAATTCTACCAAACTTTCCAGAAAGAACTGACACCAATCTTACTCAAACTCTTTCAAAACATTGAAGAAAATGGAACACTACCTAACTCATTTTATGAAGCTAACATCAATCTAATACCAAAACCAGGCAGAGATGCTACAAAAAAGGAAAACTACCGGCCAATCTCCCTAATGAATATAGATGCAAAAATCCTCAACAAAATACTTGCAAATCGAATCCAAAGACACATTAAAAAAATCATACACCATGACCAAGTGGGGTTCATTCCAAGCATGCAAGGATGGTTCAACATAAGAAAATCAATCAATGTATTACAACACATTAACAAGTCAAAAGGGAAAAATCAATTGATCATCTCAATAGATGCTGAAAAAGCATTTGACAAAATCCAACATCTCTTTTTGATAAAAACACTTCAAAAGGTAGGAATTGAAGGAAACTTCCTCAACATGATAAAGAGCATATATGAAAAACCCACAGCCAGCATAGTACTCAATGGAGAGAGACTGAAAGCCTTCCCTCTAAGATCAGGAACAAGACAAGGATGCCCGCTGTCACCACTGTTATTCAACATTGTGCTGGAAGTGCTAGCCAGGGCAATCCGGCAAGACAAAGAAATAAAAGGCATCCAAATTGGAAAAGAAGAAGTAAAACTCTCATTGTTTGCAGATGATATCATCTTATATCTAGAAAACCCTGAGAAATCGACGATACAGCCACTAGAGCTAATAAACAAATTTAGCAAAGTAGCGGGATACAAGATTAATGCACATAAGTCAGTAATGTTTCTATATGCTAGAAATGAACAAACTGAAGAGACACTCAAGAAAAAGATACCATTTTCAATAGCAACTAAAAAAATCAAGTACCTAGGAATAAACTTAACCAAAGATGTAAAAGACCTATACAAAGAAAACTACATAACTCTACTAAAAGAAATAGAAGGGGACCTTAAAAGATGGAAAAATATTCCATGTTCATGGATAGGAAGGCTAAATCTCATTAAGATGTCAATTCTACCCAAACTCATCTACAGATTCAATGCAATCCCAATCAAAATTCCAACAACCTACTTTGCAGACTTGGAAAAGCTAGTTATCAAATTTATTTGGAAAGGGAAGATGCCTCGAATTGCTAAAGACACTCTAAAAAAGAAAAACGAAGCGGGAGGACTTACACTCCCTGACTTTGAAGCTTATTATAAAGCCACAGTTGCCAAAACAGCATGGTACTGGCACAAAAATAGACATATAGATCAATGGAATCTAATTGAGAATTCAGAGATAGACCCTCAGATCTATGGCCAACTGATCTTTGATAAGGCCCCCAAAGTCACTGAACTGAGTCAATGGTCTTTTCAACAAATGGGGCTGGGAGAGTTGGATATCCATATCCAAAAGAATGAAAGAGGACCCCTACCTCACCCCCTACACAAAAATTAACTCAAAATGGACCAAAGATCTCAATATAAAAGAAAGTACCATAAAACTTCTAGAAGATAATGTAGGAAAACATCTTCAAGACCTTGTATTAGGCGGCCACTTCCTAGACTTTACACCCAAAGCATAAGCTACAAAAGAGAAAATAGATAAATGGGAACTCCTCAAGCTTAGAAGTTTCTGCACCTCAAAGGAATTTCTCAAAAAGGTAAAGAGGCAGCCAAGTCAATGGGAAAAAATTTTTGGAAACCATGTATCTGACAAAAGACTGATATCTTGCATATATAAAGAAATCCTACAACTCAATGACGATAGTACAGACAGCCCAATTATAAAATGGGCAAAAGATATGAAAAGACAGTTCTCTGAAGAGGATATACAAATGGCCAAGAAACACATGAAAAAATGTTCAGCTTCACTAGCTATTAGAGAGATGCAAATTAAGACCACAATGAGATACCATCTAACACCGGTTAGAATGGCTGCCATTAAACAAACAGGAAACTACAAATGCTGGAGGGGATGTGGAGAAATTGGAACTCTTATTCATTGTTGGTGGGACTGTATAATGGTTCAGCCACTCTGGAAGTCAGTCTGGCAGTTCCTTAGAAAACTAGATATAGAGTTACCATTCGATCCAGCGATTGCACTTCTCGGTATATACCCGGAAGATCGGAAAGCAGTGACACGAACAGATATCTGCACGCCAATGTTCATAGCAGCATTATTCACAATTACCAAGAGATGGAAACAACCCAAATGTCCTTCAACAGATGAATGGATAAATAAAATGTGGTATATACACACGATGGAATACTACGCGGCAGTAAGAAGGAACGATCTCGTGAAACATATGACAACATGGATGAACCTTGAAGACATAATGCTGAGCGAAATAAGCCAGGCACAAAAAGAGAAATATTATATGCTACCACTAATGTGAACTTTGAAAAATGTAAAACAAATGGTTTATAATGTAGAATGTAGGGGAACTAGCAATAGAGAACAATTAAGGAAGGGGGAACAATAATCCAAGAAGAACAGATAAGCTATTTAACGTTCTGGGGATGCCCAGGAATGACTATGGTCTGTTAATTTCTGATGGATATAGTAGGATCAAGTTCACAGAAATGTTGCTATATTATGTAACTTTCTTGGGGTAAAGTACGAACATGTTGGAAGTTAAGCAGTTATCTTAGGTTAGTTGTCTTTTTCTTACTCCCTTGTTATGGTCTCTTTGAAATGTTCTTTTATTGTATGTTTGTTTTCTTTTTAACTTTTTTTTTCATACAGTTGATTTAAAAAAAGAAGGGAAAGTTAAAAAAAAAACAAAAGAAAAACAAGGGAAAAAAAAAAAGATGTAGTCCCCCTTGAGGAGTCTGTGGAGAATGCAGGGGTATTGGCCTACCCCACCTCCATGGTTGCTAACATGACCACAGACATAGGGGACTGGTGGTTTGATGGGTTGAGCCCTCTACCATAAGTTTTACCCTTGGGAAGATGGTTGCTGCAAAGGAGAGGCTAGGCCTCCCTATGGTTGTGTCTAAGAGCCTCCTCCCAAATGCCTCTTTGTTGCTCAGATGTGGCCCTCTCTCTCTGGCTAAGCCAACTTGAAAGGTGAAATCACTGCCCTCCCCCCTATGTGGAATCAGACACCCAGGGGAGTGCATCTCCCTGGCAACGTGGAATATGACTCCCAGGGAGGAATGTAGACCCGGCATCGTGGGACGGAGAACATCTTCTTGACCAAAAGGGGGATGTGAAAGGAAATGAAATAAGCTTCAGTGGCAGAGAGATTCCAAAACGAGCCGAGAGTTCACTCTGGTGGGCACTCTTATGCACACTTTAGACAACCCTTTTTAGGTTCTAAAGAATTGGGGTAGCTGGTGGTGGATACCTGAAACTATCAAACTATAACCCAGAACCCATGAATCTCGAAGACAATTGTATAAAAATGTAGCTTATGAGGGGTGACAATGGGATTGGGAAAGCCATAAGGACCACACTCCACTTTGTCTAGTTTATGGATGGATGAGTAGAAAAATAGGGGAAGGAAACAAACAGACAAAGGTACCCAGTGTTCTTTTTTACTTCAATTGCTTTTTTTCACTCTAATTATTATTGTTATTTTTGTGTGTGTGCTAATGAAGGTGTCAGGGATTGATTTAGGTGATGAATGGACAACTATGTAATGGTATTGTAAACAATCAAAAGTACAATTTGTTTTGTATGACTGCGTGGTATGTGAATATATCTCAATAAAATGAAGATTAAAAAAAAAAGAGAGAAAAAAAAACAAAACTGAATTTAAAAAAAATAGATTGGGGTAATGAAAGCATAACTATATGATGGTACTATGAACAGTTGATTGTATTCCATAGATGATTGTATGTTATGTGAATATATCTCAATTAAAAAAAATCAATGAAATGAAAAGCTGGTTCATTGACAGACAAAATTGAAAAAGTATCAGCCTAACAAGGAAAAAAAATGAGAAGATACACTTTACCAACATTAAGAATGACAGAGAGGAGGTGGGGCAAGATGGAAGCATAGGAAGGTGTGGAATTTAGTTAGTCCTCTGGAACAACAAAGGATATTGCCAGAAACAACTAGTAAATAGTCTGGAACAACTGTTGGAGGGCATCCATGACTGGACACACATCGTACACCAGCCTGGAATGGCTGAGATCGCAGCACACAACTGTAACTAAAGCTCCCCAAAGTGTGAAGCTGGCATCTCTTCCTCACTGGCATGGCAAGCTGAGTTGGAACACTTACCTGTGCTAAAAAGAAGCCAGCTACTAGGAGTGAGGGAAAGTAATTCAACCAAGCTCCAATTGTGCTTTTAATTAACAAATCTGAACTACTGAATACAAGCTATGGGCACAGATAAACCTGGAGCAAATAGGAAAGTAACCCTGAGCTCTCACATGGGAGAGAGGAGGAGGAACTGAAGGGAGAGAGGGAGAGGGAGAGGGAGAGGGAGAGGGAGAGGGAAAGGGAGAGAGAGAGAGAGAGAGAGAGAGAGAGAGAGAGAGAGAGAGAGAGAGAGAGAGAAGGGAGGGAGGGAGGGAGGGAAGGAAGGAAGGAAGGAAGGAAGGAGGGAAGGAAGGAGGGAAGGAAAGAAGGGGTTTTTGGAGATGGCTGAGTTCAGAACACTGCAAAATGGCTGTGTCCCAAGAAAAGGGGCACAGAGAACCGGGTACCAACTCTGGTTGACTGGTGAAACTGGAGGCTGGAGACTAGCTCTGAAAAGGGGATTTCTTTCTTTTTTCCCTTTTTTTTAAACCTCATTCTGAGTAGCTCATTAGAGAAAGCCTCAGGCCTCTTCAATTGTCAGCCTTGACCCAGGCAAGGATGGTGTTAACAGAGTCAGAAAGACAAAGGAGGAATTCAAGTGTAAGAGATAATTTCCTAAAGGTTGTATCTTCCCTAAGAAAAGAGGGGTGAGCCCAGCTCAAGTGGCTGCCCTCCCTGAGAGAATTCAGACCCCAGGGCCTGGGGTTCTGGAAACTAGAAACCATTTAACCTTGGCTTCTGACACCCTCAGCCCCTGGCCAGGACAGGGGCTCTTTACACCAGCAGGGAGCTGCAGGCTGATAAGTGCCACCTGCTGGGCAGGATTGGAAAAGCAGACTCTAGGGGCCTCACAAGAAAGTCTGACAACCTGCTGGGTCTCATCCTCAGGGAAACTTGATACTGATTATACTTCCTCCTGAGACCTTGGCCCATCTGGTCTAGGAAAATCTGATTGGAGTAATCAAGGAAACCAGATGCCTAGACAACAAAAAATTATGTCACACTAGGAAAAACGAAGGTGTGGCCCAGTCAAAGGAACAAACTTACACTTCAAATGAGATATAGGAGCTGAAAAAACTAATTAAAGACATTCAAGCAAATCTTCTAAATCAAATCAACGAGGTGAAGGAAAATGTGGCAAAAGAGATAAAGGATATAAAGAAGAAGGATATAAAGAAGACACTGGGTGACTAAAAGAAGAATTCATAAGCTTGAAAAAACAAAAGGCAGAACTTACGGGCATGAGAGGCACAATAGAAGAGATGAAAAACACAGTGGAGACATACAACAGCAGATTTGAAGAGGTAGAAGAAAGGATTCATGAACTGGAGGAAAGACCATCTGAAATCCTACACGCAAAAGAATAGATAGGGAAAAGAATGGAAAAATACGATCAGCATCTCAGGGAATTGAATGACATGAAGTGCAAGAATATACATGTCATAGTTGTCCCAGAAAGAGAAGAGAAGGGGAAAGGTGCATAAACAATAATGGAGGAAATAATCATTAAAACTTTCCCATCTCTTATGAAGGACATAAAATTTTACATCCAAGAAGCACAGTGTACCCCAAACAGAATAGACCCAAACAGACCTACTTCAAGACACTTAATAATCAAATTATCAAATGTCAAAGACAAAAAGAGAATTCTGAAAGCAGCAAGAGAAAAGCGATCCATCACATAGAAGGGAAGCTCAATAAGATTATGTGTGGATTTCTCAGTAGAAACCATGGAGGTGAGAAGGCAGTGGAATGATATATTTAAGATACTAAAAGAGAAAAATTGCCAACAAAGAATTCTATATCTGGTAAAACTGTCTTTAAAAAATGAGGGAGAGTTTAAAATATTCTCAGAAAGACCCTGAGAGATTTTGTGAACAAGATACCTGCTCTGCAAGAAATACTAAAGGGAGCATTATAGGCTGATAGGAACAGACAGGAGAGAAAGTTTTGGAGAAGAGTGTATAAATGAAGACTATCATTAAGGGTAAAAAGAAAGAGAGAAAAAAATAAAAATACAATAGATATGACATATAAAATCTAAAAGACAAAAAAATAAACAGTAGACATTATATTGAATGAAATTAGCCAGAAAAAAAAAAAAGGAAAATATTGTATGGTCTCACTAATATGAACTAAAATTAATGAGCAAACCTTGCAAGTTTAAGTTGAGAACATAGGTTATCAGGAGACACAAAGAGGGTAGAGATCAGGTTTCTGATACTGAAGGAGTACAGAATGTTCAACAGGATTGTTTGTATAGATCCAGAAATGGATGGCACAATACTATGTGATGGTAGCACAATACTGTGAGTACTCTGAACAAAGATGAGTGTGAGTACAGGTGACAGAGGAAAGCTAGGGGCATGTATGACATCAGAAAGAAAGACAGAAGATAGAGACTGGGATTGTAAAATTTAGTGAAACCTAGAGTGGGGTGAATAAGTGTACTAATATAAGAATGTTTTAACATGAGGAAGAACAAATAAAGCCAACATTGCAAGGTGTTGAAAACTGAATGGTATAGGGGAAAAAATAGAATCAATGAAAACTAGAGTCTGCAGTTAACAGTAACATTGTAATGTGCTTCCATTAATTTTAACAAAGGCAATATGCCAAAGCTAATGGTCAATGGTGGGGGAGTGGATATAAGGGAGTGGTATGGGATTCTTGGTGTTCTTTTTGTATGACCTTTTCATTGTATTTTATTTCATTTTTTCTTTTTTTATTCTTCAGTTTTCCCACTCTTCCTCTTTCATTGCAGAAGAAATGGAAATGTCCTCATACAGATTGTGTTGCTAAATGCATAACTATGTGATTATACCAAGAATCATTGATTTTTTAGTTAAGATGGATTGTATGGAGTGTGAATAAAACTGTTTAAGAAATAAACAGAGGGATACAAGTGCTGGAGAAAACGTGGAGAGAGGGAAGTACCTATTCACTGTTGGTGGGGAAGTAGAATGATGCAGCCCATCCGGAGGGCAGTGTGGTTCTTCCACAAGAAGCTAAGTTTGGGGCTGCCACATGGTCCTCCAACTATGATACTGGTTGTATACTGGGAGGAACTGAGAGCAGGGAAATGAGGGGACATTTGCACACTGGTGTTTGTGGTGGTAGTATTCACGATTTGCAATGAATGGAGGTGGCCTAAGGGTACAGCAACTGAAAAACCAAATGGCTAACAGTGATATGTACACACACACACACACACACACACACACACACACACACAATGGAATACTGAGTGGCAGCAAGAAGGAATGAAGTTGTGAGATATGCAACTAGGTGAATGGACCTTGAGAACAGTATGTTGAGTGAAATAAGCCAGAAATGAAAACACAAGCACTATAATGCCTCGCTAATAAATATAGACTAACAATAATGTGCAAGCTCTGCAAACTGAATCTGGGAGCATAGGTTATCAGGGGAAGACTCATTGTAAAGTTTCCTAGATTGTAAGTTCTTACAGCAGTCACATCTATTCATGAATTGTAACATTTATTTCTAAATTCTGAGATGCTGAGCTGTTTGTGTGTGACCTGTTTGGTCCCAGGAGCTTCGGCTGTCTGTGTGGCACCTGGGCCACTGAGTCAGAGTTCAGCAGCTGTAAGTGTTAGCATTGCCCCATGCAGCAACTGTTAAAGAGGCTGAAAAGGAGATCAGACTTTGATTGGAGATATGAACAAAATGGATTTGGTTGAGATTGGGGTAGATCAGACTAAAGGGTAGAGGATGATATTGTGTTTTAGAACTTCAGCTTCTGTGTGGGACCAAAGGAAGAGATGTTTATTTTGTGTAAATTCTACATTTCTCTAGCACACTATATAATTTAACTTGTATGGTTGGTTTTCTCAAACACCATAATTACATGGAAACTTGAACAGGGAATGAGATTGGTTGGCCTGTAAAGGTTAGTGTGAAATCCCTATACATCACAGAGCAATTTGGGCAGCAAATAAAAAAGCATTTGCAATGCCCCCTTGAGGGACTGGGGAAAATGTAGAAATATTAAACTTCCCCACCTAGAGAATTCCTGATATTCTCACAAGCATTGGGGACTACCAGTTTGCTTGGCCAAGCCCTTGATCTTGGGGCTTGCCCTTATGAAGCTTGTTACTGCAAAGGAGAGGCTAAGCCTACTTATAATTGTGCCTGGGAGTCACCCCTAGAGAACTTCTTTTGTTGCTCAGATGTGGCCTCTCTCTCTAAGTCAACACTGCAGGTAAACTCACTGCCTTCCTCCCTACATGGGACATGAATCCCAGGGTTGTAAAGTCTCCCTGTCAACGTGGGACATGACTCTTGGGGAAGAGCCTGGCCCTGGTATTATGGGATTGAGAAAGCCTTCTTGACCAAACTGGGGGAGAGAAATGAAACAAACTAAAGTGTCAGTGGCTGAGAGGTTTCAAACAGAGTTGAAAGCTCATTCTGGAAGTAACTCTTAAGCATTATATAGGTATTCCTTTTTAGCTTTTCATTTATTAGAATAGCAAGAAAGAAATTTCTGAAACTGTTGAACTGCAATCCAGTATCCTTGATTCTTGAAGACAGTCATATAACCATGTAGCTTATATGGTGTGAATGTATGATTTTGAAAACCTTATGGCCCATACTCTCTTTACTCAGTGTATGGACAGATGAGTAGAAGAATATGGACAAAATGTAAAGGAATAATGGGGAGGGGGGGTATGGGATGTTTTGGGTGTTCTTTTTACTTTTATTTTTATCCTTATTTTTATTTTTTGGAGTAATGAACATGTTCAAAAATTGATTCTGATGATTAATGCACAACTATACAATAACACTGTGACCAAGTGGACACTTACGTTGATTGTATTGTATATGAATATATCTCAGTAAAAATGAGTTAAAAATGTGTTAAAAATAAAAAGAATGACAGAGGGACAGAACCAACAGATACTAAAGGGATAATAAGGGACTATAGGGATTACTTTATGCCAAGGATTCTACAATTTAAATAAAAAGGTCAAATTCTCTGCAAGCACAAACTTTAAAAGCTCACTTATGAAATTCAACTTATGTTTAAAAACTTTCCCAAGAACGGGAATGACAATTTTCCACAAACTCTTCCGTAATCTAAAAGACAAGTTCACTTCTTTCTACTCTACCTATTCTTAATATGGAAATAAAAATGTAACCTAGAAGATGCAGCGAACAAATGTCATGTTCCAATTTAAAGTCTGGGTAAGAGTATTACCCTGATAACAAAACCAAAGATATTACAAGAGAGAAAAATTATAAATTTCCCTCATGAGCATAGATGTAAAAATCATTCACAATATTTTAGCAAATCAAATCCAGCAATACATAAAAATACAAAATCATATCCAAGTAGGTTTATTCTGAGAATGAATGTAATTCACCATATCAAAAGAACAAAGAAGAAAATTTATATGATCATCTTAAGAGATGCAGAATAAGCATTTGCCAAATTCAACATCCATTCATAATGAAAATAGCACACTAGATATTGCAAGGAATTTCTTCAACTTAATAAAGGGCATCTAAAAAACTTACAGCTAACATCATCTTAAGATCAGGAAAAAAGCAATAATGTTCACTTACCACCGCTATCAACATTGATATGAAAACACATGTCCATATAAGGGAACATCACTCTAGGGGGAATAAAAAGGAACTACTGATACACACAACATACATGGATAAATCTCAAAAGCATTATGTTAATTAAATGAAGCCAGGAATTTATATATGACATTCTAAGAAATGCAAAACTCTAAGGCCAGAAAGTAAGTGAATACCAGGGGTCAGAAATGAGGGGAGGGGATTGACTGCAAGAGCACAAGGGAACTTTCTGGGTTAATGAAGGCATTTTATGTCATGATTGTGGTGGTAGTTACACCACTGAACACATTTGTTAAAACTCAAATTCTGTAATTTAAATCAATGAATTTTATTGTATATAAAATATACGTAAAATATGATGTTCTGGTTTGCTAATGCTGCTGTTAGGCAAAATACCAGAAATGGATTGGCTTTTATAAAGGGGGGTTATTTGGTTACAAAGTTATAGTCTTAAGGCCATAAAATGTCCAAGGTAAGTTGTCAACAATCAGGTACCTTCACTGAAGGATGGTCATTGGTGTCCAGAAAACCTCTGTTAGCTGGGAAGGCATGTGGCTGGTATCCGCTTGTTCCCAGGTGGCATTTCAAAATGGCGTTCTCCAAAGTGTCAGTGTCTGCTTCCAACAGCCATCTTCAAAATGTGTCTCTCAGTTGCAGCTAGCAGTGAGCTCCTTCTGTCTGAGCTTTTACAGAGCTCCAGTGAACTAATCAAGGCCCACGCTGAATAGGGGGGGCACACCTCCATGGAAATTATCTAATCAGAGCTATCACCCACAGTTGGGTGGGTCACATCTCCATGGAAACAACCTAATCCAAAGGTTCCAACTTAATCAACACTAATATGTCTGCCCCCACAAGATTGCATTAAGAATATAGCTTTTTCTGGGGGGCATAATACATACAAACTGGTACATATGATTTCAAGGAACAGAAAATTTTTAAATAAAATTGAATTTATTTATTAAATGATCCATAAGCTACAAAGTAATATTAAGAAATTGTTGGATGGCAAAGAATATAGTCATTGATTTTGCTTTACTCATTTTAGACATTTTTGGTCTAAACTATATATCTGATGAAGATGACATACTGGCTCTTTTGTTAGTGAAAATGTTTTTACTTGTAACATAAATATTCATTTAATTAATATTATTCATTAAAATGCTGCTATTATTCATCTTGCCAGGCAACCCAGCTAATGGAATTTCTAAACTGTTTTATCATTCTACTATCTTATGTCATATGACCTTAGCTGTGCATACAAAAATATAAATTATTTTCTTATATAGGGCATATATGTAGTGCAAAATTGTAACCTCTGAAAGAGACTGTTTCACACTATTTCTGATTAAGTACTAGGTATTTCCCAGACTATGGTGAAATATTTTATTGGTTGTTAGAGCCAGTGCAATAGATCCTAACTTATCTTTCATCTGACATCAAATATAAATGAAAACAATAAATTTACTTCAAGGTTGCACTGAAAATAAGCAATGTCAACTGAAATAGAGGCTATAAGCCTCTTCCAATTTGTATTCTAAACAAACAAAAGTAAGAAAAGAAAAGAATTAGAATTATCCTTTCAGCTGTTGAATTACATTTAATAATGGAGACCATGATTATATTTCTTTGTTTTCGTTTGGGGGAAAACAACAACAAAAAAAAGAATAGCTTTCAGCACAAATAAAGGGCCATTCATTATCAATGACTGCTTTAAAGTAGTAAAACATAAGCATATGGGACTACTGTTTTATAGGCACTAATTGACATTCACATAAATGTGAATCATTCCTTTATTGAAAAGCTTTAGCTTTCCAACATCTTTTCTTATGGGGTAATATGGAAAAGATTGGAATGTGACTTTTCCAGATACTTTTTTAAGGAATAGGGTAAAACTAACCAAGTTCTTAAAATTACAAATTGGAAATAATCAAACTTGAAATAAAGCATAATTTTCAATGAAAGTCAAGTAAATGACACAGGATACAGCTATTGAATTAACTTGGAGAGCAGCATGTTGAAAGCTTGCCAAAGTCTGTCTTAGCCCATGGGAATTTAGAAAGATTGTTATATAGTATACCACCATGCCTGTTACAGAGAGAAGGCTTGAATAGGAAACATTTCTTGTTGTGTTTGCTCCCAGTGAAATTTGATCTGAAAAATCCAAGACTCCAATGTTCCATTTCATTACTGTGTATTGATTGTTCATGTGTATCCTTCTAAGAAAGCAGAGAAACATGGCTGTTACAAATCCTATTATTTCAGACTGATACTCTAGTTTAGCAGGAGTGGTAAAACACAATTAAAACGACTGTTAAAAATCAGTCAGAATTTTAATTCTTATAATCAGGAATGTAAACTTAGGCTAGCCAAGCAAGAAAAGAGAATTATTTCTCTGTTTACAATTACAATCTCTGGTTCTTGCCTACCAAACTCTCTGCAAAACATACACAACCAGAGGAATGGTGTCTAGCAAGGGATCAATTCCCCTGGAAGGAAAAAAAAATATGTGTATGACTTACATGAGGCTAAAACCATCTTGAAATGGGTTCACTTAAGCAGAATTGGAAATGAACTAATGGGAGTGGTTGCCAAGATTTTTGGAACGCTGTTATTTACTTCCCTGTCTTCTTTTTATCTAATTAGTTTAACCTTTTTTTTCTCTAGGAATCTGTAAGCCTTTCAAGTCTTCCTTCTGATGCCAGATGAAATACTTTGTCACAAATTATGACATTTTATGCATCTTCTAAGCCTGCTCTCCTTAGAAACGGAAAGCTGGAATACTGATTACTTAACCAATTTCTAGGAACTCTACTTTCTCTTTCTCTAATTGGAAGCAGCGTTAGTTCCTGTTCAATAACTTAACTTCAATAATTTTGCTTTGGAAAATTAGGCTTATCGAACTCTCCATGGCTCTCCAAATTTAAATGCATCATTTTATTATTATTTTAAGCAGTCATATACATTTTCCAAAACATGTGAAATAAATAAGAAATGTTATAATTTTAAACTCTGTTTTTTTCCCTAAGTATCAGCCTAGTAAATGTCTCATCTTTAATTCTTCCTTTCACCATCCTAGTTCAGTTGTCTCACTTCATCCCTAGAACACTTGCATTATTCTCTTCTGGTCTCTCCACATCCACTCTCTTTCATCCTTGTCTTTTGAACAACTCTTAGAATAACCTTCAAACATAGTGTTTAATGCCTTTATGAACAATATATTACTTATAAGAGAATATCTAAACTGTTTTTCCAGTAGTTCAAGGGTCAATGAAATCAGGCTTCAGGTTTTATTTTCCAAAATTTCTCCCACTCTTCTCTGCCTCTGAAAAATATTTATTCTGATCCCCAAATTGCACCTTTGTTTATATTCTGATCCTTGCCTGGGAAACATGCAACTCAAAGGCCAGCAGCAGCTAAAATCCCTTATTTAGCCTTTATGCCAACTCTAAACTCCAAATTTCTGTAACAGTACTATCACTCACTCTGCATTTACTATTCAGTGCAATATGTCTTTATCTAGATAGTCAGGTGTCTATATGCACACAGAAGGATACATACTTATATACACACACACATACAGTGGAAACCTCTAGGATTGTTGACCCCACACTCCATGTCCAGCAGCTGTGGCCCCCATCAGTATCACCATCACAGGAACAAACATTTTATGCACGGTGCCCTTTCTACAGAACTGAGTTGATTGTCCTAGAGCTCATATCAAATGAATAAGAGGTGACTTTTAAGGTCCTGTCCTGGGAATTTTAAGACTTGAGACTTGCAAGAATATTGAGTCAATCTCTCTCCAGTGGTTGAACCCCTAAAATGTAAATGCAGGAATTCCCGTGTGTACTATGGATTAACTCAATATCCCTTTATCCATTCCAACCTCCTTCTGGAGTGCTTTATATTGCTGTAGCTGAAGGACTAAAACTAACTCTTCCAGGCAGAGTTCTAAATGGTATTTGGACTGTGCCAATCAAAGTACACTTAAATGAGATGTTAAATTCAAAATTTAATTTCTCAAGACAGAGGCAGGGTGTGAGACAAGGGTTTTACTAGAGCAAACTGGGATAGAGGTAGAAGGTTCCGGAGCGAGCAGTAGTAGTGGTGAATTCCCAGTTTTGTTAGCAGCTCCTCAATCAGGGCAGAGACCACAATTTCCTTGGTGTCACAGTTCTGTAGCACACCTTTGAGGGTGTACCTTTTTACAGCCTTCCAAATGATTCATAAGCTTTTTTGTAAGTTTAACAAATGTCTTTCTATTGAAACTAGCTGGAGTGGTTTCTTTTCCAACATTGCCTCCTGCACAAAGCTAGTCTGCAGTGAGAGAGGAAAAGAGATAAAAGTTGGAAGAGCACCAATGGCATCTGGTTTCTTGGTTCCCAATGGTATCCGGTTTCCTGATTCCAGGTCTAGCTGGCACCGAACATACGTGCACTTTACTCTTAGGTTGGCTGTTCAACCTTTCCCTAGACTGTGTCACGCAGTAATTCCACGTCCTGCTTTTAAACTCATTTGGGTTTGGTTGCTATCATTTTGACCAAGAGAATTGTAACCAATATAATATGTTTTGTCAACTCCATTTAGCTCCTTGTGGAAAAAGGACATATGTATACCATAATGTTCATGTTAAGCGTATTTCATGATTAAAACATACTGTCTGAAGAGGTCTTTTTTGTCAATATTTCTATAAAAGAGTAAATCAACATATATTATTTGAGTTTACTTTCTCCTTTATCTCTTTACATGATATTATTGATCAATTAACTAAGACTGGTGTCAGTGAGCATTTTAAATAAGAAGTTTAAACTTTCTTTAATAGTTTTTAACTTTTGAAGAATATGGTCATTTTATGAACTTTGATTCCATTTAGCCATACACAAGGATAGTCGCAATAATTACACTGATTATTCCACCAGAGGAAATGTCAACAACAAAAGTTTAAGCATATTTTGCACAGGCCAGAAGAGATTCCATTTTTTGGATGAAGAAAATTAGCCACCAAAGATTGATAATAGCAGTCAAACAGATCCTCACAGAATTTTAATACCTCAGAGGCCTATTAAATATTTGAGGATAATTTAACTACTAATTCATTCACCAACCTTTTTAGAAAGTTCCTCCTACCATTTCCTTGGGGAATGTGCAAAAATTCCTCCAAGGGCAAGCAAATGAAAGAAAAAAGGAACTTGAAAAAGGAAACTAGTTTAACAAGCACAGAGATCAACTAAAATCTTGAACTCATTAAAATAACCTTGGACTTCCAAAAGGCAGAAAGCAGTCTGACCAAAATCTAAATAAATAAATAATCTGATAAAGATCAAACGTCTTGACTCACAATCAAGCAAGGAATCACATCTATTGGAACGACAAGGAGGAGGTTTAGTGGCACTATCTAAATCAAACTCCATTTTTTTGTGTGTTTATTCTTAATTCAGTCATAGGATTTAACCTTTAAATGCACATAAATGGAAAGCATTTTTCCAGTTAAATTTAGACATGGAAAATCAAAGTGAATAAGAGATTATTTATCTTCTCCAGCATGTGATGGTAGCAATTATAATTCCATATAACAACAGATATCCCTGATGAATCTCTGCCCAGAATAAATGAGATTTGTCGTGCCCATTTTGTATTTTCGTTTGTCTTGTACAGTTACTAATGTGCTAGGTTTGAAAACTCAGTGACCCTGCATCTGAGCAATGAATTCTTTAAAAAGACAGATATTACTCATCTGTCTGCATTCCATTTTCTCCTTTTGTTCTTTTTCTCTTGCCTGCCTTTCTTCTGGTCTATCTGCCTGCTATGGAGACCTCATGATGTGAGTGACATCATCAAAAAGGTTTATTGGTTTTGAATTAGGATCCCTCTTACCTGTGAACAGAGGGGCAGAAGTCTCTCTGAGGCAATTTAAGAAATGTAATAAAGGGCTTTGTTCCAACCCAGCTTAGCCCTAAGACCAAAGAACACACAGGCACAGAAGAGGACATGGGTTTAACTGGGAGTTACTGACAGGAGAAGATGGTCTCACAGTAGCAGCAGGCTGTGGAAAGTCATCCACGTGAAAGAGAAAGGGTAGTGCCAAGGGGGGTGGAGCTTACAAAGATTTGTGACCACAGTTTCTTGTAAGATTTCGTTACAACAAGGTCTCGCGAGATTTGGTTACCAAAAGTGATTAGCCCCACTCTGAGGGGGGGTATGTGGCTACTGCCTGGTCATGTAGACGGCTGCCTGTATCTCATAATGGCAGAGGGGGCGGGGCCCCAGGTCCTGGGTCCTCACAGACTCCTTCCCCCAAAGCTTTCATAATAGATCTCTACCCCGGGTCTCATAAATTCCTACCAATCATGGTTTAATCTAGGGTATCATCTTTGAGTTTCCAGGAGTTCTTTTTCAAAAAAACAAATACTTCCAGGAGACAATTTACAATATAAGAAGACAAACGTACTCCTATACCATTAACATGTTTATGTAAGCTGATTCATTAGAGGTGGGATCACCTGTTTTCTTGCAAGGTCCTCTGAGAGGGAGACAGGTGATCAGGCGGTTTTAACAGGAAAAGAGATGGTTAAGGCTGGAGCTTGAGACACTGTTTTAGGGCCTAGAGAAGGTCAGGCTCAGCCTTGGGACCCAGGTGGCAGGGCCAACAGGAGGGTTGAAAGGAGAATAGAAAAGAAAAATAAATAAATAAAATGAGAGAGAGAGGTGCCCCATTTAAAAATCCTCCTGTCAGCCCTAACTTTATTCTACCTAAGTAGGCTCTGGGAATTTTTTTAGTGTGAACTAATAATTTACTGACTCCTGGTGTGACCACCTTCGAGGCTATTTTTACTTGAATGTACAAATATCCCAGGCAGTATTTTTAATTCAAATTGCAGTATATATATGTGTGTGTGTGTGTGTGTGTGTGTGTGTGTGTGTGTGTGTGTATGTGAAAAATATTTAATAGGAGTAAAACTGGGCAAAATAGCTTGTCTAACTAGGGTTCCTACACAAAGTTATTGTAATATCATTGATAGAAGTGATGAGATGAATGTATATATTTAATTATTGAACAACTACCTGTTATATGGGAAAACTGTTAGATTATAACCATTACCCTGTTCCAAAAATTGTGAATGGGGCATTGCAATGAAACCACCGTGTACTAACTCACTAGAATAGCCCCTCCCTTATTAATTTGTTAAAGCTTTCAATTCCCTCTTTAAAACTTAATGAAGGACTTGTCTAACTCTAAGACAAGTTCCTGTTTTCTTCTTTCTTTCCCTATGGAATTGGCTAAAACTAATGAAGCATATGCTGAAAGAAGAAGCCTGAACTTAAAGTCACCCCAGAACATAAAAATGCCCTGCAAGCAGAATCAAAGTGAGCAGGTACAAAAAAGAGAAATACTAGAGCCAAAATGGAAGCGAGAGGTCCAACCATTCTAAGTTCTAGCAATGTGACAAGCCCACTCATCAAAATATACAGGATCAATCAGCAGTAACAGCCAACTTGCAATCCCTAATTTGAATGTTTAACTGGTCAATGGTGAGTTTTCAATCCTTAATGTGAGTGTTTACTAGCCAATCACCATGTGCCAACATCCCCAGTATCTTTATCTCCGCCCCTCTTTGTCTAATCTAATAAAAATCCCTCACCTCTCCAGCTCAGGTAGACAAATCTGAGGACTTCCCTCCTGTCTCCTCTAGGCTAGCCTTTGCTAACAAACTCTTTCTTATCTCAAAATCCTGGTGTCACTGAATTTGCTTCTGTGTGCATCATGCAAGAACTCATTTGAGCAGTTTCAGGAACAGTAAAGAGAAAATTAGCCATGGAATTCTATTACTTAGATTCACAATGGACTCTCTAAATATTTCATCTTTATAGACCAAAAAATGGAAGATAGCACTAAAAATACACCAAATTTAAAAAAAACACACACATTCAATAAGAGAAAAATAACATTGAAAAATTCCTTGTAAGAGACTAGAAGTGAATAAACTAGAAATTTCACTTACATATATATTCTCACATCTTTGCTGTATTGACATTCTTTTAATAGTATTTATCATCTGTGATTATTTGAAATCTTCATATAGATTTAATCAAAACCACAAAATAATTCTTATGTAATACCAAAGAAGGATTGTTTAAAATTTGCTTATTTAAATATAACACACTTTCCTTTTGCCTTAGGGATTGTGTTAGATCTTGTAAATATATATATATATGTGTTTATGTATATATATATATGAAGCATAATTTTACTCAGTCGGCTGCACTTTTGCTCAAGAGTGCAGCTCATTCCCCCCAGTTCTGTGTATGCTCCTTCTACCTATCATCACTAGGTATATGAAATCCACAAATAGAACAAGGTAGACAGGAGGCAATGCTGCAATGCTTCCTACAGGAAATTTACATATCTTTGCTTCAAGAACTTTACATATCTGTGGCCTCCTGGCAAGGAAGAGGAACAAGAGCCCAGCAGTTGCTTTGTAAGAAACAGTACATTGAATAAATAACTTTCTTGTTGTAAAGGATTACACTTTAAAATGACATGGGCACAAAAATGTATAGCAAAAGTGTCACATTGTTATTACATTTCTTTCCATTTTTACCAGTTTACTAAATAAACTTAAAACAGCCCTTGCCATTTGCTGAATCTGTTAAGAAGCTTTAGTCTTCACGTAACAGAAAATTCAACTCAAGCTATTTTAAGAAAAAAAAATGGATTTATCAAAGTGAAATGCTCTGCAGCTTTCAGGAATGGCTTGATCCAGGGATTCAGATGCTGGATCACTCACTTCCATTGGCTTCATTCTCAGGCATATATTATGGTCTTGCAGCTTCAGCTCATCTTCCCATATCTAAGTTCATTTAGACTGGGTCAATTTTTGCATCTTGTTATTGTATTTTGGTGCCTGGTCACATATCTACTCACTGTGGCCACAGGCATTTTTGTGTATTGCTTGACCAGGCCTGAACAACATTTCTGTCCAGAAACTGTGTTTGAATCCCAACTGATCCACAGAGACCACAAAGGAGAGTTGTGACACCCCAAATTCTAGATGCTGATTCCAAAGAAAGAAGAAACAGTAGCCAAAATGCTTTTCCCTGGAAAGGAGTAAAAGTACATATACGTTTCATTGCTTAAAGACAAAACTTGGAAATAAGCTTGCTCTTTCATAGTAAAAGCAGACGGTATTTACTAATTGTTTCCTTGATGTCAGACACTGAACTATGTGCTCTATTTGCATAATTTCATACAAATTTCAATACAACAGTCATTGCTACTATCACTATTTAAATGCAAAGAAACCGGGACTTAGATAATCAATTTGCCTAAGGTCAATTAGATAGGAAAGCAAAGTGGTGGAGTAATGGAAGATTTGAAGACATGCAGTCAAATAGAGGAACCCATACTTAAAATACTATGGACACAGAATCTATCAGAGGTTAGATATCAAAAGTCCTTTAGAGAGGCAGGCTCTCCTTACTTGGTTAAAGATATGGTGCAATCTAGAGAAGCATTATATCACTCATAAGGATTAGAGGCCATAGAAGTATGGGGAAAAGATGACTGCAGAGCAAACACAGGCACCACATAAATTAATAGGTAGCCTCCTTACTAATGGACCTTTGGTACCCAGTCTCATGGAAAGGCTGCCCCTAATGTGAGGTAGAAGGGTGAGGACATTTTATCCTGCCTCCATTAAACTTTCAATTCATTGAACTCTCTATGATCTGATTGAGCTCATATCCTCTAAGGAACCTTCTGATAATGGCTTAACTTTCTGTTGGTCAATCTATAAGAAGAAAGTTAGCTGGCATTAGGGCATTGAGTGTTCCAAAAGTCTAAATGGTTATTTCCTTCTCTACATAGTAAAGAGATTGCATTTATACATCACTCTAAGAGGAGCCAATCTCTACATCTTCACTAAAATAGTTTCCTGGGCTTGTAAGGCAGAAGACAAGTTCCTAGCTACACCAACTTACCATGAAGCAATTCTGAAAATACCTCCTGGCCATTTTCTCCCAGACAGACCTATCTGCATTACCATGCATCTTTTCGTTTTACTATAACTATCTTCAATAATAGTTAATTTTAATTGACCTGGAAAGTAAGGCTCAGAGAGGTTAATAGACTTCGTTAATGTAAAAAGTTAAAAAGCTCCAGTTTTTGACTCTAGTTTGTTGGTTTTCCATTTTGCCATAATGCCTTAGATATACATGTCTGTAGTTTAAAAATATAATTTTTATAATTAACTGTCTGATATCCACTCAGATTCATGAGGTTTAGTTTATATAATCAATCTGAAGGAATATTCTTTCTTAGAAGAATGTCACAATTGCTTTCTGACAAGAAAGGGCCAGAGGTTTTGTCATGTAGCCACGCAAACAATTATCTATGTGAATATATTGTAGACTGTGCTACTATTACTGAGAATAATTATTTGAAGTTAACGCAAGCTACCTGAAATCATTTAAATTTTAAAATGAGCTACAAGTGAACAGTGACCCTAACATAACTATACTGGTTAATTCTTATTAAAATGACTGATATCTGTCATTTTCCATCTAAGTGTAACATGCCCTATCTATTTATTGTTTCTTCAGTGTTTTGTATTAGTTTACAAACTATGTAGTAGCTGAACACATCTTGACTGTGGTATCATCCACATAATCGTATTTCAGACCACGTACAATTATTAATGAACACTAAGAAGACTGGTTGAGGACATTAAAGGTATTTCCTTGGAGATTCAGGAAGTCACAAGGCTGTTTGGGTAGGATATGGTAGGAAAGAGTTACAGCAAGCATTCGATACAAGTTACTAGCACCTTGTTACTGTTCCTTCTCCTTTTCTCTTTCTCTGGCTGTGTCATTTGATTTCATTTGCATAACTAGCTCATGATGATATGAATCCTGAGCCCCTGAAACATTAGCATTGCAGCATTGATCAACCCATGTAAATGAGAACCCAGTAATTAAAATGCATATAGATAGACAGATTAGATGTTATAAATTGCAGTTTCACAAACTCAGTATTATTTTAGAACTAATGAGTTAGCAGTTGGACAGACCGGTGGCAGATGAGAGTAAAAAGAAGTGAGTGCAACTATGTTGCTGGAGTTCAAGTTTCATACTCTTATTTCCTTTTGAAAAGCTCTTTTGTCTTTCTATGAACTTTTCACTCCAACACAATTGAATTGGCAGCCCCCTAGTATCTCTTTGCCTGTGTTATTTTTGTAACTTTCTCACAATCATCCTCCCCAAAATGACCTATTCTCATGACTGACTACATAACTTAAGGTCCCAGTGCAAACTGAAAATGCAGGGCTTCCTGTTCAAGAATGATTAAGACTTTCCAGATGGCAACAATAGAGCATTAAACTAAGCACAGGGTCCTTCTAAGTGTAGGACCCTGTGTGGCTGCACAGATCGTACACCCAAAAAGCTGCCTTGTCTGTCACAAACAAACTGCAAGATTAAATAATTTACACTCTTTTCCATTCTTGTCCATCTTAAATTACTCCTTTCTCTGAAGACTCCTGGCCTTTTAATCTATTATATATCCTGCTTTCATATATTCCTGTACCTCTGTCTCTCCCAAAGCCACTAAAATGACTACTCCACAAATGGACAAAATTGGGAATTTTAGGATCTGTGATTTTTAAGTTAAAAATGGATATGCTATTATCTGGTGTATTAGTTAGGGTTCTCCTTGGAAACAGAATCAATGAGAGATGTCTCTTATTATCAAATTGTAAAAGTGACTCACGCAACTGCGGGAGCGCACGAGTCCAAATTCTGCAGAGCCGTCAACAAGCTGTCAACTCCAAGGAAGACGTCCGACGAACTCCTCGGGAAACGAACCGACAACTTTGACGAACTCAGGAAACGAACCGGCAACTTTGAAGAACTCCTCAGGAAACGAACCGACAACTTTGACGAACTCCTCAGGAAACGAACTGGCAACTTCGACGAGCTCTCCAGGAAAAGCTTCTCTGAGCAGCTGAAGAAGAAGTGAAGGTTCTCTAACCGTCCGGCTTATAAGCCTCCAACTGATCACCCGGACCAAATCCAGCCAATTGCATTCTCTCACTGTGGAAGCACGCCCCTTGATGAGTCATCAGTCAGCTGCAGTCAATTGACTGATGATCCGACAAACCAACCAGCCTCAAATAGCTGCACAGGAATCGTCAGGCCAGTGCCCGCTTGACCAGACAGCTAGGCCACCTAGCCAAGTTGACACATGAACCCAACCATCACATCTGGCAATCCACTTCTAGGTACATACCCAAAAGAATTGAAAGCAGAAGCAGGGACTTGAACAAATATTTGCATACCAGTGTTCATTATTCACAATAGCCAAAAGGTGGAAGAAGCCCAAGTGTCCATCAACAGATGAATGGATAAACAAAATGTGGGATATACATACAATGGAATATTATTCAGTTGTAGAAAGGAATGAAGTTCTGATACATGGAACAACATGGATGATCCTTGAACACATCAGATTGAATGAAATAAGCCAGACAGAAAAGGACAAATATTGTATGAGCTCATTCATATGCAATAATTAGAATATCACAGAGTTAGAAAGTAGAATCCAAGCTACCAGTGGCTGGATGGGGGTGAGGAATAGGGAGTTAATGCTTACTTGTCATGAAATTTCTGTTTGGCATGATGGATGGCAGGGAAGATGGAACAACATTGTGAATGTAATTAACATCACTGAATTGTATAATTTAAAGTGGATAAAATGGGAAATGTTAAGCTGTATATATGTTACCAGAATAAAAATTAAAAACAAAATAGCATAGGCCTACACAACACAAAGAGTGAACAACTCTAATGTAAACTATGGACTAAAGCCTATAACATAATTATAATTATCAATATAATTATATTATTGACTTTAGTCCATAATTGTAACAAAGTTACTATACACAAATGCAAAATGTTAAAATGAGGAAACTGTGGGTGAAAGGCTGGGGCAGGCAGGGGGTATGTGGAACTATGCACTATTTGCATTTTTCTGTAAACTTGTATCTGCTCTAATTCTTTAAAAAAGAAATGTTACAACCCTTAATGGATTGGATTTTATCACCTGAACAATCATGGTGCCATTACTCAGTCAGGTAACAGATCTGATTTTCAAAGCCTATGTGTCTGATCTTTTCACTAAAAGTCATTTTAGACTGTGGAGCAATTTTTTTTCCAGAGAGATTTATGTGGATTTTTTCCTAAAAAGATGCTTGCTTAAATTTACAGCTTTACTTTTATTTCCTGACACCTTTTTTATTTATAAAATTATCATTTTCAATTTATGCTATGTATCTACAAATGTCTCTCACTGAAAACTAACCCTGAAATAGCATCATATTGACATCATTGAAATATGTGGTTAATATTATCTTGATTAATGAAAAATAAGGCTTGAAAGTACTAAATGAACAAAGGTCAGAGTAGGGCATTTAAATTACTTACAAGTGTGTGGCTGGTATACAAAGGGACAGATGTATAATGGCATTATAAAATACCAATATTTATTCTTTCATTTATTCAACAAATATCCATCGGGCATTTTCTAGCTACAAGACACCTTGGAATTCAGCAGCAAATAATTAGGCATTGCTTCTGCCCTCAGGGAGCTTATATTTTTAGGTAGGAGGAAGACTACAGTGCTTTAAAAGACATTAATAAATCCTATAAAGCAGCAGCCTGGGAACAGAGAGAGCAAATGACAGGGAGTCTAGAGGAGGTTTCCCTGAAGAAATAAATTTTTCAGGTGAGAAGCATCAAGTCAGGCTAAAGAAAGAAAAGTCTCTTAACTAGGGTTCCAGAGTGAGACTCAGCAGAAGAAAATTCACATGATGCCAACATTTATCATATTTCTATCAGCTGGGACAGATACCTGGTACAGAGTGGGCACTCAGTAATTTGTTGAGAAATGAAAACAGCAGTAGCATTTGCTTAAAGGCCTTCGGATTCTAAAATAGTAATGGAAAATTCTAAGATGAGACTTGTAATGGCGACCACAAGAGCATAGTATTAGCAATTTCATATTTGTATCTCCAGTGATTTACAATGGTTCTATACGTTGTGAAAATCTGCACTGTCCTTGCAGAAGCAGAAGATAATTCCATCTGAAGTGATCTTTTTCCATTAATTTGCTCATAGAAATTATAATGTTTATCTATACAATTTATTTGCTACTTAATCATGTGCTACATTGTGAACTCCTTGCACTCAAGACTTTAGGTGTTATTTATATATTTTAACTCTTCAATATTTTTTTTGCTCACTAAGGTTATTGTTTCCTTGAGGGTGATGGAATTACATGTTATTCATATCTGTAACTTTCTAAAATGTGCATATATAACAAACACCAATCTTTTACTGTAGGAGAGTAAAAATCTAGTATTATTTGTCTTGTAGAACATTGCCCATATTACATTTGCTGATTATTAATTGTGGTATTATTTAACTTTCCTATAAATTGGAAGTTAGCACTGATGTCTTTGCTGGATTCAGTTTAAATATTGCTAGGAAGGAAACATTGGTAATAAGACAAGGAAGGTGAGGACAGATAATTTACTATTTTATTTTAAACTGTGCTGGTTTTTAGTGATGATTTTAATGCGGGGTGGGGGAGGTCTAAAACCTGATCTTATCCATGATGCTTCTAAAACTCAAGGCAAATTAGGCACTCCTTAAATTTAGAGATGTTACCAAAAAAAGATGGATATGGCAGGAAGCAATTCTCAGTTTTTATTGGTAATAATTCCCACTTCCTAGAAATAGGACTGCTGGGCCAAAAAGGAAACGTATCTGTAATTTTGTTTGCTATTGCCAACTTCCTGTCCACATGGGCTGTGCCATTCTGCACTCCCAACATCAAATATATGAGAGTGCTTCTTTTCCCATAGCCTTGCCAATGGAATGTGCTGTCAGGCTTTTGAACTTTTGCCATTCGGGTATGTGAGAAATAGTATCTAAGTACAGTTTTAATTTTCATTTATCTTGCTGAGAGTGAAGTTGAACATCTTTTCATACTCTGAAGGGCCATTTGCTGTTCTACTTGTATGAACTGTCTGTTCTTTTTCATTCCATTTTTATTGGGTTTCAGGATGTATTTTGAAATTAGAGCCAGCTGGGCTCCTGACAGATCTGATGTGGGGTATGAAAAAATAGAGAAATCAAGTATGACTCCCATATCTTTGTATTCAGCAACTAGAAAGATGAAGCTGCCATTAAGTGGATGGCGAAGGGTGTGGTTATAGGAGCAGTTCAAGATTTTAATTTTGGACATGATTTTGTTAATGTTGTCTATTAGACTTCTAAATGGAGAGACCCAGAAACATTTGCAAATATGACCTCTTAAAGTTGCTATTTTTAGTTAAGATGTGGCTATCTAAACCAGGATAGGCTTTCATCTGGATTATGGGTGGCCTTCGAAAGAGAAGAAAAGCAGAATCCAGGGTCAGAGACAGCCACAAAGAGAAGCAGAAAGTCAGTGGGAACCTAGAGGTGAGAGGAGAGGATATCACCAAGTAATGGGAAAGCTAAGAACCCCAAGGACTGCCCACAGCCAGCACCTGAATGCTTTAGGGAGAAAGCAAGCCTGGCTGATATCTAGATTTTGGATTTCTAGACCCAAAACCATGAGCCAATAAATTACCATTGTTTAAGCCAACCCATTGTGTGGTATTTGTGATTGCAGATCTGCAAACTAAATAAGAAAGACCATTTACCCTTTACTCAGTGCTCTTCAGTGTCTTGCTCATTTCACTCTGAATCAAAGCCCAAGTACTTACAAATGCCTAGAAGGCACTACATGATCTCCCTACCCCCACGCTACCCCCATACTTCTCCGAAATACTTTCCTACCATTGTCTCCTTGGTTCACTTCATTCTAGCCATTTTGTCTCCCTTGTTCTTTCTCAAACTCTTTGAGCTTCTTCCCACCACAGATGTTTGCACTGGCTGTTCCTCTGCCCAGAATTCTCTGACCCAAGATATCTACTTAGCTAACTTCTTCACTATAAGTCTTTACTCAAACATCACCAATGTACTGTAGAGTAATCTTCCAAGATTACTCTAATTTTGCAAACCACCTAGTCCCTATGCTCTCAAACTCCTTTCCTTCTGCTCTTTTATAATTTGTACACAGCCCTTATCACTTAACATATTAAAATGTACATACTATGTTTATTTTTTATGGTCTATACCCCCAATCTATAAGGTAAACTCCTTGAAGGCAGACATCTTTGTTTCTTTTTGTTTACTGACATCTATAATGTCTATAATTGGCATGTAATAGACCTGTCTCAAGAACTGCTGTCTTAGAAATAAAATTTGTTGAATGAATAAAAGAAAGTAGAATAGGAGGGTGGGTGTTATCCCATGTGATTTTTTTAAAATTTCTACGAGATGTTGGATTTTTCATCATGATTGGCAGCACCAGGTAAGTGACAATAAATATATATATATATATTTTCCCTCAGAAAACCAAAAAGATGTAGGACAAATCACTACAAAGTTGTATGGTTCTAATTATGCTAATTTTACCTAGAGAGCTTCTATTTTATTGAGAAGACATCTGCTTTAAAAAACAGAAATTGATTTTCTGAGGACTATTGAGTGGTTTTTTTACTGTGTAATCTTCTGATTTTCAGAGGGCAGGAAGCAGCCTCAACATTGACATAAATTTTCTGCTTAAATGTAAGTTACCTGAAGACAGCGGTCAATTTTTTTATATATACCCTAAATTATCATCAAAAATTACAAATATAAAACATCAATAAGATAGACATTAACAACAAAATGATGTTATTGACCCCCAAAGTTCAGAAGGTCACACTTGAATTTAATATGCAACTTTTTCAGAGATAAAAATGCATGGAATATAAAAAAGTCATGTACTAATGAAAGAAGGCCCAAATAAAGAAGTTACATTTTTCTAGAAACACCTATATCTGAATCATGTTTTCAGTATACAGAATCATACATTTTTGGCATACATATATTTGATAGAGGATTGCCAAATGGTAGCTAAATTGCAAATGATATAAACGGAAGGAAGTGATAGATAATACATGCTGGCTGAGGTAGCAGAAAAATGAAGGGTGTGGTAGTTTGACTGCTATGTAACCCAGGAAAGGACTGTGGGTGGGGACCTATTGTGGGTGGGACCTTTGGGTTAGGTTATTTCAATTGAGATGTGACCCACCTCATTCAAGGTGGGTCTTAATCCTTTACTGGAGTCCTTTGTGATGAGGATAAATGATAGTTAAAGCCCAGAGAGCTGAGAGAGAAACTCCCTGAGACATTTGGAGACAACCACTGAAACCAGAACCAAGAGAGAAGGACCAGCAGACACCACTGGTGATGTGCCTCCCCATGTGACAGAGGAACCCGGAATGCCAGCAGCCTTTCCTCAGAGAAGGTCTATTCCTCTTGGTGCCTTAATTTGGATATTTTCAGGGCCTTAGAACTGCAAATTTGTAACCTAGTAAAACCCCATTGAAAAAGCCATTACATTCTGGCAGCTTCAGCAAACCAAAATAGAGCGCAAAGGTGCTTCAAGATTGGAATCCAATGAAGATAGAAATAGAAGCTATGAACTGCAGGGAAAACGATAAGAAAATAGAGTTCAGAATTTTAAGTAAGTGTTTAGCTTCCTAGGCTGCTCAAAGCAGATACCATGAAATGGGTTGGTTTCAATAATGGGGTGTAACACTTTTCCTCTCCCTCTCCCTTCGTTCTGTTTATAAAGGACTCCACTTAAAGGATTATGACTCATCCTGAATAAGGTGGGTCACACCTTAACTGAAAGAGCCACATCAAAAGATCCTACCTGCCATGGGTTTGTACCTACAGGAAAAGATTAGATTTAAGAACATGATTTTCTGGGGTACATACAGCTTCAAACCACCATATTCCACCCTCTGGACCCCAAAAAGACATGTTCTTTGCACATGCAAAATACATTCATTCCATCAAAACATCCCCAAAGCCTTAGGTTATTTCAGTAACAATACTAAGTACAAAGTCTCATAAAAATCCATTATAGGTGTGTTCTGTCCTGGGGTACAATTCCCCTCAGTCTATAGACCTCTGAAACCTGGAGAACAAGTTATCTGTTTCCAATACACAAAGGAGGGATAGGCATAAGATAAACATTTCCATAACCATAGGGAAAAACTGGAAGGAAAACAGGGGCCGGGGCACCAAACAATTCCAAAGTCCTGCAGGGCAAACTCTTGGATTTCAAGGTCTGAGAGTCATTCATGGAATGATGCCTTGTCCTCTGGGCCTGATGAAGTGGCAGCACCACCCCTTCCAAGTGGTTGCTCAGTGGCCATGCTGATAACACTGGGGTGAAGGTTCCACACTTGTCAAATATCAATTTGACAGCCAGACTCTAGGTTCCAACCTTCTCAAGCATCGAGGTTGCTGGCAGACTCTCCACAATCCCGCAGGCATCTGAGCAATCAGGGGTGGTAGTACTCTTCCTGAACAATGGGCTGGAAGGCCGCCCGCTCCAAGCACCAGGGCTGACTCAACCTTTCCACACACATGGGTGGGCTTGCTCTCTTGGCCTGAGAAAATGACTTCAGTCCAGACTTCAACTTCCATGGTTCTGCCCTTGAAGTGTTTTTTGCCTTCTATCTGTCCCTTTTCTGTCCCTTTTAGTCCAGGCTGGCAGTAGCTGGGTTCATACAGATCTCACAAAAAACTTGTTGGCTTCACATGTGGTACACAGGGCTCCAAGCCATCAGACAGTCGGACTTTCCACAGATGCTTCCTGGATAACGGCACCTCCAATTCTGACTTGCACCAAAATGGCTGACTGGATCCATGATCCATTAAATCCTCACATAGAGGACTCTTTTCTGGATACTCACTTTCTGGAAGCTCAGAATTCTCCAAACCATCAATTTCTGGTTTCTTTGTACCCAGGAGTTCAGTTCTCAGCTTTATCCCTTTCCTCTCTCATTTTACTGTAAGCTGCAAGGAGAAACCAGCCTGCACTTTCCACATTTAGTTTGGAAATCTCCTCAGCTAAATATCCAGGTTCATCACTTTCAAATTCTGCCTTCCACCTGACATCAGAACTCAATTTTGCCAAGTTCTCTGCTACTTTACAATAAGGATGGCCTTTCTTTCAGTTTCCAAAGACACATTCATCATTTTCTTCTAAGGCCTCATCAGAAGTACCCTTATCATTCATATTTCTACCAACAGTCTCTTCAAAGCAGTCTAGAACTTTTCTATCAAGTGCCTCAGAATTCTTCCAGAATCCACCCAGTAACCAACTGCAGAACTGTTTCCACAATTTTGCTATTTGCAATAGCAGCACACCACTCTCCTGGTACCAAAATCTGTTTTAGTTTCTTAGGCTACTCAAAGCAGATACTATGAAATGGGTTGGTTTAAATAATGGAAATTTAATAGCTTACAGTTTGAGGCCAAGAAAGTGTACAAATCAAGGCCTCATCAAGGCAATGCTTTCTTCCTGAAGACTGGTTACTGGTGATCCTTGGCTCCTCTACCACATGGCAAGGCACCTGGTGGTGTCTCTCCCTTCTCTTCCACGTTTCATTGATTTCAGCTTCTTATTTCCATGGGTTTCCTCTCTCTCTCTGTATTCATTCTGTATATAAAGGATCCCAGTAAAAGGAGTAAGACCCATCCTGAATGAGGTGGGTCACACTTTAACTGAAGTAGCCTCATTAAAAATCCTACCTACAATGGGTTTACACCCACAGGAATTGATTAGATTTAAGAACATGTTTTTCTGGGGTGCATACAGTTTCAAACAACACAGTAAGAGAGAAACCAGTTAAATTAGCATACATTATAAACAACTTCAACAAACTTGGGGCCTGATAATTTTGAGCTAATGAATATCAGAAGAGTAACTTTAATTGGATAGGAAGGGGAAGAAAGACAACATGAAACGATAAAGAAATGTGAAACAAATACTACATATATTATTTGTCATACAAATAATTTGTGAGAAGAATTTCTTTAGGTGCTTATTTCAGGCTTGTAGGCTGAACAGATCTGAATTATACAAAACGTTGCTCCTGAGATTTCAAGAGGTAAGTTTGACCTACAGTATACTGGGCCACTTGGGATGTATTATGTCCCCCAAAATGATATGTTCTTTAATGCATTCTTGTGGGTGCAGACATATTAGTGTTGATTAGGTCAGAATCTTTGGATTAGGTTGTTTCCATGGAGATGTGATCCACCCAACTATGGGCAATGTCTTTGATTAGATTATTTCCATGGATGTGTGGCCCTGCCCATTCAGCACGGGATTAGTTTACTGGAGCCCTATAAAGGCTCACAAACAGAAGGACCTCAGAGCTGCTGCAGCTTACAGAAACATTTTGGAGATGGCTGTTGAAAGCAGACGTTTGCTGATGCTCTGGTGATACTAGCCCAGAGTTTGCTCTGGAGAAACTAAGAGAAGACAAAATGCCCTGAGAAGCTCATGCAGAGATATTTTGAAGAATGCACAGGAGCTGAGAGAGAAGCTGGAACACAACCCAGGATCAGCAGACACCAGCCATGTACCTTCAGAGCTAACAGAGGTTTCCAGACTCCAATGGCTTCTCTCCAGTGAAGGTATCCTCATGTTTATGCCTTTGTTTGGACACTTTTATGGACTCAGAACTATAAATTTGTAACCAAATAAAACCCCTTTATAAAAGCCAATCCATTTCTGGTATTTTGCATAATGGCAGCATTAGCAAACCACAACATAAACCTTCTTCCATGTACAATGAATTATTTCAATTGATTTCTAAAAATTTAAATAAGAGGATTTAATTATATTCAATAAATCTTAGATGCTAAGCATTTTTCTTCTGGTTTTGATTATTTATGGGAGCTCTATCACTTATAAACTGTGAAACTGGTAAAGTCATTGAATTTCTCTATGCCTTAATCGTCTCACCTGTAAAATGGGGATAATGATAGTACCTACTTTGTTATGCAAGGTTATCAATGACACACACACAAAGTATAGAGTAAATGTTACTTATTTATCTTTTGCAATTGTGATTATACCTGTAAAAAGGGTTGAGTTGTGGGAGACATAAGTGGAGAAATTTCTTTCCTTGAAGAGCCAATTTTGGAAAAATAGATCTAAGTTTATCTTGTTCTTTCATTTACTAATAAAGGAATAGGTCAAGAAAGATGAGCACATTTCATAAAAAAAAAAAAAAAATTATGAGTCTATTTCTTCTCCTAACCGAGAGCTTCTGCTCTCATGTAAAGTGAATAATTTTTAAAACAAAAGTTTATATATGTATTTACAAACTTCATTCTTCATTGCCTCAAACTTCACCACTTCATGATTTAAATCACCCCTATTACGCTGAAGATATAAACATAGCTAGGAAATTATTTAACTTATACATTTTAAATTTATCCCAGGATAATATTTGAATGTTGGAGACAGATATACGCACTTTTTAATTGGCTGTATGAAAAAAAGCATTATCATTTTAAACGTAAAATAATTTAACTTAGAATAGAAAATTCAGATTTAGAATTTAGAAAACCCTGCTAATAGAATATAATTTTTTCTAGGTCTTCTTTAAAATTAGTTTAAATCTTACAGTCACATTCCTTAATAATTTACTGTAATGTAAAACTAGCATTTTGTTCTCTGCAACCCTTTACCATTCCTGCCCACCAAGAAAAATGGCTTTCCTTAGAAAAATGAACTGGTAAAATCTATTCTATCTGGGTACTTTAACCCAGACAGAGTCTTCAGAACAAGCTCATGAATCATGTTCTTGACTTTACTTATGTCAAAATCCATTTTTGGACCCTTTCTTTCTGAAAATGGTTAATGATCCATGTACTGTCTGCCAATTCAAAATTTAACATCTAGGCCACATTTGTGGCTGCATTTCAGGTGTTCAACATTTTAATACCACTCTTGAAACTGGTTAAATTGTCATACTATTAAAAAGTAAGGGCAGGAAGGATGTCAAGCCCATGGCAAGACTGTATGTAATTTAGTCTGAGTTTCAGCTTTACCTATTTTAATGATCTTACTTCTTTTGCGTTTCAAACACGCCTTTTTCAGACATCTTTCTCACACAGTTTTCTTTCATTATCTCACTATTTTATTTCTAAAAAGCAGTTTAGAATAGCATGGATGAGGCTAGCATTTAGCTGCACCACATCTTTCCTGAGGATCTCTTAATATTTTTGTCCACTTTCAGCCCTCATTTGTGAACTTAACTTGTAAATTTAGAAAATGATTTTTTCTTGAGAAGTACACACTTTTTATGAGATGGAAAAAATCCAACATATACAAAAAAGCTAGAAGTCAGTTGAATATTTATTTTATGGGGTTCTGTGTAAGTTGCAGTAGGAGTTCAGAGGAGAGAATAATTAAAAAACAAGAGAATTCACCAAAGGCTTCCTTGTGGAGGCCGGATTTGCTATATTTTAAGGTATTAGTTTCCCAGCTGCAAAAACGAATGCCATACATTGGGTTGGCTTAACAACGGAAATTTATTGACTCACAGTTTCAGAGGCTAGAAGGCTCTCTTTTTCCCAGACAAGTGTCTTCTGGTTATCTGGCAATCTTTGGGGGATCCTTGGCTTTTCTGTCACATAGCAATGCACAAGCCAGCATCTTCTCCTTTTTCTTCTGGAGAAAGAAATGTGGCTGTGTATTCTGCCTCTAATCTCCTCCACATCTGTTCTATCATCAACCTCTTCAGTAATACTCTGCAGCCAGGCTGCTTGAAGTTCTTCCTTCATTTTCATCACTTCCTAGCTGGAACTTAAAAGAGTCAACCTAGCTCATCTGTGCATTGTGTCTTCATCTATAAAATGGAGATAATGACAGAATCTCCTTCACAGGTCACTGTGTGGGATTGTTGGGAGAATTAACTGGGATAATGCATGGCACACAGCAAATATAAGAGATTGCTGTTATTACTGTTTCCTTTGTGTCTACTACTGGTACTTCAGAAAGGAGAATGTCATGGGAAATTGGAAGGGAGAGGGTAGTAAATAGGTAGTAAACTGTGGTTAAAAACAGGGGTTGATTGAGAGGATCTTCTTGACCAAAAGGGGGAAGAGAGATGAAGCAAAGTAGGGTTCCAGTGGCTGAGAGATTTCAAATGGAGTCGAGAGGTCCCCCTGGAGGGCATTCTTACACACTATATAAATATCACCTTTAGTCTTTATTTTTTTTTTTAATCTTCATTTTACTGAGATATAATCACATACCACGCAGTCATACAAAACAAATCATACATTCGATTGTTCACAGTACCATTACATAGTTGTACATTCATCACCTAAATCAATCCCTGACACCTTCATTAGCACACACACAAAAATAATAAGAATAATAATTAAAGTGAAAAAGAGCAATTGAAGTAAAAAAGAACACTGGGTACCTTTGTCTGTTTGTTTGTTTGTTTCCTTCCCCTATTTTTCTACTCATCCATCCATAAACTAGACAAAGTGGAGTGTGGTCCTTATGGCTTTCCCAATCCCATTGTCACCCCTCATAAGCTACATTTTTATACAACTGTCTTCGAGATTCATGGGTTCTGGGTTGTAGTTTGATAGTTTCAGGTATCCACCACCAGCTACCCCAATTCTTTGGAACCTAAAAAGGGTTGTCTGAAGTGTGCGTAAGAGTGCCCACCAGAGTGACCTCTCGGCTCGTTTTGGAATCTCTCTGCCACTGAAGCTTATTTCATTTCCTTTCACATCCCCCTTTTGGTCAAGAAGATGTTCTCCGTCCCACGATGCCGGGTCTACATTCCTCCCCGGGAGTCATATTCCACGTTGCCAGGGAGATTTACTCCCCTGGGTGTCTGATCCCACGTAGGGGGGCAGGGCAGTGATTTCACCTTTCAATTTGGCTTAGCTAGAGAGAGAGGGCCACATCTGAGCAACAAAGAGGCATTCGGGAGGAGGCTCTTAGGCACAATTATAGGGAGGCCTAGCCTCTCCTTTGCAGCAACCGTCTTCCCAAGGGTAAAACCTACGGTAGAGGGCTCAACCCACCTTTAGTCTTTAGCTTGTTGGAATGGCTAGAGGGAACTACCCGAAGCTGTCAAACTGCAACCCAGTGACCTTGATTCTTGAAGACGATTGTATAACTATGTAGATTACATAGTGTGACTGTGTGGCTGTGAAAACTTGTGGCTCACACTCCCTTTACCCAGTATATGGACAGATGAGTGGAAAAATGGGGACAAAAATTAGATAAGAATAGAGTAGGATGGAGGGGATAGAAAGATTTAGGTGTACTTTTTTGCTTTTATTTTTATTTTGGATAAAGGAAAAGGTTCAAAAATTGATTCTGGTGATGAACGCATAACTGTATGATGGTGCTGTGAACAACTGATTGTAAACTGTGGATGACAGTAGGGTATGTGAATATATCTCAATAAAACTGTATTAAAAAAAAGTAAATGAACAATGGGGGAAGGGGGGAATGGGATATTTTGGATAGTCTTTTTTATTTTAATTTTCATGTTATTTTTTGGAGTAATGAAAATGTTCAAAGTTTGATTGTAGCGATGAAAGCACAACCGTATGACGATACTGTGAAAAACTGTACACTTTAAATGATTGTATCTTATGTGATTATATCTCAATAAAATTGCATTAAAAATGATAAACCAAATTCAAGACCGAAAAACAGAAGCAAAACAACAACAAAAAAAGGGGCTGAGGAGCAGTCTTAAAATGTCAGCTCTGCTTCTTAATTGTACGACTGTGGGCAGGAGTGTCTGTCTTTCAGCATAACCAAAAAAACGCACCTTCAGTAAAAATGAAACAAAATAGTGCACATTTTAGAATGTGAGAGTTGAATAGAATCTTTGAGATCATTCATTACAATCTTCCTTCCAATACAGTAAAACTTTCTGTGTGTGATCCCTAAGAAATAGTCACATAGTCTTACGGTCAACCCCCTAAGCTTCTGTATCCTCCTCTGAGAAGTAAGTATTGCTACTTTATAAAGTCAACATAAGGATAAAGAGTTTGCTTGTAAGGGCTTAGCATGATACCTGGCAAAATGTTAGTCCTTGATGTGTAGCTATTATTGCTTCTACTCTGTTTATTAAATAAGAAATATACTTATTTTGTGGTTATTTTTTGGTTTGATTTGGGTTTTTTTTTTTCTATTACTCTTTTTTCTTTATTGTAGTATGTCTTCTGTGATCAACATGACCCAGTGGGAAGTATCTAATAGCATGCCTACTTACCTCTTTCTGGTCTCATTTGACATTTTAAATGAAAACTTGGATTCAGAGATAGCAGATATTTTGTCTGGGATATAGAGGAAATGTAGTTACACAGTCAGGTTAGTAGCCCTACATGGAACCTCCTCATTAAGGCTTGTTTTGGATAATGACTAGTGTCAAGTCAGAGTAATCAATAGTAAAGGTCTAGAAGCTGAGATCAGAGGCATACCTTGGATGTTTTGGCTGGTTCTCAAAGGGAAGATTTTTTGCTTTCTTCACAGATGCCCCCTTCCAAGGGTTGTCTTCACTGGGAAGTCTCAGCATTTCTCTTTCAACCCTACCCTTAGAGAGCTTCCTGGAGGAGTCTAGTTCTTGTAAGTCAACCTTAGAAGGTTATGTCCTCTGGGAAATTCAAATGGGTCAACCCAAAGTCTTCTGACACTACCAGTTTGTCTCCTGGGGCTCCATCCCTCAAAAATAGTGTGTGGTTGTGTCACTTCATTATTCCCTGTACATGGACTATTGGTTGGAGCACAGAAACAGGATTTGCATGGATTTCTCAGGCTGGAAAATTGGCCCAAAGTGGTTTGGTTTTTTTAATCTCAAAAGATAACACTTCCCCCAGGAATAAAATGTATTATATTAGTTATTTTGGTAAGTTTCTTATTATTGAGAAGAAAATTTGGCTTTTATGATTTTTAAAAGATGAAGTTAGTTTCTCTAAACACTGGATAATTAGGCTTCTTGGAAGTGCATCAGGCTAGGATGTGGCTGATGTTCTCCTTTGCTTTGCATAATGAGCCTTCTATGGCTCACTCCCTGGCTCTAGGTTTGGGTTGCCAAGGAAATTTTGGCCTATGTAACTGGAAGGAAACCTATGACTTCCTTATAGAATCCCCACATGGTTTCAGCTAGCCCTATAATGGCACTGAAATGCCATGAACAAATTTGGAGGCTGCAAGAGTATTTTTCTCTCGTTACTATCAACAATCTTCATTATAGTCTTATGCCTCGACAGGTTACGCGTCACAATCTGGTATTTCAACAAATATCACATCATGGAATGTTTAAAAGTAAATACTTTTTAATCCCCTTGAGCAGTATTTCTCAACCCCTTTTTCATCATTGCCCTACTAAGAAGGCTTTTTAGACATATTTTTACTAGTCAGCATCTCCACACCCCCCATGAAATTTGAATATCATAGATATACTGTATATCTATTCATGTACTAAATGCATATCCATGCTTTATACAGAAAAAGAGCAAGAAAGAGCAAGAAACCCCACCCCCACATCCCCCAAATCTCACGAACCAATTTTCAACCCCTTAGGGATGATATCACCCAGTTGAGAAGGCGTGACCTAGAGATTTCCCAAAATAATTTTATTGCTTATCTTTTTTAAAAAAGCAGAAGACTGAGGCTCTGGATGTTGTTAGTGTCAGCTAGACTTCCACTTATAGAGCAAATTTACAAGGATAAACTTAAAGGAAATTCTATAAACTGAACATGTGAAAAAAATCACTGAATTTTTTTTATGTCAGAATGTCCTTAAAAAAGTCATATGAAGACCTTTTTTCTGAATTTAGGCTAATTGAAGAGCATGGCATCAAAAAATAATACCTGATCTACTCATCTAAATTGATTTAAGTTTTTTGACATCAACTAGATCATTTTTTATGAAATATTCATCTTTTAAATTAATGTTAAATATTAGTATAATACAGGAATACATACACTTTTTAAAAATTTAGAGTATTGAAAATAAAGGTAAAATCCCCTTTAATTATTACTGTTTATTCTGCTCCCCTAAGGCTCTTCAAAGTCCTAGTATGAGTTAATGTCCAGCCATATCTTTTTATTTTAACTCATTTTCTATAAATACACATGTGTGTGAGAGAGATTTTGTGCTTCTTTTTACAAGAATATAACACTTTACAATCTATAACTTTCTTTTTTATTCAGTAGTGTTTATGAGCTCTATCCATATTCATACATAGGGAGTTTTTAATCTCTGTCAGGAACTACCAAAATTTATTCTTTTCTCTTACTCACATTCAGGTTAATATCTTCAGGTTTATCAATAAAAGATTCTAGCAGAATCTGGATGCCTAAAATAATCTAGTAATTCCCTGGAAACATTAGGATAATTTCAGAGTTTCAATAAAAGATGAAATCATACAATATAACTCTTGTAATAAATCTGTGATTTTCATTTCTATCGGAAGAAGCCTTCATTCCGGTTTTCTGAAAACCATATTTATGTTTGTTTGGTATTTATTTAACAAACATTTTCATAGTACTTATTATGTGCCAGGCACTATTCTAGGTCCTTTACAAATATTAATTCTCATAGCCATTCTAAGTTTTATCTACACTTTTAAAATGAAAATAGCAATAGGGAAGCTCTTCAAGTTTAAGTAACTCCCAAAGGGGACAGAATTAGCCAGAGCAGAACCAGGATTTGAACCAAGGTCCCTGACTCCAGAGTCTGTATTCTTACCCATAAGCCATGCTACTTCTTGTTGTTCCCTTGTTGTACAAATGAGTAATGAACATCTACTTTTACATATCTTTATCATAAAACAAATTAAAGTCAAACACAGCTATACAAGGAAAAGATTACACAATTAAACAAGCAGATTTTAATTTGTATTTCTAATTTTTGTTTAATCCCTTTCTTTGAAAGCAGTTTCTAAACTGTTGCAATATTTTCTAAGATGACATATGTCAGGCTTTTCTTTCAAATCTTAGTCACATATTATATTAAAGTTTAAATAATAAAGGTGGGTGGTTTTTCTAATCACAGATCTAGCAAGCTATGTCTTAAGCAAATATTGTGAATGTTGCTTAAAAAATCTGTCAGGTAGATTTGTTGTCTGCAATTTATAGTAATTCATTTATCAGTCTCTAAAGTTCAGACCAGTAGGTCATGATGACAAGAAAAGGTGAAAGTAAATCCAAATATCCAACAAGCACAGTAGCTAAGCTAATCGGTATCTCTGAGTAAAAAGAAAATCACCAACAAGCTCTTTATTAGAGAAGAAAGAAAGAGAAGAGTTGTTTGAGTAGCCACTTTCAGAGGGAGAGAGAGAAAAGGGAAAAATTTATATTGGTTAACCTAAATTTGTAACGTAACAACTTTGATTTCATATGTACATGTGTACATAAGCAACGTGGTTTTGCCAAATATGTTGCCTTTCCTTGCACTGAGATATATTTTATCACCTTACTAACTCAAACATTGTAGCAGAGAAGGAAGAAAACTTTCAGATAGGTTTTGGAATATTTTAATTCTGTGGCAGAATGTAATGTTCCACATGATCTTTAATTGAAACATATATATTAGTAGTAAAATTCATAAATCACAAGTGCAAAAAACAATTCCATGGAGTTATAAATTTGACACATTTTACATTAAAATAGATACATCAACTATTAAAATAAATTTATCTCTTACTGAGAAAATAGATCAAAGTCAGATTTAATAGTTCGCTTACCAAATCAGACATCCACCATTTAATCATTACTTATTGAATACTGAAGAAGATACATCATCTATCAAATCAAATACCTTCTCTAGTAAATCAACCCCACCATCTTATTCCCAACTGTCTCCTACTGACTCAAAAGAACTACCCAATACATCAAAGGAATATTGCATCAAAGAATTTCATTTAAAGTAAATATAGTGCATCACTAGACAGCATGTATCATGGTAAAGGTATCATTTAATAAGAGAAAGATATGTCTTTTGCCACCTAATCCTTTCAAATGTGTTCCTTTTGATACAGTAAAAACTTATTCACTTAGACTCCTTTTTATTGTCACTAAAAATATATTTTCTAAGCAAATAATAACCAAAAAACAAAGTGCTTGAGAATGCTTAAAATAATTAAAATCTTATCATTTAGACTTTTTAAAATATATTTTTAAAATTTTCTAAGCAAATAACACCCAAATATGAAGGAAGTATTTGACGATACTTAAAATAAGTTTGCACTCTTGAACAGCTCAAACATGCTAGCAAATGTGGTAATTTCACCTCATTTTTTTTCTATTCCATTAAGTGAGATAGTTTTTCTTGTTTTCTTTTTGTTTGGCAGATTATTTGTTTTTTTACCTGTTGTGATGGTAAAATGCTGGGAAGTAGGAAGTTGAAGTCGTCTTTCTGGCATTATCTTTTCCCCATTGTTACAAACACATATAGACTGTTTTAAGATCTCCTCCATTCTTTACAACTCCCTTACCACCCCAAGATTAGAAATGGTAGTTGAGGAATACAGCAAGAAAATCTTTGTAATTCCAAAGTTTCCTGAAGAATTGAATAGAAAGTTGTTTTCTCCATTTTTTTTTTTTTTAGCAAATAGTTTTTAGGTTTAATTCTGTGTTTTTTCCTTGAAAGCAATATATCTACATCTATTTTATTTCAAAATGGTATTCTCAGTGGAGGAGATGCTCTATAATAAATCCCCAGAAATTTCTCATCAAAACCATCATTTTAACTCAATTTTTTAATTAGAGAAGTTGTAGGTCTACAGAAGAATCATGCATAAATATCATTATATATGTGTGTGTATATATATCAATATCTATAATATCTTAATATAAAAATAGGATGTATATAGACTGATTTAGTTTCACCTAAAAAATTGGCACAATTATCCACTAAACCATCAACTATATTGATATAAACACTTCTAGAACTTAAACTTACTAATATTACCAATATATTTAAATTAATTTCCCATAAATCTGAGATTTGAAACTGATAGGATATAAATGAAGGCACTCCATAGATTATTTATTTATTTGCCCTTATGGTGGTTTGAAATTGAAATACTTGCCTAAATCTAAAATTCAGATAATTCTACTAGAATTTTGGCAATAGCTTCTCTGGAAAAACTAGAGCACCTGACAGTCTTGGGCCTGCATTTCTTCTGGCAATAATCAGTTAGAGCTGAATAGTGGCTACTGTTTTGGGGCAGGATCTGTAGTCTCCATATAACCACAGCTGCACTCATGTGGAAAGTCTTTCCAATTGTGAAGTTGAATTGCCATCTATCAGCTTACATCTGTCAACTTTGCTTACTTATTTTAACCAACTTGGCCCACCAAGCCTTGGGCTTTATAATCCCAGCTAGGAAATCTATCAATCTGTACATAACTTTGAGTAGTTACTTTGCATTTAGTATTTTGCAGAAAACTGTGTATATGTGAATGAAATTCACGACCCATTGCCTGCTCTCAGATAGTTTTTTGTCTTGTTAAGGATATTAAAATATTCATGAAAGATTTGAAGAAGAGGTACATACATTATAATGCACTAATTTTGTAGTGTAGATAGTAAATGTATTGTAAACAAGAGATGATCTCATATAGGTGGAAACTATCACTTATACTTGATTTTATATAGGAAGAAGGGAGAAGAATGTGTTAAGAAAAAGTTGCAGACTTGACCTAATTTTAAGAACAAACAAGTTGGAAGAGTAAGTCAAAGTTATCCAGTGAAATCTATTCTTGAGTTGTAATGGTTATCTCTAAATTCTGAGATGCTGAGCTCTTTGTGTATAACCTTGTCAGTCTCTGGAACTTTGGGTATCAGTGTGACACCTGAGACCCAGAGCTAGAGTTTGGCAGCTATGAATGCCAGTATTACCTCATACAGCAACTGTTTAAAAAGCTGAAAAAGAGTTGCACAGGTTAGTGTGAAATCCCAATACCTCCCAAAGTAATTTGGCAGAGAATAAAAACATATTTGCAGGGCCCCCCTGAGGAACTGGGGAAAAACGCAGAAATGTTGGACTTCCCTACCTGGGTTATTATTGATATTCTCATAAACATTGAGGACTAACAATTTAGTAGGCTGAGCCCTCAATCTTGGGGCTTACCCTTATGAAGCTCGTAACTGCAAAGGAGAGGCTAAGCCTATTTATAACTGGGCCTAACAGTCTCCTCCAGAAAACCTCTTTGTTGCGCCGATGTGGCCCTCTCTCTCTCTAAGCCCTCGCAGCAGGTGAACTCACTGCCCTTCCCCCTATGTGGACTTTACTACCAGGGGTGTAAATCTCCCTGGCAACATGGGACATGACTTCCGGGGATGAGCCTAGACCCAGCACCATGGGATTGAGAAAATTTTCTTGACCAAAAGGGGGAAGCAAAATGAAACAAAATAAAGTTTCAGTGGATGATAGATTTCAAATGGAGTCTAAAGGTCACTCTGGAAGGCATTCTTATGTGCCATATAGATATCCATTTTTAGTTTTTCATATATTGGAATAGCTAGAAGGAAACACCTGAAACTGTCGAACAGCAACCCAGTAGCCTTGATTCTTGAAGAGGACTGTATAACATGTAGCTTACATGGTGTGACTGTGTGATTGTGAAAACCTTATGGCTCACACTCCCTTTATCTGGTGTATTAACAGATGAGTAGAAAAATGAGGACAAAAACTAAATGAAAAATAGGGTAGCATGGGGGGGATGGAATGTTTTAGGTGTTCTTTTTTACTTTTTTTTTTTGGAGTATGGAAAATGTTCAAAAATTTATTCTGGTGATGAATGCACAACTATACGATGATACTATAAATAATTGTACACTGTGGATGATTGTAGGGTATGTGAATTTATCTCACTAAAACTGTATTTAAAAAAAGCTATCCAGTGAAAAATAAAAAAGACAATATATCTTGGCAATAAATGAGACCAAATTGCTGGGATAGGAAATGAAAGTTAGCCCAGATGTAGAGAAAGGTTTTGAATGCGAAGTTTGAGTAAAAATACCACTGTGTTATTTTTGCATAAACCTTGAATTACCCTTATGTCCCACCCGAACCCTCCTCCACTCACACCCTCAACAATAATTGAAAAGCTTTACTTTCTCACTAGAAATAGGAGCATATACTGTTTGCTTTGAAATACCCTTTTCTGGGTTAAGTTTGAAAATAGATTGTCAAGTCATTCATGAGTTAGTCAATAAGATTAGCCCTCTGATACTGCATGTTATTTTAAAATGTGTCTCAAACATGTTTATTACCGATCAGCAATTTTCATTAATGCTCTGTCTCTGTCAATATGAACATTGATTAATTTTAATTGCAGTTTTAGCCAGTGTGAATTGATTACAATACAAAGTAACAAGAATTGTACAACAATGTCAAAAGGAAGGTACAGTTTCATAGAACACTTGGAGCATATGCTGATCCATTCAAGGAGAGGGCATATGCTGCTTGGGACACCAAAAGAGAGAAAAAGCAATAATTAACTCAAATTTAAGAAATGAAATGGATTACTAAAAGAAAATTTTGATCTGTACTGTAAACATATTCCAGGTTTCTAATATAATTTTTTAAGGCTTCTTATTGATTCTGCTGCTAGGTTAGATTTTCATTGTCTTTTTCTTTATTTTTAAAATATTCTAAAATATTGAGATGTTTTTACAGATGCCTAATTTTTTTTTTCTTTTTTTTTTTTTTTTCATTTTTATTGAGATTGTTTAGATACCATACAATTATCCAAAGATCCAAAGTGTACAATCACTTGCCCCTGGGTACCCTCATACAGCTGTGCAGATGCCTAATTTTATAAGTTTTTTTTCCAAAAATGAAACAGGATTTATTTTAAACATAAACATCATACAGAAACCTTCTTGATTCTCCAAGCCTGATTATTCATAAATTATTTAAGGGTTGGTATTACATACTGAAATGTTCCTAGGGAATGTGACTTCCCTGAAAAATATGTGCTATTGTCTCAGTGATCTTTCTGTTATAGATTGAGTCAATAAATTTGAGTACTTAGTAGGTTCAAAGCTAAGTTTAGTGGTAAACTATGAAAACAAGACCCTATCTTTGCCCTCAAAGAGCTCCTAGTCCAAAAACATAAATAGGATGCAACTAAGAATCTAAAATACAAGGGTAAATGGAATATGTCCAAAGGGGGTTGAAAGTTCAGAGCAGAGAGTATTCATACCTCACTGGGGAAAAACTTTAAAAAAAATAAAAAAATAAAAAAAACAAGAAAGGATCTTGGAAGTAATGTCACTTGAATCTGGCCTAGAAGGATGATGACCACCTTTTATAGAGGAAGCTATTGGAGTGGAAAGGATTTCAGGGAGAGGAAACAGGGCAAGCCAATGCTTGTGGGCAGGAAACAATGGATGGATTTGGAAGTCCTGGATATGAATGCTTGTCAAGGGCAGCAACCTTTAACGTTTCAATTTTCCAAAAAAAAAAAAAAAAGCTTAAATGGCAGCCCTATCTATAAGTCTGAAAAGTACAAAGCTGGTAGAAGTCTGCGTGGGGATCCAGACTCTGTTTACTCCTGTGTCCTTCCACCCTTCTCCACCATAACTTACACCATCTCCCTGGAGGCTGCTCAGGATTGACTCCAGGCACTTCTGTTGAGTAAGTGGTCTGTGAGTACGTGGTGAGTGAAGAAAAAGAGTGGGAAGGAAGGCTAGATAAGAAAAGCATAGTATCACAGTTGACTGTAGACTATATTGAATAAAACTTTTACACTTAACAGAAATCAGTGAAGCTACTGAAAGTTACTTTTTTTTATATATATAGTAATCACTTGATCAGAGCTCAACTTGAGGAAGATACATCCAGTTGTACTTCTAAGAGAAATGATCTCAAAAGAGTTTGCAATTGAAAGTCATCATGTCCTTAATTTGCTTCTGAGATGAAGAAATGTAGAAACATATGACTGATTGGGTGAGAGGTTTAGTGGAACTGTAATAGATTGACACCATTGTTTAGGTCTACAAGAACAGATAGGAGAAAAAGTTCTGTGTGAAACAGTGTAAGTTCAATGTTTTCCATGTTGTATTTTTTGGAATAGGTGCCTACACAGATTAAGAGAGCATGCCAGCAAGCTGTGAATGTCTGACTCATTTTCATTAAAGGGAATAGTGGAAAATTGTGTGGTGGAAGACTTCATTAAGAAGGCACATAAAGAGTAATTGGAGAAAAAAAAAAGCCAAGAACAAAAATCTTAATTGTAAAAAATTAATTTGAAGTCCAATGAAGTTAGTTTATTTTTTCTAGGATCTGAATTAATTTGCAAAATTCTCTCAGCAGTTGCTTAACTATAAAACAAAGCACCTCCCATGATAATGGTTCATTTATAATAGACATTCCTGGAGAAGTTAACTAATTCTTTCTTTAAAAGGAACTCCTCAGGCTTTGCTTTCAAATACTTAGCATTGCAGATGAAGCTTTCTGCTATTCACTTATCTCTCAACACATTGTCTGGTGTACCCCAAGTATGAGTCTAGACCTTAAAATAATTAAGTGTAACCTATCAAGTCAATTAGGAACCTTGGAAACATTTCTCTCAGAGCGTTCTTTGTTTTTCTTAATGAAAGAAGATAAAGCTCTTACTCACTAATTTAGCACTTTTTTTATTCTTAAAAAAGGGGTGCCTAGACCTTAATTCAAACATAGGGCACTGAATTCTGTACATGAGAAAGAAAATTACAAGATTTTGAGATTATATCCAATAAATATTTTTTAGATCAATGAATAAAAAATTATTAACCTACACAACTGTGCAATATAACAAAGAAAGGACTATTTTGTCTCTAAAGATGAGCTACTATTACTTTATGATTCCATCTGCAAGTACTACAAGTGGCAACAGTTTTGACTGAACACATAAAACCATACCCCTTCCAATACTGCACAATTTAAAAATAGGATGTGATTTGTCTTAAATAATATCCTATGTAACTTCAGTTGTCTATTTCCCAGTTCATCTTTTCAGACATACAAATATTCAGTAATTCTGAACATTTGTGGTAGGTGATGTCCAGAGACAAATGAGGATCCCACCATAGCAGGCAACTCTAGTGAAATGCTGATCACCCTCAAGGGTTGGAAGAACAGAGCAGGCAAACATTAAAGAAGTTCATTATGGAGATTTAAAGGATTTAGGAGACAGACAAACTTGGTTTTAAGATGTGTAAATATTCATTAAGTTATTTAACCTCTCCAAGTCTTATAGAGTAATTGTGAAAAAATGTATGGCAGCCACATAGCATAGAATCAGCATGCAGTAAATCCTGAATAAATGGGGGCTATTGTGATTGCATTTCTGAGTTTCGGGTTGCTCACCATCATCCTTTCACTAGAGCTATTTATCACTCCACAGATAATTATAACAAAATTTTTCTTTTCTTTTCTTTCTCTTTTTCTCTAAGTTAAGTTCTATATTATATTTTGTTTTCTATTCAAAATTTCCCTTGGTAGGGGGGTCATGAGGCAGATATTGTTTTCCCCATATTAAAGAAGTGGAAAATGAGGCCCTCAAAGATTGGTAAGATGCCCCAGGTGCCCAAATAGGAAGAGGTTGAGCTGAACCTGGAGTCTGATTTCTCAAGATAGTTTAGTAAACCATGTGATTTAAAATAGGAAGAATAAAAAAGCAAAAAATATCGTATCTTCTATAAATATTATTTTATATTCTGAGTTCAGTAGAAAATAATTGCACTTCTGCTTTGAGTCTTTCATCTGTTAAACATCAGGAATGTTCAAAAAGCCTTAAAGAAGAATCTGAACCAGTATTGATTATAAATTTAAGCTCCACTTTATAGTTGTATAACGCACGTAAACTTTTTAATTTGTTTTTTCCAATTATCACTTAATTCTTTTCTATCATTAAGCAGGAAATAATTCAGCATTTTAGAAATTTTAGAAGATGCTGAACTAGTGGGAAGTTAGTATAAGTGTCCCATTCTCTTCTCTTTTTCTTTATACAAGTCTAGGTTTATTTGTAAAAAAGAACATACAACTAAAGCTAATTTGATTTTTTAAAATCAAAGTTCATTTAGTGATAACACACATTTTATAATAAAATTGTATTAAAATACTGACAGTTGATGGTTTAAAAAAGTATCATTCTTGTAAAAATCATGTTGTAGCCATGTAATATTTAATCAGAAAATTTGTAGTTCACAAAAGTACATGTATTTTGCTGATTTCTCATGAGAACCTATAATAAATTTACTTAAAATACAAAACAAAATTTTAGTTAGACCTGACATTTAGTACTTTAAGATTTTATGCTGAATCCAGATATTTTTGTTATCGAAGTACACTTGAAATAATTGATTCAGACTACCAATGAATTGATGTTGTATTATATAACCAAAATCCACTGGCTTTACAATATGTCTCGAATCAATTATTTCACCAGTAATTTGAATGACAGAGATCTAGTTGAAAACCCCACCGACATACTCTTAGCAGAATAATAAAAAGTACTAGCAGCTTTGATTTTTATTTTCACAAATACATACAAGGTATATCTGTACTTTACAATTAAAATTTGTATAAAAGTCAAGCCCTAAAGTATATTTTTTCAAAAGAAAACTTTTTGTATGAAAAGTCCCATTCTCTTACAGAGCAGCAAAGAAGGGGAACAAGGTCTTAGATTTCCTGGCCCCATCTCCCCAAAACATGTTAACACCCGGTCACTAAAAGCTGAGTTGGGAAAGAGAAGGCTGGGAAGAGAAATTTCATTACACTTTCCTATACTTTTTTGTTTGTAAGTTTGGATATTGTTGGTGCCTCAAAGTTATTGAACTGGTGGCTGTATCATTTTTGTTTGAAAAATGTAGGAAAATCCTGCTGTGCAAATTGGAGGATGTGAACAAAGTGAATTTGACTCCATGAATACTGATTTATCGTTGAACACAATGCTGTCTTAATTGAAGGGCCACCTGTCTAGCAGAAGGTGGTCTTTGTTATTAGGCTTCCCTTATTCATTTTTTTTTCAAATGTAAAAGAACTTGTAATTTTTTTAACCTGGAAACTTATACTACAATCCTTTCTCTTTAGAAAACTGTCTTCTTTTACTTTTTTTTTTTTTTTTTTTTTTTTTGGTAAAACTTATGAGTATTAATTCTTTTCATTTTATCAAATCACATGTTAAGGAAAAGATGTCCATTATTCATATCTAAATCCTTAATCAAAACTCAAAATTCCACAAGAACTGGAGAATTGACAAATGCTTCTGACACCTAGCCCGGAACAATTTTGTTTGATTTGGAAGGAGCCTCTTCTCTCTACATTTAAATGTAGTCATGTGCACTAGAGTCATCTGCCAGACTGGGAGAGTTTCCAGATAATCAAAATGTCAGAGTTAGTACTTTTAATTTTTGTTTCATCTCCTGCAAGTATGAACTCTGATTGTAATTACAGCTTCATCTGCTCTTGAATGATTTTGTGTTATCAGACAAAGGCAGTGATCTAAGGATCACACTGATGAAGAATAAGGAATCTGCTTAAGACAGGAAGCAATAAGAATGCTATGCTTTGGGAAATTGAAAACAACCTTATACTATAAATTATACAACTTTCTTCTTGATGTCATAATTAGTACTTAAATATTTAACTTCCATAACTTACCTATACATCAGAGTCAAGTGTTCTTTTCCCTAGCTAAAATATTTGACTGGAGGAAAAGAAACCTAGGGCAAAAAAATGTTGCAGTAGAAAAAGCAAACTTGCATGTAGAAGAAATCTAGTTCAGTAAGACTGGCAAATTGAGATAATTATTATTTAATAAAATGAGGTAGTCTGAGGGATATTTTTCCCTGAACTCATTACACCATGTCTACAATTATAGAGAATCCAATAATAAATACCCTAAATTGATAAATGCGTGCAAGACCCATCTTTCTCCATTTACTTCCTTCATCAGGTTGCCTAGAGGAGATTGTTTAAGGTTGAATGTTATTTTTATTCTACTTCAGCTAGAGCTGGAGCTTAATAAAAATCTCAGGGTTTTATTCCTCACTTGTTAGACATACCTATGTGATGTTTAACAAACTATTTAACGTTGGATTTTAAATTGCTCATCTTTTAAAACCTAATTGTAAGAACTATCCTACTATGATATGGAGTTATTTTAATGTGGAAATGAGATAATATAATTTTAGTAAGTTTTAAGTATCATATGGAAATTATCATGGATTGCTAGCAACTCTTTAATCTTTCTTAGAAGTCAGATTTTTCTGAAGTTTATAGGTAGGGCAAGCAGAAGACATAAAGTCTGAGGAAAAATGAATAAGAAATGGAGAAATATGGATGTGGATGAGCACTATATTTCATAATAGAATTCTGTCAATAAAAATCCTTAGGTTTGCCTACTTCAAACCTCCTTGTTTGAAAGGAGAAGCCTGGAAAATTAAGCAAAAATCATATACAATGTCCCAGAGCTGATGTGAAGCAAAATTTGGACTAGAATTCAAATCTTCAGAAGGTGAAACTACAGTCCTTTTCTTACTTCCAGTATACCTCATTGCCCTACTTTCTACTTGTAAAATTCCGTAAGAATTAGAAGGCAAATTTCATTAGAGAGATGTGTGGTATGCATACAATGTCTTAGAGTAGGAAATACCCTTTGAGTCCAACTAATTCAAATAATTGTCACACATGTCCACTTTCACTGCATGTCACTCTTTATAATTACCTCTATAGAAAGAAAAGAAACAATTTTCGTTGCCATTTTCATCACTATGGGAAATTTCTAGAAGTGGATGGTTCTTCTTTATGCATGCACACATTAATTATGATTTTCAGCACTGGAATGACCTCAAAATTGTTCAACAAATTCTTGTATCTCTCAGCTATAAATGTCAAGTCTTCTATCTTCATCTTTGCCCATAAGGCCAGCCATGATCTCTACTCCTTCCCTACTTCATCACCATCCTCACTCCCTCCTCTCTAGGCATCTAGGCCCCCCTCCATGTTGTTCCTTAAACACATCACATTTCCCCAAACTTGATGTTTTAAGATTTGTGCCAGTTCAATGTATTATGTCCCCCAAAATGCCATTATCTTTGATGCAGTCTTGTGTGGGCAGACATATTAGTGTTGATTAGATTTTGGAAACCTTTGGGTGTTTCCATGGAGATGTGATTCAATCAACTGTGGGCAAGACTTTTGGTTGGGTAATTTCCATGGAGGTTTTGCTCCACCCATTCAGGGTGGTTCTGAATTAAATTACTGGAGCACTATATAAGCACAGACAGAAGAAGCAAGCTTGCTACAGCCAAGAGGGACACTTTGAAGAATGCACAGGAACTGAAAGAGGAACTGCAGTTTACAGAAACATTTTGGAGATGGACTTTGAAAGCAGACTTTTGCTCCAGAGAAGTTAAGAGAGGACAAACGCCCCAAGAGCAACTGAGAGTGACATCTTGGAGAGAACCTGAAGCCTAGAGAGGAACATCCTGGGAGAAAACCATTTTGAAACCAGAACTCCAGCACAGACGCCAGTCATGCGCCTTCCCAGCTAACAAAGAGGTTTTCCGGACACCATTGGCATCCTCCAGAAGGGTACCCAATTGTTGATGTGTTACCTTGGACGCTTTATGGCCTTAAGACTGTAACTTGCAATCAAACCCCCTCTATAAAAGCCAATCCATTTCTGGTGGTTTGCATTCCGGTAGCATTAGCAAACTAGAACAAGATTTCTCTCTGTTCTGCCTCGAAAATCCACACCACCCCAACCCCACCTCCAAATATATATATGACTTTCTCCTTCCCTTCATTCAGGTCGCCCCTCCAATTTTCTTTTCACTAGAAAAGACTTCTCTTACCACCTTTTCAAAAACATGAACCTCTCCAACCCATCACTGTGCCCCCTTACACTTTGTTTGACATTTATTTTGCAGGTTGGTTTATTGCCAGGTTCCCTTTACCTTTATATAAACTCCTTGAAAGTGGGAGTTTATTTTATATTGTGCTCTATTTATTTTCAGCATGTAGGACAAGGTCTGGCATACTGAAGAGGAAGGGGAAAAAACTTCCAAACAAAGAATCTTAACATCCTTCAATACAATCTTTTAATAAAATTTAGATACTTTGTGAAACTATTTAGGATATATTCTATCAGAAGGTGTCTATTAACCTTCTACATATTTAAAAAAAAACTTAATTTCCTTTAAGTGTGGATTATTTCAATTATTTCAATCATTTCAACTGCTGCATGATTCTTGAGTGTATTTGGAATTCTTAATTATCAACATGTGCTTCAATGACTATGTCTGTGATGTGGAATGCCTACATATAATGATAAATATTCAATCAATTAAAGATGTTTTGAAACAGCCAGATGTTTACAGATATGTAAAAACTTCTCCAAGTGCTGACTAAATTAATAACTTTGTAGCTGGCATCATATACATATGTGATGGGTTTATATGCTTATGATATATAGATATGAAACACTTCCTTATGGTGCACAGTGCCTGGCAGAGATCCCATGGCTATTTTCTGCTGGCAATAGCAGTGATGAAGTATTGGTAATTTTAATTTCAGTGCTCTATGATGGTGAGGAGGGAGAACAGGAGAAAGAAGAGAAGCAGAAGAGATGTCATCAAAATGAAAAGTACATTTCTTAATTTTGAGAATGGTTAGGGGAAACAGTGGGCTAGTAAATGCGAAAATCTCAAACATGTAAATAACTAAAATGTATTCAACAAGTAGAAAATGGAATAGACTAGTAAGTAGAGAAGAAATTGAAACAAGTATTCAAAGAATTGCTTCCCCAAATAGCCTCAGGCATAGGCAGTTTTTAAAGCCAAGTTCATTCAAAATTTCAAAATCAAATAATGTCTTTTTTTATACATAAGCCCTCCGGAGCATTAAAAAAAAAGAGGTTCCCAATCTGTTTTATCCACTGAGCATGACATTGATAAGAAAATCTGAGGAAATACAAAACCATAAAGTTCAGACCAAAAGCTATTATAAATATCGGAGCAAAAATGCTAAGTAAAATTCTATCAAATTGAATTAGCCAATTAAAGAGGAATGTAAACTGACCAAGAAGAATTTGCATTAAAATGCATGAGTATTTTAATTTCAGTACTTTTAATATAATTGATAACCACCATATACTTTCGGGAAAAAATTGCCTTACCATTTAAAATGATTATAAAAGCAGTTGATAAAATTCCTCATTAAAAAAAATTCTTAGTACTTACTCTCTATCATAATAAGGAATATCTACACAAACCCATATCCAGTAACACAGCTAACTGTGAAACACAGAAGCAATTTCATTAAAGCCCAGGAATAGACAAGAATGCTCCTTTCCATCTTTATTATTTAAACATGTTTCAAAATTTCTAGCCAAAGTTATAAGGTAGAATCAGGGAGAGAAGAGCTCACTCTTTGAAAGAAGGAACAAAATCTGTACCTGTACATGCCATTGAATACCTAAATTATCCAAAAAGATATACTTGGAAAAGAATTTAGTAAGATCTGGTTACAAAAAATGAAATCCCCAAATAAACTGCTTTCTTACATACCAACAATAATATATTACAAAATACATCAAGACAATCAACAATAGCAAAAAAATGCAAGAAATACCTTTGACTAAATCGGGAAGTATCCAAGACCTATATGGAGGTAACCATAACGTTTTACTGAAGGATACTAAAGCATTATTAAATTGGGAAGCATGCATACCATGCAATTTCCTGGATAGTCAAACTTGATATTGTCACAATATTATTCCTGAAAAAGTGATTTATATACTTGATATAATGTTAATAATATATAGTTTGCTTCTCTTACATACCTTTTTCCACAAATGAACTTTAAAATCATTTAAATAAATTCTCTAGAGTACATTTGGAAATATTGCTAGAATCTCAACAAGTAATTCTATTGGTTGTTCTAGTTGATTTTGCAGAAACGGAAAAATCATCCACAGTAAGTCATGGATAGCATCATCAGCATTCCTTTATCATTTATTTAACTGTGTTTATATAACTTGCTTAGATAACCTGTATAATGGCAAAACCATCAGGGAAAAAATCAGCATGTGTAGCTTTTTTAAGTTCTACAGAATTGCCAGGCTAATTACATCATTTATTTAACACCAACTTTGTACCAAACTGAGCTAAGCTTTAGGAGTACAAAGATGTCATAGGGAAAGAATCACAGTGAAAAAGCCTCACATATGAACAGATGCTGAATGGTAGGTCTGTAAGAGGGATTTATCGAATGTAATTCTAGAAGTTATATTCTCAGTTCCAAAGAAACTGAACAGTATAACAACTTTCCACTTTTAAGCAATGGTGTTAAGCACTTATAATTGTGCTCCTATTGCTCTGCCCAGTCCCCTTTCACAAATGAAAACATTTTGACAACAGAAAAGTTATGCCATATTGTGCTGGTTTGGGTATATTATGTCTCCAAAAATGCCATGTTTTTCAATGCAATCTTGTGGGGGCAGACATATTAGTGTTGATTTGGTTGGAATCTTTAGATTAGGTTGTTTCCACAGAAATGTGACCCACCCAACTGTGGGTAATACTTTTGATTGGATTATTTCCATGGAGGTGTGGCCCCGCCCATTTGGCATGGGTCTTGATTGGTTTACCGGAGCCCTATAAAAGCTCAAACAGAAGGAGCTCAGAGCTGCTGCAGCTTCAAGAGACATTTTGGAGACAGCCATTGAATGAGACTTTTGCTGATGCTTGGGAGATGACAGTCCAGAATTTGCTCCAGAGAAGCTAAGAGAAGACAAAACATCCCAAGGGCAACATTTTGAAAAAATGCACAGGAGCTGAGAGAGGAGCTAGAACACAACCTGGGATCAGTAGACACCAGTCACATGCTTTCTCATCTAACAGAGTTTCCTGGATACCACTGACTTTCCTCTGGTAAAGGTATACTGGTGTTGATGATGCCTTAATTTGGATATTTTCTTGGCCTTCAGACTGTAACTTTGTAACCAAATAAACCCCCTTTATAAAAGCCAATCCATTTCTGGTATTTTGCATAAAGGCAGCATTAGCAAACCGGAACACATATATATTAAGAGAACTAAACTAGAAGTCTAAGTTAACAAAAAAGCAATAAGATATGTTTGTGTAGTGCAACCCATACCTTTCCTTCTTAACATCACTAAAAGACTGGTATGGTCTCTGTATTCAAAGACCCCAAGTAATAGGAACAAGCCATCCTAAGAAATATACAAATGAGTGGACATCATTCTGTACTTAAGCTGTCTGCTTCCAGAGTGAAAACTTAAGCGTTTTACTCTTTAGGGATTCAGCAACCTGCTTTTTAATTCAAGTATGCAGGAGACCAATGAGAAAACATTTTTCATTTGCCAGTATAGAAAACTAATTTTGAGAGAAAAGTTTAATTAAGATTAAACAAACTTAGATTGTTTGTTAGCCTCAAGGCATGAAGTTCTAAAAGCAAATTAGCTGCAGGATAACTGTTGTTGTGAAAAATATTTTCTTGTGCACAAACACATTTATTTTACATTAAGTTTCAATTGTCATCATCTTTACAAAGATTCCATAGTAGAGCAAAACCTTGAAGGTCCTTTATTTCCAAATATACACCAGGACACTGTTGTTGTTACTTTTTTTCCTTTTCTTTGAAAATAGAAAATTGCTAAGATTAAGATTAAGAAAATGAAAGGAGGAAATTTAAGTTTGTGAGAATAACCATTGAAAAACGAAATTGTTTCTCCTTCGTGAATATCAAAGGATATTCAATTAAAAGTCAGAATCGGCATAAATATAGCTGGGAGATTAAAAAAAAAAAGAAGGCAGATAAGACAGATGAAGACTGGCAGATGATGAAATGTATGTGTTTAATGTGTAAAAAGAGCTGGTGCAATCAATAACATCAATTAGTAGGAGGTGTTTATATCAATACAAAACAGTTTAAAGGAAACATCTCTAAGGAGTAAAGAATTGGAAGAGTTAAACTCTCTGTTTTAAAGGGAAACCCCCAAACTCTTAACTTTTCCCATATGCATACTCTGTAAATTAATACGATGCAAAATCATAGAAGCAGGTATAAAATCCTTTATTTTTAATCCCAAAAGATGGTGTTTTTCCAGTTTGCTAATGCTGCCGGAATTCAAAACACCAGAAATGGATTGGGCTTTTATAAAAGGGGGTTTATTTGGTTACACGGTTATAGTCATAAGACCATAAAGTGTCCAAGGTAATGCATCAACAATTAGGTACCTTCACTGGAGGATGGTCAATGGCGTCCAGAAAACCTCTGTTAGCTGGGAAGGCATGTAGCTGGCATCTGCTCCCGAGTTCTGGTTTCAAAATGGTTTTCTCCCAGGACGTTCCTCTCTAGGCTGCAGCTTCTCTTCAAAATGTCACTCTCAGTTGCTCTTGGGGCATTTGTCTTCTCTTTAGCTTCTCCGGAGCAAAAGTCTGCTTTTAAAGGCCTTCTCCAAAATGTCTCTGTAAACTGCAGCTCCTCTCTCAGCTCCTGTGCATTCTTCAAAGTGTCTCTCTTGTAGCAAGCTCACTCCTTCTGTCTGAGCTTATATAGTGCTCTCGTAAACTAATCAACGCCTACACTGAATGGGTGGGGCCACACCTCCATGGAAATTATCTAATCAGAGTCATCACCTACAGTTGGATGGGTCACATCCTTCATGGAAACGCTCAAAGAATTACAATGTAATCAACACTAATATGTCTGCCCACACAAGACTGCATCAAAGATGATGGCACTTTGGAGGACATAATACATTCAAACTGGCACAATGCTATAGTTCTTAACCTCATCTCAGCAATCTGAAATATTTCAAATGGTTCCTTCTTTTGAATCAGTAATAAGATGTTTAGTTTTTTTAATTAAGTGGAAACTTTAGTTGATGGTTTCAGCTAAATTAGTCTGTGAGTACATTTTATGATTACATGTGAGATGAATCTTAGATGTCTGGAATAAACTCATCCTAATCATCTATATCCTGGTGAAAGTCTAAGGACAAGTTTAAATAATGCCAGTTGATAGAGTAACAAACATTGGGGGTTATCATTAATTGCACAATAGGCAGTTGTTAGCTTTTGCACCTTTCTAAACAATTGGCATTCTACAATTCATGTAATATAAAGTAATTGAAATAATACCAACCCCCACCCATTCTCAAAGATACTAACCTATGTTTTATGTAGGATAGCCTCTGTCCTCTTTGGCTAATCCCATACATAATTTTAAAAACAATCTCAAAGCAGTATTAACTGGCTATGAAAATTAGAAATTAGAAAATATTCTGAGTGGCTCCAGGGTTTTGTATTTGCATACATATGTATATTTTATTAAAGGAAAATCAGCCATTGGCCAATGCGATTTCGTGAAATGGATGGGCAAATTACTTATTCTCTCTGCTTCGGTGTTTTTTTTTTTAATTCAGTTTTTTAAAATTCAGTTTTAAAATTCAGTTTTTTTAAAATTCAGAGACATATTCACATACCATACAATCATCCACAGTGTACAATCAATTTTCACAGTATCATCATATAGTCGTGCATTCACCACCACAATCAATTTCTAAACATTTTCATTGCTCCAAAAAAGATAAAAATAAGAATAAAAATAAAAGTATAAAAGAATACCCAAAACATTCCATCCCCCATCCCTTCCTATTTTTCATTTAATTTTTGTCCCCATTCATTGTTTTTTATCTTTAAAATTAGAGTAAAAATATAACAAGTACTTTTTATAAATGAGCATTAAATGAGTAATATATTTTAAGCATTAAATAAGTCTGAAAGATATTTAGAGATATCCACAATACACAGTATATATATTATGGATTGATGTATGATATATATACATATATATATATTTGCTTGAGAGACAGTTTACTAGCATATGTGGAATGAAATTGAATGGGACATCTTCAGGAACACAGGGCTAAGAGCTGCTATTGAAATGGGATTAACAAGTCCCTCTTAAGCTTCAAAGGACATCTTCAGTGATAGGCCACACTTGCACTCAGAGGCGATTGTTAAGATCATCAGCTCTGAAGACCGTCTGCCTGGGTTTGAATCTGAATCCTCCATCTATCAGTAACATGACCTTAGAAAGGTTACCTAAACTCTACTTTGAAAAAAAAAAAAAATTACCATTTCATAGATTTACTGAGAGGCTTTAGTTACGGCAAAATTAATGTAAAGAATTTAGGAGAGGCAGGGGCAAGATGGTAGCATATGGAGGTGTGGAATTTAGTTAGTCCTCCGCAACAACCAGCATATAGCCAGAAACAACTAGTTACTAGTCTGGAACAACTGTTGGAGGACATCTGTGACCAGAAACACATCATACACCATTCTGGAATGGGTGGAACAGCTAAGATCACAGCATAATAGCTGTAGGTAAAGCTCCCCAAACTGTGGAGCTGGCGCCCTTCCCCCACCAGCATGGCAGGCTGAGCTGGAACACTTCCCTGTGGGAAACTACTAGGAGAAAGGAAAGATAGCTCAACCAAGCTCCAACTAAGGTTTTAGTTAACGAATCTAGATTACAGAATACAAGCTAAGAGCACAGATAAATTTGGACCAAGCAGGAAAGGAACCAGAGGTTTCTCCCAACAGAGAGGAGGCAGAGTTGAAGGGAAAAAATACATAAATAAATAAATAAAATCAGAGGCTTCTGGAGTCAGCTGAGCTCAGAATACTGAAAAAGGGCTGTGTGCCAAATAAAGGGGCACATAGAACTGGGTACCAACTCTGGTTCTTGACTGGTAACTGGGGGGCAGGGGACTCACTCTGAAAAGAGGATTTCTTTCTTTTGTCCTTTTTTTTTTCTCTCATTCTAAGTGGCTCATTAGAGAAAGCCTCAGGCATTTTAAATTGTCAGCACTGACCCAGGCCAGGGTGGAGTTAATTACTTAGAGAGAAAGGAAGAAGTCAAATATAGCAGATAAATCCCTAAAAGACTTATCTTCCCTAAGAAAAGGTGGAGGCAGGGCCCAGCTCAAGTGGCTGCCCTCCCTCAGAGAACTCAGAACCTAGGGACTGGGGGACAGGGGGTCAGAAATGGCTTAAGCTTGGTTTCTGAGGGAAGCCTCTGGCAGGGACAGGGTCTACTGAGAATTAAAGGCAACACACTTCTATATGCTGGTGGGGAGCTGCAGGCTCACAAGCACCACCTGCTGGGCAGGATAGGAAAAGCACAGCATCTAGAGCCCTCACAGGAAAGTCTGACAATCTGCTGGGTCTCTTCCTCAGGGAAACCTGATACAGATTACAACCTCCTGAGACCAGGGCTCTCTGGCCTGGGAAAATCTGACTGGGGTAATCAAGGAAACCAGATGCCAAAAAAAAAACTATGAATCACACTAGAAAAAACAAAGATAGAGCCCGGTCAAAGGAACAAACTTACATATCAAATGAGACATAAGAATTGTAACAACAAATTAAATATCTTCAAACAAATACACTAAGTCAATTCAAAAATAAATTAATGAGTTGAAGGAAGACATGGCAAAAGAGATGAAGGACATAAAGAAGACATTGGGTGAACATCAGGAAGAACTTGAATGTTTGAAAAAACAATGGTAGGACTTAAGGGAATGGAAAGCATGATAGAAAAGAAGAAAACCACAATGAAGACATACAACAGCAGATTTGAAGAAGCAGAAGACATGATTCAGGAACTAAAGGACAAAACATCTGAAATCCTACACACAAAAGAACAGAGAGGGAAAAGAATGGAAAAATATGAGCAGGTTCTTGGGGAGTTTAATGACAATATGAAGCACATAAATATATGTGTTATGGGTGTCCCTGAAGGAGAAGAGAAGGAAAAGGGGGCAGAAACCATAAGAGAGGAAATAATCACTGAAAACTTCCCATCTCTTATGAAAGATATAAAATTGCAGATCCAAGAAGTGCAGCATACCCTAAACAGAATAGATCCAAATACACCTACTCTGAGACATTTAATTATCAGATTATCAAATGTCAAAGACAAAGAGAGAATTCTGAAAGCAAGCAAAAGCGATCCATCACATACAAAGAAAGCTCAATAAGACTATGTGCAGATTTCTCAATAGAAACCATGGAGGCAAGAAGGAAGTGGCATGATATATTTAAGATACCAAAAGATAAAAACTGCCAACCAAGAATTCTATATCCAGCAACCAACTGTCTGTGCCAGTTTGGATGTATTATGTCCCCCAAAATGACATGTTCTTTGATGCAATCTTGTGAGGGCAGATGTATTAGTGTTGATTACGTTGGAATCCTTTGATTGTTTCCATGGTGATGTGACTCAATCAACTGTGAGTGAAATACTTGATTGGATTATTTCTGTGGAGATATGGACCCACCCATTCAGGGTGGGTCTTGATTTAATCACTGGAGCCCTATAAAAGAGCTCACAAACAGAAGGACCTCAGAGCAGCTGAGAGTGACATTTTGGAGAGCAGTTCAGAGAGACATTTTGGAGACGGCTGCTGAAAGCAGATTTTGCTGACAGTTTAGAAATGCTAGTCCAGAATTTGCTCTGGAGAAGCTAAGAGAGAATAAAATGCCCCAAGAGCAACCATTTGAAGAATGCACAGGAGCTGAAAGAGAAGCTGAAACACAACCCAGGATCAGCAGACACCAGCCATGTGCCTTCCAAGCTAACAGAGGTTTTCCGGATGCCATTGGCCTTCCTTCGGTGAAGGTATACTCATGTTGAAGCCTTAATTTGGACATTCAGACTGCAAATTTGTAACCAAATAAATCCCCTTTATAAAAGCCAATCCACTTCTGGCATTTTACATAATGGCAGCATTAGCAAACCAGAACACTGTCCTTCATAAATGAGGGAAAGTTTAAAATATTCTCAGACAAACAGAAACTGAGAGATTTTGTGAACAAGAGACCTGCTCTACAAAAAATACTAAAGAGAGCACTACTGGCAGATAGGAAAAGACAGGTGGGAGAAGTTTGGAGAAGAGAGCAGAAATGAAGACTATTGGTGAGAGTAAAAAAAAGAGAGAGGGAAAACAAAATAAAATATGACATATAAATTCCAGAAGTCAAAATGGTACACAGTAGACACTACATTGAGTGAAATTAGGCAGAAACAAAAAGATGAGTACTGTTGGACTCACTAACATGAACTAACATTAATGAGTAAAATTTGAGAGTTAAAGTTGAGAACACAGATTATCAGGAGATAGAAAGAGGTTAGAACTTGGGGATTTGATGCTGAAGGAGTACATAATGGTAAAAGGATTGATTGTATAGATCCAGAAATGCATAACCTAATACTGCTTGATGGTGGCACAATAGTGTAAGTACTCTGAACAAAGATGAGTGTGAGTACAGATGAAAGAGGAAGGCTAGGGGCATGCATGACAACAGAAGGAAGGAAAGAAGATAAAGACTGGGATCGTATAACTTAGTGAATCCTAGAGTGGTCAATGAAGGTGATTAAATGTACAAATATAAGAATGTTTTTAAAAGAGGGAGAACAAATGAATGTCAACATTGTAAGGAGTTGAAAATTGGATGGTACAAGGGGAAAAAATACAATCAATACAAACTAGAGTCTATAGTTAATGGTAACACTGTAAGATGTTTCCATTAATTGTAACAAAGGCAATATACCAAAGCTAAATGTCTATAAAGGGGGGGTATAAGGGAGGGGTATGGGATTCTTGGTGTTGGTATTGTTTTCTGACCTTTTCATTGTAGTTTACTTTATTTTTATTTTTCTTCAGCCTTTTATAAATTTATTCTTCATTTTTCTTCTCCTTTTCCTCTTTCTTTGTGAAAGAAATGGGAAAGTCCTCATATAGGTTGTGGTGGTGAATGCCTAACTATGTGACTATACTGGGAATCACTGATTGTTTATTCAGAATGGATTCTATTCTGTGTGAATAAAGGTGTTTGAAAAATGAACAGAGGGCTACAGGTGCTGAAGAAACTGTGGAGAGTTCAGAGGTTATGAATGTCAGCGTTACCCCTTGTATAGCAAATGTTAAAGAAGCTGAAAAAGAGACCAGACTTTAATTAGCGATATGAACAAAATGGACTTGGTTAGGGCTAAGGTAAACCAGACTAGAGGGAAAAGGATGATCTTGACTATGTTTAAAAACTTCGACCTCTATGTGAGACCAAAGGAAGAGAGATTTATTTGGTGGAAAATCTATATTTTCTGCAGCAAACTATATAACTTAACTTGTAAGGTCAGTTTGTTCAAACACCATAAGTAGAACCTTGAACAGGGGGTGAGATCTGGTTGTTTTGTAGAGGTTAGCATGAAACCCGGATACATCCCAGAGTAATTTGGGCAGAGAATAAAAATGTATTTGCAAAGCCCCCTTGAGGGACTGGGGAAAAATTGCAATATTATATTTCCACACCTGCAGAACTCTTGATATTCTTGCAAGCATTAGGGTCTATCACTATACAGGCAAAACCCTTGATCTTGGGGCTTACACTTATGAAGCTTGTTACTGCAAAGGAGAGGCTAAGCCTACTTATAATTGTGCCTAAGAGTTACCCTCAGAGAACCTCTTTCATTGTTCAGATGTGACCTCTCTAAGCCAACACTGCAGGTGAACTCACTGCCCTCCCCACTACATGGGACATGACTCCCAGGGGTGTAAATCTCCCTGGCAACAAGGGACATGACTCCTGGGGATGAGCCTGGACCCAGCATCATGGGATTGAGAAAGCCTTCTGGAGCAAAAGAGGGAAAAGAAATGAAACAGAATAAAGTTTCGGTGGCTGAGAGATTTAAAACGGAGTCTCAGAGAGGTCATTCTGGAGGTTATTCTTATGTATTTTATAGATATCCCTTTTTAGTTATTAGTATATTAGAACAGCTAGACGAAATACCTGAAACTGCTGAACTGCAGTCCAGTATCCTTGATTCTTGAAGACGACTATATAACTATATAGCTTATATGATGTGACTGTGTGATTGTGAAAACATTGTGGCTCACACTCCCTTCATCCAGTGTATGGACAGATGAGCAGAAAAAAGGGGGACAAAAAGTAAATGAATAATAGGGGGGAAAAGGAATACAAGATGTTTTCTGTGTTCTTTCATACTTTTATTTTTATTTTTACTCCTGTTTTCATTTTTATTACTTGGAATAATGAAAATATTCAAAAAAAATTGATTTTGGTGATGAATGCTCAACTATATGATGATACTGTGAACAACTGATTGTATAATTTGGATTATTGTATGCTATGTGAATATATCTCAAAATTACATTAAAAAAAGAATTTACAGAGTACTCAATTCATGTTTATCATCATCATCATTTCATAGGGGCTACCTCACTCCATGCCTAATAATGACTGGTTATCAAATGTCAGGCTAACTTGTTTTCAAGGAAAGAAAGAAAAAAGGAAGTGAGACCTGGCAAGCATGTCACTCCTCAAAACATTTTATAAAATTTCCCAGTCTTTACTGAGAGAAAAAATCACTGAATTTTACTAAATATGTCATTAATAGAATTATTGATTTGATTGAATCCATTTTCTCCCGATTTTTGAATTTGTTCCCAGGCAAATACTATAAAATAATGGCTTAGAACTAGATATATAACTCCAATTTATATTCAAGTTTTTAAATTAATCTATTAAAATTTATTAGAGGTTTACTTTTCATAAATTTAAAACTGATCTCCAGTTTTATTATTGCCCTCTATTTTCCAAACTTTCAAGATTTATTTTGACAGTTTAAGATCTGGGACAAAAAAACGCAGCCAACGGGGGAAAGAGAAATAGACATCTTCATTTTCCTAGGTTGGCTCTTACTCTGGTTTCTTTTGGCTCTTGGGGAAAGTGCACTGGGAATGTACATATGCCTGGAATTGCAGAAATGCAACAGAGCACAATGCTGTCTTTAAAAGCTGTTACCCATAAGGTCATATGATAGAAATGTTACTCCACGTTAGTAGAGCCTCTAAATTTGTATATAGCTATCATTTATTAAAGCATAAGTCGGTATCCCCAAACCTTGTGACTGACACTCCCTGGATCCAGTGTATGGGCAGAGGAGTAATAAAATAAAGTCAAAAAATATATATAAATTATAGGGGGGGATAAGGAGTGTGGAATGTTTTGGGTTTTCTTTTTTAATTTTATTTCTATTTTTGTATTTTTATTATTTTGCGGGGGAGTAATAAAAATGTTCTAAAATTGTGGTGACGAATGCACAACTATATGATGACACTGAGACACTGACTGTATACTTTGGAAGGATTGTATGATGTGTGAATATATCTCAACAAAATTGCATTAAAAATAAAAGTAAAGATAAAAAATATTTTAAAAAATAATAAAAAGACTGTATCTCCACTGCTCCTCTAATAATTATGAACACTTGTATAGTAGTTTTCAAACTCAATTGTTTATTTTTAAGCCAAGACACTCTTTATTTGAAAAGAAAAATCATTAATTTTAATCTTGTTTTCTCAACTCATTGCACATTTGCTTCCTCTTATAGGGGAGGGGAGTATAAAGAATATAAGGAATGTAAATTTTTTGTTTCCAAACTTTGAAAACATTTCATATGAATTGAAATGTTTGCAGTATTTTCCTATGTTTTCTAATCCCAGTGGTATTTATTTATTTATTTATTTATTTATTTATATTATTTCTTTGCCAGTGGTCTTTTAAATTATAGTCCTGGGACCTCAAGAGGTTTTCCAGGCCCTCTTGCAGACTGGGTTGGAGAAAAACAAAGGAAAAGGGATTGAATTCCAAGACTTTGAACTCTGTTTCAACACAAAGCAGTTCTACTTTTATCAAATTTACATGCTGTGCTTCTTCTTAGATTTATTTTTTTGCTTTCAAAAAATTGGAAACCGTTAAAATGTACAACCCCAGAGCCCACACACATCTCTGGCTAAAAGCTTCTTCTCTATTTTTCCATTTATTCTTTTATCACATGCTCTTTCATGCTCCCAGTTAATGTATTAGTTCCCCTCTGCATTTCTTTGTGACTTACCCACCTTCTAACTTCTTGCTTGCTTGCTCACTTTCATCTGACTTTGGCTTCTAAGAAAATATGCTATAAAACATATTTATTTGTTTTGTTATTCATTGCCTTGATTGGATAGAGACTTGCAGGTATTATTCTTAGTTCTGAATGCAAGTGTAATTGTTATATTATACATATGCATGCATATATGTTAACTGTTGTCATTCAGAATGACTTTTTTATTCTATTTCTCCATTCCCTCCCTAAAGCAATATTCTAATGCATAAATTTAGAGCTTCTAAATGTGGAGATAGGTTTGTATGAACTTTTGGTTTTTTCTGTAAGATAGAGCACTACACCCCCAATTGACAATTGCTTAAGTACCCTTCCTATAAATTCAAGATTAATGAAAATAGGAATTGACTATGGTATCTCCTTTATTATGAAGGGAATTTTGACTAAGTGCTTACTGAATACATTACAGATAACTTATTTAGGATTTATCTAACCCAATGTATCATTATTATTTTGATGCATGTAGCATTCAAATCCTTATTTAAGCAAACAAACCAATTACATTATTAATTGTTGTTTTGATCTGTTGGTTATATTTAAAAGAAGATATCTGCATTTTTAAAAACAATATCCTGTAATTTAGAGTAGACCCCATCAGGCCATTGAATTAGCAAGGTTTTACTATAACTGAACCATTCCTGGTCACTTACGGGTATCTTAAATGTATATTCTAGATAGATGTATGTTAAAGTATTCTCAGTATGACTATGCCTTTTGGGGGAATTATAAATCCTGACATAGCATTAAATCACTGAGAAAACAAGCAAATATTAACAACAAAGAAAGTGTTATGTAGAGAATTTAAAAGACCATTTTGTTTTTTATGAATTGTTTAGATAACTAAATTGATTAGTGTTATTTTAGACAGCACCACCCCTTTGAAGTGAGCTTGCATGTCAACACTATTGAAAATTATTTTGATCAGTTAGAAAATTACCTGAGTTTATTTGGCTTTGGAAACCAATTTCAGGGAGGGGGCAAATATGATCCATTCATAACTCAAATATGCAACGTTCTTATTTTGATAGCTATAAGGATTTAATATTTACATTGTGTTGGCCATGCAAAATAGCCCCAAAATTAAATCATTCTTCAAAGAAGTAATATAGCTATAAGAAAGAAGTCCTGACCCATATTTCCAGTAGTATATGGAGGTTCCATTTGCTCAAATCTGAAGTCTCTATCTTACTTGGATATGTCTGTAGAGTGGGACTTAGGCAACCAAGGCTCCTTTAAGAGGTTTTTTATTGGGTCCTATTACCCTTGGATTGAATCAAGCAGAATTAATGCAATTTGGACTTCTAGAAAAATGAAAGTAGGGAATGTGACTTATGTTCAACTCTATAGTTATGATAATGAAATCAACTAATATTAGCAAGTATTGAGAGTTTAATTTTGTGCCAGACACTGTGCTGAATGCCTTGTTTGCATGATGTCCTTCAAGCTTAAAAGAAACCCTAGGAACTGGGTATTACAATCATCTCTATTTCTAGAACTCAGGAAACTAATGGTAAAGTTACCAACCCACTGAGCCAGCTGATTGTTTCATAGTCATTCATGTATAAAATATAAAGCTGTTATTCAAACCATTAAGTTGAATAATACAGCAGAAAATGGAAACAAAAAGGAATTAAATTATTTTTTCCCTCAACGAGCTTATAATCTATCAAGATAAATGTAATAATGTGGATGAAGAAATTTGAGAAAAATATAAAATTACTGTGTTCAAATTAAGCACATAAGTATTGAAGGAATACAAACTAGGGACTATTCAAAACAGGGATGTAAAAATATATTAGTATGTATTAAAATGGAAATGCTTCATATTTTTCATGTATATTACATTTTCTTAAGACTCTTTTTGTAAGGACTGCATGGCTTATTTCTAATTTCTTTTCCTAAACTAGTTTTTGTTGATATAGGCGTATGTCAGGTTTGCTATATTATGTCCTCCAGAAAAAGCCATGTTCCTTGATGAAATCTTGTGGGGGCAGATGTATTAGTGTTGATTAGGTTGGAAACTTTGGATTAGGTTTTTCCTTGGAGATGTGACCCACCCAACTGTAGGTGATAACTCTGATTAATTTCCATGGAGGTGTGACCCCACCCATTCAGTGTGGGCCTTGATTAGTTTACTAGAGCCCTATATAAGAGCTCAGACAGAAGGAACTTGCTGCAACTGAGAGACACATTTTGAAGATGGCCATTGGAAGCTGACACTGACATTCTGGAACCAGAACTCTGGAGCAGTCGCCAGCCACCTGCCTTCCCAGCTAACAGAAGTTTTCTGGATGCAATGGCCTTTCTCCAGTGAAGGTTCCCTATGGTTGAAGCCTTACCTTGGACACTTTAGGGCCTTATGAACTGTGTAACCAAATAAATCCCCTTTTTAAAAGCCAATCCATTTCTGGTATTTTGCATTCTGGAAGCATTAGCAAATCGGAACAAGAAGCAATGTATACTGTTTTTGTTGTTGTTGTTAATGACCGTGTCTTTCTATGAAGGAACTCCAAATAGATTATTTCCCCTATAAAATATGTTTCCCAAAGAAGCTATTCTGTCTAAAAACAGGAAACAATTAAGCCTGCACTATATTAATCAAGCATTGCCCAGTACAATTTGAAACATTAAAACAAAACAAAACAAAAAGCTGTAGAGTTTTTCTAACACATGTAATATTATCAAACACAGACAAGGAGTCTTAGCATAATGAGAGGTTTCACAAATCAGAAATTATAGATAATTGCTGTTTGTTCTTGTTTTCATAAAACAAAGTATAATTATTATTAACAAGAGGCTTCTTTCAATAATTATTTCTGGCTATCCCAGGGCATAAATGCATTGAAACAGAAAAAAGTGCATTTTCTTTCAAAGTTTTTGTTCCTAGATTAGCTTTTATCACTGACATTGTGTATGAATGCTTGTTCTAAGACTTTGTATCATGTCTGGTAGTAAGTGACTATGTATGTGTGTTTTCCAAATTGATTATCACATCATTCTCTTCAAGATTAAATGTATTCTCTTTAATAATTAAAAAGAAATTATTAACTCTACATAATATAGTAGGATTGTTACTTTACTCAAGGCAAAAAGAAAAGATTCAAAATGCATATACCCAAATAGTATTCCACATAAAAATGTTGCTAAAGTTAAGTGTTGTCCATAACATGCATCTGATTTTGATTCTACATTTGGATACCCAAAGTCTGCTTAGAGGTAGCAATGGCCTTAATAAACATAACTAAGGAAATAATCAGGGTTGATGTACTGTAGGTATTCAGGTGTGGCCATGCTGGTTGGTAAATATCCTCATCCTTAGATGTTCTCTCAACCCAGCCACTATAGGTGCAGCAGGGACCCTCCAGGAGCCACCACTGTGGCCTAGGTCCATTCTGATTGGTAGGTGCATGTTTCAGTCAGTCCCTTCAAATTCTTGCCTTGCCCTTTGTTTTCCCCAAGAAACCTCAGAAGGCCAAGCCACCCCACCCAGCTAGTAGGCACTGCTGTGGGACCACCCTGGGGCCCTGGAGACAGAAGCACTCTATAACTCTTGAATGTTAGCCCCATCACATATGTTTTCCCCCCAATCAGCAATATAGACCTTAGAGGTAGAAATGGTGCCCTTGGCAATAACCTTGGAAACTTCACAAGCAAATGCCTACATATCCTCATCAGTTGTGAAATATTTTGAATATTACCCCAAGAGTTACTGAATCCTTATTATGAGTTAGGCACAATGTTAAACACATTTAATCCCATCAGATAAGTATTATTATTGTTATTATTATCCCCCCCTCTTTTACATCTGAGAAAACTGAAATACAGAAACATTAAGTAATTTTCCCAAGATCTCCGTGTTAGGAACTGGTGGTATGACAGACACTACACCAGAATTAAATAATATATGATCACCTTTTAAGTCTGACTGCTTCTAAGTTTTTTGAAAACTAATTAATTTATAATAACGACTATTAAAACCAGGGGCTCAGCTAAGGTTGAGAGTGGGAACTAGCTTCCAAGGTAGCAACAATAATCTAAAATTAATTTAGATGGAACTTCCCTTCTTTCTGGTAACAGGCAAGAGAAGTGCCATAGTGGATCTAAGGAGTTATTTCAGCAGGAGTGGGCAGAGCCTTGGTTTTAAAAAAAAAAAGAAAAGAAAAGAAAAAAAGAGGACAGCTTAGGCCTCTGGCTCAGGCAGTGTCAGATATCTAGTAATGGGGACAAGTAAATAAGTCCAGTATTCTAGCCACCCCAAGAAGCACACTCAAATGGTTAACTTTGTAGAGATGTTATCAGTGAGGGATATCCTTCTCCCACAGGAAGAGGGACACAGTCAGGGCACCTTAGCCGAGCTCTGGAAAGGCTTAACATTTTGGATGAGACTGAGCTGTCCCATTCTCACCCATGTGAGACATGGTAAAATAAGGTGCCAAAAGCATAGACTTTTAACCCTGCTTATAAGTGTACCTAAGAGTCTCCCCCTGAGTGCCTCTTTGTTGCTCAGATATGACCCTCTCTCTCTAACTAAGCCACCTCAGCAGGTGAACTCACTGCCCTCCCCCGTACATGGGATCTGACTCCCAGGGTTGTAAATCTCCCTGGCAAAGCAGCATATGACTCCCGGGGATGAATCTGGACCCGGCATCGTGGGATTGAGAACATCTTCTTGACGAAAAGGGGGATGCAAAATGAAACAAAATAAAGCTTCAGTGGCTGAGAGATTTCAAACGGAGTCAAGAGGTCACTCTGGTGGACATTCTTATGCACTATATAGATAACACTTTTTTGGTTTTAATATATTGGCATAGCTAGAAGTAAATACCTGAAACTACCAAACTCCAACCTCGTAGCCTTGACTCATGAAGACGATTGGATAACAATGTAGCTTACAAGGGGTGACTGTGTGATTGTGACAACCCTGTGGATCACACTCCCTTTATCCTATCCAGTGTATGGATGGATGAGTAGAAAAATGGGGACAAAAACTGAATGACAAATAGGGTGGGATGGGGGGGTGATTTGGGTGTTCTTTTTTATTTTTATTTTTTATTCTATTCTTATTCTTTCTGGTGTAAGGAAAATGTTCAGAAATAGATTGAGGTGCTGAATGCACAACTAGATGATGGTACTGTGAACAGTTGATTGTACACCATGGATGACTGTATGGTATGTGAATATTTCTCAATAAAACTGAATTAAAAAAAAAAGCATAGCCTTTGACTCCTGTAAACTTTTTACACTTTGGGAAACTACATAAATGTCTCATTTGTTTATGCTTCTGTTCTGTTAGGCATCTAAAAAACTGCTAACTTTGTATACTTTCAGAATCAGAATGAGACATTTCTTTATTAGTGACAGCTTGTATCTGGTTGTAGGCTTTGATAAGTGGGGCTGCTACTGTGTTAACTAAATTCTAATGTGCATGCTCAGTGTCTAAGTGGTTGGAAAGGCTTCTCTGTACAAATATGTATTCTGTGTGCTCACTCCTTATTGTAATCATATCAATTAATTATGCATTACGTTTGTATATCTTAATGAGTTATTTATACTCATTTGCAAACATAATTATATTACAAAAAAAAATATGTGCCATAGCAAGAGCTAAAAGAAAAGCTAGGAGAAAAAAAATCTTTTCTAAATGAATATTCATGGGTAAAATTTGCAACCACGGAGAACACTTCAATGAGGATGAGGTGGCTGGTTAGGGTTCTGCCAAAAATGTTTCAAACAGGGATCTTTGTTCCTCTTATCACTGAAAAAGTTGCTCTTAAATTTTTATCACATCTACAATCAAATAGACATAAATACTCTTGCCAGAAAGCATTTTGATGACAACCATCCTTTCACCTATGCTGTTCTCCTACCACACACACACACACACACACACACATACACACACACACACACAGAGGCACTCACCTCATATCAGATAAGGAATGGACTTGAGCTGGGGGAACATGAAAAAGGATAGCATCGCTCCAAGGTTGTCATTGCAAATTGAGTGTCTCAGCCACAGAAGAAAAGATTTCTATTTTTCTACAATTAATAAAGAGCCACCCTGCACGAAGCACCATTTAAAAAGCTTCATACGTGATATCTCATTTAACGCTTGCAATAAATAGACAAGAAAGAGGCAAACACGATTTTATAGATGAAAAAATAGTAGTAGCAGTCATGGAGAGTTTGCTGATGCTGCTCACCAAGTGTCAAACCAAATGGTCTAAAACTGAAGTTTGCTATCCTGAACATTATGAAACAAAGACCAAGGCGACAAAGCTCAAGTCTCTTATGCTGTGTTTGTTTCACTTGAAACAAAATAAACAGCAGGTTCCACTATGCATCATGGATTAAACGAGGGCCATGGACAAGGGCCAGGCTAAGTTATTGAAGAGGAATATATAAAAGTCAAAAGTCTATTTAGGTGGTTAAGTATATTTAGAGTCATCAAAACTAATTAGTGTCATCAACACTATTCTATTTAATGTAAACATGGACTCACAGAAGCATTGTAGAGCTTGAAAATTTCAAATAAATAAATGGGAAATTTAATTCTGGTACAAACTGCAAAGCCCTTTTGTGCTCATTTCAAACAAAAATCACAAAGCTTCTTTGAAAATGATGTCATGAAGATGATTAGTTTCCAGCTTGAGAGACTCCCCAGCATGAACCTAAAGAGGACTTAACAGCTGAATTACCTCATGATAAGCCTATTAAAGATTCATAATTCCTTGAGTTTTAATTGGGTGTGATTGATCCCCATTAGAGTATTTGTGGGTAATAAAGTAGCCTAAGTGGTTCTCCCTCTCTCTGATTAAAAATTGTCCCGGTTTATTGAACTTGATTACTCAAGACAAAGTGAAATGATGTTTTATGAAAACCTCTTGGAAATGACAGATTTTGGACTCTCAGTAAAAAAGATTTTTGTTTGCAAGATCCTCTCCTTTCCCGCAAAAAAAAAAGACTGTTGAAATTTTCTTAAATGTCCCTTATTTTTCTTTGCTTAAAATAATACAGTGTCAGACTGCTGCTATTTCTCCATGTTTCATACATCATAGAGAATAATATAATGAAGCCACATGTGCCCATCGCCCAGTTTTAACAATTATGAGCTCCTGGTCAATCTTGCTTCATTTATATTTCTACCAGTATATCCCATAAGACATTATTTTTAAGAAAACCGCAAATATGTTGTTTTATATGCAAATGGGTCAGCTTATATACAGAAACAATAAGGACTCTTCAAAAGTATGTAGCCACATGTCAATATTACACCTAAAATAATTTAGCAGTAATTCCTTAATATCATCAAACATCAGGTCAATGTTTACTTTCCCCCCAATTTTCTTATAGAGGTATTTTAACACATTTTTTTTGCTTCATTTAGTATACAAATAAGGTCCATTTATACACAAGATTTTTTTGAAATATTTCTTAATATGTACACTATTGCTCCCTCTTTTTTCCTTATAAATTTTTGTTGAAAAAAAAACAAGGTATTTGTCCTATGCAGTCTTCCACAGTGTCGATATTGCTGCCACAACCTCTTGATGTAGCTTAGAAGGTTACTCTGTCCCCTGCATTTTCTGTAAGTTGGTGGTTAAGTTTTATATAGATGGCTGATGAGATTCAGATTTGATTTTGGGGGGAAGACAATGCCACAGGTATTGTTTTCATCCATGAAAAATTACCTATATGCTTTCCCATCAGGGATGATATAATGTGTGTTTGTCTCTTTTTTGAAATGTTGTAAGTCATTGATTATCATTGCTTAGATCAATTATTTCATTTTAGATTGTAAAACAGTGAAATTTTAATCCTATCATTCCTTCTTCAATTTTTAGCTGCAGTATGTCAGTAAGAGGAATTTCTTCCCTTATCAACTATTTGGCTACACTGAGGTACAGTTTATATAATAAATGCAGCAAAAACCGTCTGACATTCTTTTTACTTGCCAGTTTTCAAAATAATGAGTTTGTTCCCTAGCATCCTACAAAAAGGAACAATGATGGGTTTGGGTTTTTGTTTTTGTTTTTAGCTCCCTTATGAACTTATGGAGTTAAATATACATGATGGGTTTCAATTCATTGAAGTTATTATTCTTACTGATGCTCAAATTGTTGAATCTTTGACAAGTGGAATCTCTCAGGTTGAGTCCTCAGCCCTTTTGAAGAGACCCTAATGGTCTATCAACACTCCCTTGCTTTCCCATATGACGATATGGTCCAGGTTCACTGTGCTCATTGTTTTTTGCTCTAGACTTAAATCAGCCACTTCTTCAATGAGCTCTGATTCCTTTCAGTAGAGAATGGCACTTAAACCCCATAGCGTGGGCACTAAGATATTCCACTACTTTCAAAACACACTACCGGAGAGAGAATAGATATTTTCTCCCTTCTTTACTGAAATGAATGCAGTGCCAGGTGATTCAATTTTTTGTAAATTTTATTTAAATTTGTGGTAGCTTTCAACTGTTTCCTGTTTTGTCAAACTAAATAATGTTCACATGCTTTCTTATGCAATATAAATATGTGGCTTTTTTAATTTATAAGAAAAGTATAAATTAGTCTGACTCAAAATTATGTCAAACTAAAATTAACAATTGGGTTTTCATTTTCTTCAGCTTGACAATGTAGGAGAAATAGTGCTTGTTTCATTTCACTCAAAATGGTTTAGCAAGCCTAAGGATTGCATATATATGTGCAGAATTATTTTATAGAATTTTGGGAATTAGGAACTGGGAATTCTTTCTTGATTTGACACATCTCCCGACTCATCTGATTCACATAATTCATTGAATTTCTATCGTTGAATGAAACGGTAACAGAAATAAATTTAATTTGAAAAAGGTTATTCATAATAATCATTGTAGAGCCAACAAAAACTAACATGGATAAAGTTTTCCTATTGCAAATACATTTCCAAGGCTTTTTTTCTTATTTTTCTATTTTATTTCCTCTTTCCTATCATTTATTCATTCATTCATTTATGCTTTTTTAACCTCCCTTCTTTGCTATGGACTAAAAATCATTCTTATGAACCAATATTCTGTTCAGGATTTTTGGAGATTTCCACCTCTTTGTACTATGAAGTAAATTAATTTAGACCCATATCCATCTACCAAGAATAAAGATAAAATCTAGATTTGAAAAACAGCTATTTGAAAGTATCAGAGAGAAGACAAGGCAGCTTACCTTAAAAGGACAATCTTAGAAAGAAGGGGATTGTATTGCAATGAACATGATATTCTCCTCTGCATTCATGTTTGTGTTAGTAAAGGGAGGGGCCTGTTAACGGGGAGCATAGAAACCAAGCAGAAAATGGTAGCTCAGAGTGTTTGGCCATTTCCCAGGGCTAGCAGAGCTGAAAAAGGGGAATTCTCTATTGCTTTTACTCTCAAATAATTTGCTGATTCCTAGATTTATGAGGCAAGAAATAAACAAACCAAGCAAAAAGTAGATGCTAAGACTAGAAAGCTAAGTAGTACCAGAGGCAAAATTGGAATTCAGAGACCGCAAAAGAGGAGGAGCTATGGAAAAATCACAGCTTTCAGTGAAGACACCTGAGAGGTCAAAACCGAACTGGACCAGACCGCACAAAGACCTCAGTCGTGAAGAATCGCATATCTTAATTGGACCAAGGTCACCTGCCCCTGCTTTCACAGCCTGCCAAAAAGAAAACAAATCTTCTCTGATGGAAGATAGAATCCAGAACTACTAGCATTTTTCATACATTCAATAAAAAAATTACCAAAAATGCCTGCAGACAGGAACAAATGACCAAAAACGAAGAGAACAAAGATCAAGAGAATCAGATCCCCAGGTGACCCAGATATCAGCATATTCAAGACAGGTTTTAAAATAATTGTAATGAAAAACAAAATAAATTACAAGATAAGAATTTTACCAGCCAACAAGTATCTATAAAAATGAATCAAATAAATATTCTAGATCAAAAACAGTAACTGAAATCATAACTTTGATAGATGGGCATTAACAGTAAATTATACATAGGATGAGAGCATTGGTGAATTGGAATATAGTCAATAGATGATATTTAGATTGAAAAGTAGAGAAAATAATTTGAAAAGTTTAGAAAAGAGTATGAGATACTCGAGCATGGCAAAAGGGTCTAATTATAATTAGTGTCAGAAAAAGAATATGACCAAAGCAATAATTAAAGAAATATTGGCCAGCAATCTCCCAAACTGAAGAAAGTCACCAAGCCAAAGATGTCAAAAGTTCTATAAACCAAATCAGCTTAAATGTAAAGAAATTCATACATAACCATATCATATATAAATTTGTGAAACGCAAAAAACATTAAAGAAAATCTTAAAAGCAGCCAAAAGAAAAAAGACATGTCTTTAAAAATGTAAACAGTAAGAATAACAGCTGCCTTATCGGTAGAAATAAATATACTGTGACATATTTACAGCGCTGAAAGAAAATAAATGCTGTCAAGTTGTTTCAAATAATGATGGTGTAATAAAGACATTCTTAAAGAAACAAAAAGAGAATTTGTCAACTGCAAACCTAAATAGAAAGAAAAGCTAAAGAGTTTTGTAGGCAGAAGGAAAATGATCCTAGATGCAAAGAAGGAAATGGTGGAAGAAAAAACATAAAAGAATAAATAGTGTAAAGATGTACAAAATCTAAATGAATACTGATTGCAACAAACAATAATAATACTTTTTGTTGACTTTAAAATACATGAATAATTCAAATACTTATAAACAAGAGCCCAAAATATGAGGGCAGGAGGAAATAAATGGTATTAAAGTTTTCAAAATTTCATAATTAGAGGTAGGGGTATTAACTTATCTAGAACAACACTTGTAATAAACAGGTCAACAAAAAAGAGAGAAAGAGAGAAATAGACATATAGAAGATCTGAACAGCAAAATTAACAAACTGAACCTAATAGACAAATATAGATGAAATATAAAACACTGTAACCAATAATTGCTCCATGCACATTATTTTCTAGATGATGCTTTACCAAAATTGACCATATGTTGGGTCATAAAAAAAAAAATCTCAAAAAATTTCACAAAGACTGAAGCCATAACTGGTATAGACTCTGAACATAGCAGAATTAAGCTAGGAATCAATGAGAGTAAGATAGTGAGAACATTCTCAAATGTTTGGAAATGAAGAAAGGCACTTAACCTATAAGTCAAAAGCAAAATCACAACGGAAATAGTTCATAAATATTCTAAAAGTATGTCCTCAGAAGACCAAAATATGAAAGTGTTTAGAGGAATGTCACAGATGTATCTTGATAGTGGTGCCTACATGACAGAGAAACAAGCAATAAATAATTTTTATCCTAACCAGTCACACTGGTGTTATGTAGTCAGAAGAGTCAATTGATGCAGTATTTCACATTTCAGTGGCTTCATCTGGCATTGTATAAATTCAATCTAAGTTAGATTTAATAGAGGCAAATACTACAGATGGAAGGTGACCTCAAGGTCCTAGAACGACAAACAAAATCTTTAACTGAGCCCTATTGAAAAGGAAGCCATTGCTTTAGTCAAATGATTTCACGTACATGCCTTGAGAGACAGAGCTCATCTATTCCTTAGCATGAACAGAAAGTGAAAATGATTAGTATGGTGGATGCTACTTTAAGGGGGAAATGTTTTCTTTGCACAGCAGATGCAGGAACATAAGGCCATCCCTGGGTGTCAATGCTAAACTGTCACTGAAATACACGAAAACAACAGGCTCTAACCAAATAGCTAGTGTTTTCAAACTTTCTATACTAGGATTGAGTCCTTTGCCAGTGTCCTTTTAAAAAGCATCACGTCCATCAACAGTAACTTGCTTTGACATACATTCCTGTTAAATGAGAAATTTCAGGTTCAAGCAGGAAATCTAATATTTTTCTGACCAAAACCATGTAGTAGGACTGTCATGTAAGTTCTTTTCTTTTTCCTTCTTAGGGCCGAGCCAATTAATTATATTTAAATTTCTGTATTTTCAGTGACATTGTGTTATTCCATAGTGCTGTTTCCCAACCTGATAGCTCTGCTTGGCATTTATCCCACATTATTCACAAAGGACATACATTTCATTTTATTTACACAGTTAGTTAACATTTATAGAGTAATGGGCATTACTCACTTAGAAAACTGAAATACAAAACAGTCTATAACCTACATGTTATCCTACAAGGTATGCACAGAATTTTAAAATATTTTCTAGACTCTTATTGGTATTTCCAAATCTCATGAGAGTGGCAGCTTACTCCAGGTTATGGTATCAAACTGCAGTGCTGAAAATCCCCAATAATCAAAATTATCCTTGACAATTGCCTAAATCTCTCATAAGATGCACACTGGTTTTTGTATATAACCCTCTATAGTAATTCTAAGGTTCGAAAATCAATGAAATAAGCTAAAGGAAAAAAAAAAGGCTTGCCTATGTGAAGATGTGTCCGCATTTAATTTTTGTACCACAAAACAAAACAAAACCGAAACCCAAGCCAAACAGAAGCTTTCCAATCTGACAGAATTCTATTTTAATATAAGCTTGATAACTGTTAGTAAATATGCTTATTTATACATCTAATGATGTGACTCTTCTAGACTCAAAGTGTTACTACATATTTGGTATAAATGGACAAGATATAGCCACCTGAGAATTTTAACTGAAAGAGAATTAAAAAAAAAAATCTATATTCTTCATATTTAAAAGACCTCAATGAATTTAATTTCTTTATACACTTTTTTATAACCAGAATATACTAACTTTCAGTTACTAACATAAATACTTGCATTTGTTTTTTTTTTAATAGGAGTATGATTCCAAGGGTTTGGCAAAGACATCACAATTTGAGTTTTGACTTTGATATGATCTATTATAGGTAGCCTCACCTGCCTTCAGATTTTCTTGTAATTCATTCTTCACATTGGGACCAAACAAAATTTTCGCTATGGTATCATTTTTTTATTATTAGAGAAGTTGTGGGTTTACAGAAAAATCATGCATAAAATACAGCATTCTCATATACCTCCCTATTGTTAACACCCTGCATTGATGTGGAACATTTGTTACAACTGATAAAAGCACATTTTTATAATTGTACTATTAACTATAGTCCACGATTTAACATAGGGTTTACTGTTTGTGTTTTGCAGTTCCACGAATTTTTTCTAAATTTTTATTCTAGTACCATATACAAACTAAAATTTCCCCTTTTAAATACATTCAAATATGTAATTCAGTGCTGTTAATTACTTTCACAAGTTGTATACCATATGGTATCATTCTGATTTTTTCTACCTCATTTTTGCCTACCAGATAATATACAAACTCTTTCCTTCATCTTTTGACCTCTCTCCACAGTTTTCTATCTCCCTCCTTCCTGGCTAATTATTTGTTCTTGCCCTACAGGATGACCATTCTTTCCCTTTTATGCCAGGAATTTTCTGATTCAGTTGCATGGATTTTGTCCTTTTCTCCATCTAAAATATTTTCACTTCAATCTCTGCTTGTTATAAACCTCAAAATTTCATCTGAAGAAACTTCTTGACAACAACATACCTGAAAAGAGTTCTGTATCTTCAGAACTTTTCCAGCACTGAAAAAAGACAGAGAAAGCAAAACAAAACAAAAAAAGCCTACCTTATTGTTCTCAGATACACTAATTACTTGGGCACATAGGGGTTACTTCTATCCTCATTCCCCCCTTCTTTCTGTCCTTCAATCTCCCTCTCATATACTGAAACCCTACTACTTGCCATATACTGTACTAAGCATTTCATGTACATTCTTTCTAATATTCCAATCAATCATGGATAATATTATCAGCTAAGAGTCAAACCAAAATGTTTAACCACAGTGATATTACCTATCCTTTATGGTACATCAACAGTATTCCAGGCATCATAGCAATTGGTTTAGTTTTTTGTCACTAATTATACTAATGTTCTGCCCATGTTGCATAATTTAGTCTCCCAGCCCCAACTCAATGAGATAGTTATTACAGATAAATAAATGTCCTTTAGTTTACTTAGAATATTTTATGTGACTGCTTTCTTCATATTATGATAGCTAAACTTTAATATAACCTTTCAGAAAAGTTTTATGTCTCCTGAGAATCAACTGGGAGATTTATACATAGCTCACTGCTGCTGAAAGACTTCATTTGAGACATTTATGCTCTCCAATTCCTCACCCAAAAGAAATGCCAGATGAAAAAAAGGAAAGAAATAGACATCGCAAAAGGACAGCATGAACCAAAATTTAAGGACTTTTCTTTCCTTTTTTTTTCCTGTTACTTCTCAATCCCCATCTCCTCCCTCCCAGCCTCTTTCCGCAGAGGATTTGAAGTTGTGAGCTACCATACTTTAATTAGTACCACCATTTTCATGATAACCCTGCCACACTGAAGCATTGCACTCTGCTTAGTTGTTACTCCCTCATTTCTGTCAGTTCAAGAATTGCCAGTGGACGGGACAACACCCAAATGCAGTGCTAATAGCACTTGCAGCTGTAAAACTTGTCCAATCTCATCATTTTACCCCAGGGCTCATCTTTCAGTCTGTATGGGACATAGCTAGTTCTAACTCTTTCTGTAATCATCACTTTGGACTTGTACTTAATATGTTTTTATGAAAACGTTTCCAGACTTTAATGAAAAGTTGAACTCTCAGAATTGGGTGTCTACAGTTTCTTACAATAAAATCCGTTGTGACTTCAGAAGCTGGTATTTTAGATCTGTCAGTAATCTATCATGACTGAGAGCTCCACCAGACATTTCAGTAGAAGTGACTAAAACGAATAGGGATTTATCAAATGAATTAGATGTCTCTGCTGTGTCTTTACGAATGTTTTCATTTGGGAGGATATATTTTTAAAAGGATTTTACTGAAATTGCAAATTTATTTTGAAAACTTAAGAACTTAAAGTGAGAAATGTTAGATACACCAAAAAGTGCCAATAGTTAGAATTGAAAATGTAAGAATGAATCAAAATATGAGTTCAAAGTATATTCCTTTCTAAGTAATTTTTGCCTGTATAAACACTATAGAAGAAAAAGAAGTAATGAGATTTGAAATTTTTCATTACTCAAAAAAATGGAAGAGAGACACTATGGACATTTTTAGGAAGCAATGATCAAAAGGACTTGTCAAAAGTGACTGTTCCCTTTGTTGACGCTTCAACCTCTCTGACAGCTTCCTTTTTTTTTCGTTTTTCGTCATTCCCATTCTTCTACCCATTACTAATATTTTATCTCTTCCAAAATTACTTTGTCAGTCATTTTTTCTTCCAAACCTGCTTGATTCTATTTTTCCCATGGCTCCAATTATTCCCAAATATTTCCACAATTTTATCTCTAGCTATGACATTACCATGAGCCATAGTCTCAGTTTTAGTATAAGAACAATTCCCTCTGAGGGAAGTAGATATCCCTTTGAATGAGACTTTTTTCCTTTGTGCACCCCAAAGTAGCCGATATCCAGCTGTTGTAACATTTGGATAGTTCAGGAAACATTGAATTTAAAATGTGAGAATGTGGCTCTTTGCTACAAGATATATTAGTTCATTTCTTGTGTCTGGAAAGCCTGACCACATTAATAAAGAGAGGACTAGATCCCAGCTTCATAAAAGACAAGATCCAACGGTCCCCTATTCACAGAAGCTGAAGGCAAAAGGAGATGCGTTCACGGTGTGCTCGATGTGACCCATGGAGAAAAACTCTGTTACTTTGCTGGCCAGAAGAAAGAAAGATCGGACAATAGGTCGCTACTCTCCCATCCCCAACAACCAACATAGTCTTCTGTTCCTCCATAGGTTTTTGTCATTCCATTTCAATATTGAGCAACTTTATTTCTTCCCTGGGGTCTATTCAGGAGAGGCAGGGGCATTAAATCTTGTTTGTGTTTGACCCGTACCTAAAGAGTCTGCATTCTGTGCGTAAAGACCTGCTTATTTGGTGGAAAAAAGAACTTCGTTCTGGTTCCACCCCTAGATCTAGGAAGTTAGTCCTTCATCGGACCAGTATCCTCCCACATGGCCAACTCCCTCCTGTTTATGCTTATCTGGAGATCCTGCAAGCACTGAACCTCAGCTCTTCCAAACCTGAACTTCTATCGCAATCACAAGCCTCTATCCCTTGTTTCTGGCATCAGCATCAATTAATCTGGTTTATAAACCTGGATCATAGTTTTGGCTATGCCTATCATAGCTTTAACATAGCTCTGCCTCTCTCTCACTTTTCACATCTAAAACCCAGTGGATATCTTGAACCCATTCCCACTGCCACTGTCTTTGTTCAGGTGCTCATCATCTCTCACTATTCTAAATGATCTCCTTCCCAATGGTTCTCTAAGTATGGTGTCCCCATCAGCTGCATCAGAAACAGCTGGGAACTTGTTAGAAATGCAAATTCTTGGGTCCTACACCAGAGCTTCTGAATCAGACACTCTGAGGACAGGGCACAGCCATCTGTGGTTTACCAAGCCCTCCAGGTGATTCTCATCATGTTCAAGAATGAGAAACAGAAACACTGACAAATGCAGATCATATCTTATAAGCTATCTGAGAAAATTATTTAATAACTTCTTATCACACCAGACAACAGCAATTCATCATCATTTTCCTTTACTCCCTCTATCCCTCTGTATTCCAGGCACACCTAATTTCATTATTTCAATTTTACAAGAAACCTGAGATTGAAGGAGATTAAATAACTGTCCAAAGACAAACAATTAGCAAACCACAGAGACATCCATCCAATCACCAAACAATAATCATCAATTTTTTCATTTGTTTCCTCTAGGCAGTAGGTGAATGAATGGAAGACTGAAAATAAGTATTACTGGTATGGTCATTAAAATTCAGTAAAAACAATGCATCTGTATTCTACTATTTTTAAAATAACTTTTATCTATTTTTTAAAAATAATATATTTGAAATAAATAAGGAAAAAAGAGGCCAGATCACAATATATCTGTTATGGCTACTTTCTGAAGTACAAGTGAAAGCATACACAAGAGCGTTTTATCAACACCAACATGCAGGGAAGTTGCTAGTGATGGGACTCTGACCCCTTTTCTCCAGCTCTGTACCGTTGCCTATTTTCATGGGGTATTTGGATAAGGACATTGGAAGTGAGTTGCATAAGTGCCGATAAAAAAAAAAAAAAATCACAATATATATCCCATATGCAGGGTGAGAAAATTTAAATCCAAAAAGCCTAACAAGATTTTTAAAAACTCAATGATTCTAATAATGAGAAATTTAATGGGATCATCATCAGTCTTTAAAAAGCATTTATATAAGTATAACAGGATGTCTTAGAGTCTGGACTTTTGAGTCAAATCTAGATTTGCGTACTATATTCTACTTATCTTTTATATGAGTAATTTTTGTCAACTTACCCAATTTCCTTGAACTCAATTTCCTCTTTTGTATAATAGGGAAATTGCTGTAACTACCCCATAGAATTAGTGTTGACTGAGAATTAACATGAAATTCTCAGCATAGAGGCTAGAATACAGTAAGTGTATAATCAATATTATCTGATAATTCTTTTTTAATATTGCACCAACTTTGCTTTGTGGATGGAGCAAACATACTACCTTAGCTTCATAAACATATACTTTGGAATCAGATTTCTAAGAATACAGTTTTTTAATGAAGATAAAATAGAGAAGTAATATGAGGCTTTTCAATTACTTCTGTGATAAACATTTGGTATAGTTCACTAACTATAAGTTCCATATAAGTCATTAGCATGATGTGGCTGCCAAACACTGTAATGCTAATTTAGGCTAAACTAATGGAAAGTATTTCAGAATGAGGAAAATGATAATCCTATGTCTCTTTCTTACTGTCCACACATAAAGAACCATTTACAGATCTTGTACCACATTTTAGGAGAAACATTAGCAAATTCAATGTCATCCAGAGCACTCTCATCAAAAAAAAAAAAATCTAGAAAGATAGGAAACAAAAAAAATTCATAAGGAAGACCTGGAGATATTTAATCAAGACGAATAACTCCTGAAAGATATGACAGAGTACTTCAAACTTCTAAGGATTGCTTTGTATGGGGGGAGGGGGAATTAGAATATAGAATTTAGGAATAATAAATAGAAGTTATGGGGAGATAGATTCCATTAAGTACAAGAAAGGATTAACAATTAGAGAATTCCAGAAGTAGTATAAGTTTCATATGACTGTGTAGTATAAAATTCAAACAGAAGTTGGAGGTCACTTGCTAGGGTTATTAGAGAGAAGATGGAAACACTAAACAGGTGGTTCAAAGAGAGGAAAAATTTAACTGAAGTGTTTGACTTTAGTGACTAATTTAACTGTGATTTGAATTACTTATGAATTCTATCTAAGTAGCATAAAACAATTGAAAACCTCTTGTCCCCTTCATGACTAATTTTTGAATAAACTGTTAAACTTTTGCTATTAATCCTTTCTCCTTACCTTATCCTTATTTTTATGATTCCACATTAACAACACAGAGATCCATTTAATTGGAGGCATCTACTTTGAATTATCAATTGGATTCTCATTCTCTACCTCTCCCTCCCTCTCTCAATCTCTCTTTGCCTCTTGTAAACATGTTATCATGATTTTCTTTTGAATGTGTTGAATTATGCACAGTATTTACATTCAATAATACAAAGAATTACCTGATCCAAAGCAAGAAGAGTATAATATAATTTTCAAGCAGAGGGTGAGTTTATATATTTTTTTCCACACCAGGATACTTTTGTTAGTGAAAGGGGACAGTAATGAGATAGACTTCTAGACAACAGCTGTAAACCAGAACATTCTGAGAAAACTGGAATGCATGATCACCCTAAATATAACTGACTAAAATTATTAATGTTAAGTTTTTTATCGCATTATTGAGAAGAAGGCTTTGTGAGAAAGCAGTGCTAACAGAACCACAGATGTGACAATCTTGCTCCCAAAACTGGCCATAATCGACTCTGATCTTTCAGGTGATATTTATTCTTCCCAAATAGGTCAACACAATTTTTTTGACTTCTATTTTTTTAATTGATGATGGGTCATCATATCCATGCAAAAACAAAAATGATGTTTCAATAATTAATAAAGTCCCAAGGTAAATGGAAATATTCCAAATTTCATATGGAATATAAAATAAAATTCTTTCATTTTTTTTCCATTTTTCCATTTTTTCCTTATTCCTTTTTAAAATAGTGACTTGACTGACTTAACATTTTAGGTTTTTTATGGCTCTTGGAAAAAAACACAACTTTCCGGAGAAACTTCCTGCTTTTATAATATGTTATCAATATGCCTTTGTAACTTCCACACCTTACTTTAACACTGTTTTGAGATGACTGAAGCTTCATTATCTAAACACATTTGGACTGATGGGAGGCTAGATGTATAATTTGCTGAGATGATGGATTGTTAATGCTGGATAATGCAGAAAATTTCAATACTGTGCATCACACTGAATACTCAAACTGGGCAGACAGCCAGGGAGGCACAATGCATTAATGGACTGTCTGTCACTGCTGGAGAGATGAGTTCAAATCTTCATGCCCAAAGAGGGGGGAAAGTCACCTAAAGTCTGGCATCTTAGGTATTAAGGGGCAGATCTCAAAAGAATCTGAAAGATAAAGGCTTTAATAGGAGAAAGGAGTAAGCTGTTTGGAAACTTCTTAGGTTTTTGGAAAAAAAGAAAAAAAAAGTAATAAATTCAGGGTTTCCCTTTATTCAGCTGATACGTAAACTATCAATCCTAGCTCAATTAAATATAATAAAAGCAGCTCTCAAATGCTTACAAATTATGGATCACTCTATTCACTAGGATAAATTTGGAGGATTAAAAGGCAAACAGAGGGAAAAAAATGGGCAATTCTCCCAACCATATTCTATTTAACAAAATAATTATTTTATAAAATATAGACTATTATTTTACAAAATAATCATAAATTATTTAATTATTTTGTGTTACAGTATTAAGTCCATATGTAATCTGTATTTAAAATCAAAAGTAGTTTAAGACATATTTTCTATGCAATTTGAGGACATTTTATGACTTTAAATAAAATATTTTTCCCAATTATTTGTCCACAAAAAATATAGTAGGTTTGTGCTGGTTTGGATGTATTTTGTACCCCAAAACACCATTATCTTTGATGCAATCTTGTATGGGCAGACTTATTAGTGTTGATTAGATTGTATTCCTTTGATTGAGTGTTCCCATGGAGATGCACCCCACCCAACTGTGGGTGATAACTCTGACTGGATAATTTCCATGGATGTGTGGCCCCACCCATTCAGTGTGGGCCTTGATTAGTTTACTAGGGCACTATATAAGCTCATACAGAAGGAGCGAGTTTGTTACAGTCAAGAGGGACACTTTGAAAAACACACAGGAGCTGAGAGAGTAGCTGTAGCTTACAGAGACATTTTGAAGATGGCCATTAGAAGCTGATGCAGACATTTTGGAGAGCGCCATTTTGAAATGCAACCTGGGAGCAAGCAGACACCAGCCACGTGCCTTCCCAGCTAACAGAGGTTTTCTGGACGCCATTGGCCATCCTCCAGTGAAGGTACCTGATTGTCGATGCATTACCTTGGACATTTTACGAGCTTAAGACTGTAACTGTGTAACCAAATAAACCCCCTTTTATAAAAGCCAATCCATTTCTAGTGTTTTGCATTCTGGCAGCATTAGCAAACTGGAACAAGGTTGAACACATGAAATTGATAATATTTGGCCATTTTTGACTTTCAAAGGTGGCAATTTCATATGATTCAATAATAGCTTTGTAGATACAAGGATAAAATGAAACGTATATTGAATATTGTGCTACTCGAATTAAATATGTTCATTAATTTAATCTTCACTGCAGTACTGAATTGAAATTGAGATCTGAGGAGTTCTCAATTATGACTTCACTTGGGAAAAAGTAATTTCCCCAAGTCACATAGCTAAAAAATGGAATGACTGGTATCAAAGGCCTTTTTGATCCTCTAGGATAGGTTATCATATATAATTATGGAGGTTGTTCACTGCACAAGGGTAATGCCAAGGAGAAGGGGCTTGCAACCCTGGGGTGGCATACTGCATTTTCCAAAGAAGGTGAACTAATACATAATGCATCACACATGCCCTTCTTGCAATATGACATTGACACTTTTTTGAGAAGTGGAGTCTATCTTCCCTCCCCTTCAAACTTAAGAGCTTTATCATTCCCTTCAACAACAGAATGACATGGAAGTGACATCACATGATTTCTGAGGTTAGGTCACCAAAATATGTCTTCTGCCTGATACTCTCTCACATGGAACAAGCCCTATGGAAACCTGAGCCAACGTGTAAAAATTTCAGCTACCCTAAATCCACCATGCATAGAGAGATTGCTTAGAAATAACCTCATAAATCTGTAGAGATATGCCCAAGGAGCCCATCTGTTTGAGTCTTCCCATCCAAGGCAACAGATGATTCCAGTCCACAGCCTCTGAGCCACACAAGCTGATGCCAACCAGAGTCAGCCTTCCAGTCTTCTAGCTGACGTCCAGATATCATGGAGCAGAGAAAAATTGATCCTGCTGTGCCTTGAGCAAATTCTCAACCCAAAGAACTGGTGTGAATAATAACTTTTGGGGTAAAGTTTTATGCAATCACAGTAACTGAAACACCCGGTCAGGGATTCTGTTCACCACAGGGAAGGGACACTTTTTTTTAATTTTTACCAAGTCACACACCAGGTGTTCCGGTTGCTAATGCTGATGCTATGCAAAATACCACAAATGGATTGGCTTTTATAAAGAGATTTATTTGATTATAAATTTACAGTCTGAAGCCCACAAAAATGTCCAAATTAAGGCATCAACAAAGTATACCTTCACCAAAGGAAGGGCCAATGGCATCTGGAAAACCTCTGTTAGCTGGAAAGGCACGTGACTGGTGTCTGCTGATCCTGGGTTGTGTTCCAGCTCCTGTCTCAGCTCCTGTATGTTCTTCAAACCATTGCTCTTGGGGCATTTTTTCCTATATTAGCTTCTCTGGAACAAACTCTGGGCTACAATCTCCAAAGCATCAGCAAAAGTCTGCTTTCAATGACGTCCCCAAAATGTCTCAGCTGCAGCTGCTCTCCAAAATGTCACTCTCAGCTGCTCCAAGGTCCTTCCATTAATCACTCCAGTGATTAAATCAAGACCCACCCTGAATGGGAAGGGCCCATATCTCCTTGGAAATAATCCAATCAAATGTTACACTCACAGTTGATTGTCACATCTCCATGGAAACACTCAATTAAAGGATTCCAACCTAATCAACACTAATATGTTTGTCCCCACATGATTGCATTAAAGAATATGGCTTTTGGCAGGACAGAATATATTCAAACTCGCACAACAGGAAAGCAGCAGCCTTATCTCTTTGTCCATTCTCCATCTACTGTACCAAGCTTGTTATAAACAGGCAAACTTACATTAAGTCTTTTGATTTAAAAAGAAACAAGCTGAATCTTAATAATCCCATTATCAACCAGATCACCAAGAACAGTGTCTTTTTTCTAAAAGAAGTGGTTACTTTAACATAAATGCTGGTTGTGAAATACTTTTTAATAAATTTTCACTGTTTCATGTTGAAAGAGGTAGATTCATATAAAAGTCTGACATTATGCCATATAAAACTGTTACTTCCCCAGTTTATAGCTCATGTGCTCTCCAACGTAAACAATAGGCCACCTAGGACTAGAGCAAAGTAAGTGAGAGGCTTAGGGTACAAAATTTAAGGAGGTAATTGCTCTTGGGTTTATACCAGTGCAAGTGCAGGACCTGAGAGTGAGTGGCTCCTTAAATTTTGTACCCAGGTGCCTCACTCTCCTCACCTAGTCCCACCCCAGCTAAAACCTTAAGCATTCTTAAGGACTCAAAATCTATAAGTAATGTTGTTAAACTTCTTGAAGATCATTTAGAACCTTGCTCCTCAAAGGGTGGTCTGTGGAGAATTCACATTACCTGAGATCTTATTAGACATGCAGGAGCTCAGATCTCATCCACACCTACTGAGTCAGCCTCAGTATTTTAACAAGATTCCCAGGAGGGTTTTGCTTGAATGTTAAAGTTTGGGAAGCACTGATCCAGGGGTTTTAGATTTCATCCAGATTTAAGCACCATGGAAGCAGCCTGGACTATATTCCAGTGCTCACCTGGAAAATAAGGAAGAAGGCATTTAAGAATTACCCATATAGGAGGGGAAACTAACCTGGGGAATTGATAGAAATTCCCTTCAATCAGATGACAAATACATGGGATTTATGCAACCACTTCCACCTGCACACTCTTCAGTTGCTAAAATCTTCCCTCCTGAAGGTGGGATTCAAGAATTTTTCCCAAGACAGTGTACAATGAACCCATTATCAATGAACTGAGGCTGGCAGCTGAGATGAAATCCACTTGCCTTAAAAGCACCGAGTTAGCCACCTCAGAGTGATTCCCAGTTCTATTACTTATAAACTGTGTGAACTTGGAAAATTTACTAAATCTCAAAACATGCCTCTTCCTCATTCGTAAAATGACAGAGGTAATAATTGCCCCTACTTCACAGGATTATTGTAATGATAGTCAATAGTCAACATGGGTGCTTGGCACACTGCAAGTGTTGACTGAATGCTGGCTTCCTTACATGTTCTATTATGTCTTGTATTATACTTATCTTTAGCGGGGTCAGCTTTCTGTCATGTGCACATTGCAGGTATCATTCTTGAAGAGTTAGATGAGGTTTTATAAAATAAATGATACCCCAGTATCACCATTAGACAGGACCAACCCAACCCTCTGCCCAGGGCTCTAGCACTCTGGCCCCAGCATTGGCTTCACACCCCTCCAAAGGATGAGAAATTTTCAAAGACAAATGTACAGGCCTCCTCAGAGACTGTATACACAGACCCCCATTTCTAGACATTGCTTCAGGAACCCTGGACCCTAGTATTCCTTGCCCAAATTGAAGGGCCTATACAGGCCTCTTTCCTGTGACTGCTGGGGCAAGCATATGATTTTCTATGTAGTAATTAACCTTTCCAACTTCCTGAAATAAGGCTTGATCTAGCCAGGCTGCAAACGTACATATACTTGAGCCTGATTCTTTGAAGCAGGGTCAAAAACCAAAAGGGATAGAAATCCCTGTTCACAGGCTAATAAATAAGCTTGAATGTATACTCATGTTTTTGCTTCAAAAAAAAAAAAAAAAAAAACCCAGAATTTTTATTAGGCTGTACAGACTATTAGCTTCATTTGTACATTTCATTTCTAAAATTGTAAAATATTTGTCCTTTTAAGACACCCCCTCTTTTGAAATATTAGATGTATCTCTACATGTAGGAAGGGCATGGTTTTAGCTACTAAACATGCATTCATTCCTTTGTTTCCAGAAACAAAATGATTGCATTTTGCCTTCATGGAAATGTGCAAATAGTTTCTGATATTTAAGCCTTTTAGAAGTTTAGCGTTTGCTGAAAAGTAATATAAAAAGGGAGACAGAAGGGGGTAGGAAAGGACTCACCTGAGAACAAGGACTCTAAATTTAAAGAATGAACTAAGTTTTAAAAAAATAATTATTTTTGTTTACCAAGATAGATCACAATTCAGTTGGTACGTTGCATTTTTTGGTGGGGAGGAGGCTGCGGTGTGATAGTCAATCTGGAATACGGGGAAAAGTGATCATTTTGAGAGATGTTTACATGAGAAAAATCCAGTTTGAAACCAGATGGAATGCTAAGCTCTCCTCAGATAAATAAAATAAAAATAAAGCTCAGATTCCACAACTAAAATTCTTTTTGTCACTAGCAACAGCCTATGTTTATATTAAATATTGACGTAAAGGTCATACAACTTTCTTATGTGATAACATTGATAAAAGACATGATGAATTCAAAAACATATCTTTGGCAAACACAGTCAATGTTCCCCAAAGGGCTGTACATAAATTAAACATGTAGGAAAGCACAGCACAAGGTAAAATGTGTAGAGAATTCATCAGTCATCTGCCTCTGTGACTTATTTTAAGCTCTAGGTACAGTGACCAATGAATATTTTCATGGCTGTTATAGATCCATGAGAGTGTTGAAGATCCAAAGCAATATTCTCTTCCAGAAAAATATACTCTTTAACCTCTATTACTTTATCAAGTTAGGCTATACACTTTTACAATGTATCATTGTGATAGTACCATAGCTCCTATTTATTTGAAGCTCTTTGCATTTTCTATTCCTTTTACAATTCCAAATTTACAATTATTTAAACATACTTTCATCTCTCCTTTATTGGTCAACATTAAACCACATTGCTAGCCGAATTTTCACTTGCAATGATTCAGAGCTATCCAAACCCATTCTCCTTTCAGATGACATGAAAATCAGATTAATTTGTTTGTGTTACAGACTTAGATTTAAGATTGTTGCTCCTAGGGCTGTAGCACTAAAATGCCTCTAATGTTTCGTATTTTTTGTTTCTAGCCTGGCAGTATGTCTCCACAGGAATGTCTTGGCAGACGAGTTTTCTTTGCCAGGATCTTCTTGGGGAGTCAGGGAAAATTTCAGCAGAGGCCTTTAAGGAAATCCAAGAAGATGTTTGAGGCTAAGGCTTCGATTATAGCAGAAGGGACTTAGATTAGACATTCAGTCATACTTGAAAAGAGGACTACAAGATAATTTTAAAAAAATCTAATCTTGTTTTTTGTTTTTTTTTTAAGATTCTTTCAGTAAATGCAACTGTCTATAATAATTTAAATGCAATTTTGATTTAAAGCAGGAGCATGGACAGAATGACTTTCTAAATCTGTGCATCCAATTGCCAGGTTTTACCAGTGCTGTTTGTTTTAACTGGCCAAGGTACCCGAGATGGGTATCTTATCATGATTATATGCCTGTTCAAATGCACATGCTCAGGAAAAGAAAAATTAATGTCACACTTTAAGTTATGCATGTGAATATCCAGGTCGATTTGTTAACAGCCCATATCCCAGTGTGTGAAAAAAATGGGGCAGGTAAATCTCTCTTTCCTCAGTCAGACTCAGTTCCTAATGGTAGCTTCCTGAATATGATGCTTCTTTAAAACCTGGCATTTTTCATATTATAAATAAGCCAACCACTTCACCCAGAATGTTTAGTGCTTAACCAGAGGAACAGTTACCTATCTCAGAGCTGGAGAGAGGACAAGCTTTGAGTTAGCTAGGAGGTGGTATGTCTTTGAGTTTTGGATGGCATGCCACTCAATTTAAATTCTTTGATTGACTTGACATGAAAAGTAATTTAAGAATAAGTAACTGAAATAGTAGTAGTAGTAATGGTAGGGTTACATAGCAGTTCTTAAAAAAGTAAATTGCTACATACTGTGTTAGACACTTCATATTCATGTTTAATTATTTCACCAAATCCTGAAGGTTATGGATTATTATTTCATCACAGATATTAAGAAACTGAGACTCAGAGAAAAAAATTCTCCAGGGGTAAGCTGGAATTACACCTATGATCTCGTTCCAAAGACCTCACATTTTCAGCCATGCAAGGCTATTATAACCCTCCCATTATAACTACTGTAATCATGACCCTCTACATATTGTTTGTGTTCTGTATGTTTTACTTGCTTCGCTGAGCAAATTACACAGTTTAATAGAATTGTTATGATAGATTTGTTTTGATTTGTCCCAACAGCCTGGTAAAACAGACAGCTGCTTGCCACTGCATTATATAATCCCTTTTAAAAGTAGACTTTGACATTAGAGAAAATGATAGCCCAGGCTCTCAAATTCTTTGTAAGGACAGAAAAATGTTTCTGAAATAATAAACATGAAAATTTAAATTCCAGGCCAACTTTTGTTTGAAGCCAGAAGCAAAACAGGTCGGTATTTTCATATTGGCATAAATAACCCTTCTATTTGACACTTGCCTTACTCCTTTCTTCCCTTCGGAAATCATCCATGAACAGAATGATGCCTGTTACATTCCCTCCTGCAGCCCATAAGAGGCTTAATCTGTACTTAAGACTGTTTGTTCAAATGACAGCTAAACACATTTTAAGGTCCTGCAACTTGATTGATTAATGCCACAGCTTTGGGCAGCTTTTAGTCAGGGTCATATAATTCTTTGTGGTCTTTCAGTTTTAGACATAGTAGGAAGCTACTTGGTCTAATAAGAAAATGCCCTTGATTCGGTGGCATATAAATCTGATGGCATGCTGCACTTGAGAATGAGCCTTCCCCTCATTTCATTGAAGCTTCTTATGGCATTAGCCTAAAGCACCCTCAGGCTCACCAAAATGCACTCTCTCACCTCTGCCAGTTAAACACTTTCTGCTTTCAAGCATCACCCTTTCTTTAAAAGACAAAACCTGTTTTGTCATATTATCATTTTATTTTCATCTTATTATTTTATTTCACTCTCCAATATCTCAAATGCATAAACTTCCTTGGCTCTATCGATTTCTACTTCTATTGATTTCTCTATGGCCGGTATTTATTGCCTATTTACCCCTTAAACTGCTGCACTTTGCCTTCCTGCCTTTCCAGTTGGCGGAAACTGCCCTTTTGAGTCACCTGAGACTTACTAATAACTGAATAAGACAATTTTTCTCATGCCCTCTCACGCCTTTTTTTTCCCTTAACTTCCATACATTGTCTTAATAGTTATGGCTAACATTTATTGAACTTTCATTATGAGGTATTTGTCAGCTCTTCTCATTGAAGCCTCATAGAGTGGATATTCTACTTAGTCTCCATTTACAGACAGATGAAAGCAATTGTGCAGCTGCATTTTGAACACTACGCTCTTAAGTTGGTCATCCCTTATACTGCTCTGCATTAATGTCTATTAACTTAGCAGCATTCATGATAACCTTTGGTCATCCTCTGCATTGCATTGCCAAATTTTCCCTTCAGATAGCTCATCTTCCCAACTAAAATGTAATCTCCTAGATTGCAATTACTATATTTTTTTAACTTCCCCAAATTTGTGGTTCTGTGGATTGTTTAAGTAGTTAATGTTATATTTGTGGTATTCATAAAGATGACTAAGTTGAAATGTTCTTTGTTCTTCCTGGCATTTAATAATATGAGATAATCACACATTGGAAAGCAATAAGCCGATTTCATTGATGCACTTCTCTTGAGTGAAGGGCAAATTATGAGATGAGACAAACACAAGAGGACAGTGGGAATGTCCACGTCTTCAGTACTAGGAGGGGTAACATTTTTTAACAGTTCATATACATTAAGGCATATGAAATTGTAAAAATGTATAGATGCGAAATCTCGCCATCCCAGAAATGAGATAGATTTTTCTTTCCTGTTTCTTTTCTACCCTAAGGAGAGTTAAGTTATTACTGGTTATTACCAACAGTGGCCCAAGTTGTGGAAGACAGATTGGTGGCACTGGAGAAAGAGAGACAAGAAATTGAACATGAGTCCATGAGTCTTGTCATCACTCTTGTCTATCTGGAAAATAAATGGATTGTGAAATATAACATATATTAAAAAAAGGTGATAACTTTCAAATTACAATTTAACAAGTAGCTATAGAGAAAGGAAATGACTGAAAACCATGTTACAATAACTCATAACATTACTGGAAATTTCCCATATAACTACTTGTTAAATTGTACTTTGAAGGTTATTACCTTTTTGAATATATGTTATTTTTCACAATAAGGAAATAACTGAAACTGTGCAACTGTAACCCATAACATTCTTTGAAATTTGCTCTCTCTCTTAGAGAGAAAGAAGGAAAGATTGGATAATTTCACTAGGGAATCTTGTTCTTGAAGCTTTGGTGACCTACATCTGTCTCTTGGTTACTAAGAGTCTGACTAAAGTGTCCCCTATTTCTCCTTCTCTCCAATTTAAACTGAGGGGGTGGGGAGCTGCCGGGAAGTAGTCAGTGGAAGTTTTGAATGTGTCATACTTTCAAATTTACTTGTCTCCTTGTTATCTATTAAAAGCCCTCTTTCCAAAATTTATGACCAGATAGTTTGTCAGGGGGAAAAAATGAGCAAATGTCCCTTGGCATGCTAAAAAAGATCCTCAAGATCATTCAAAATAAGAAAAATGTCAATTGAAACATCACTGTCGTACCATTTCTTTTCCGTCAGGTCACCACATTTTTTAGATGTTTGACAGCATATTCTGTTGTTGAGCCTGTGGGTAAACAACTTTGGTCAGACTCTGATGGTGGTAATGCAAGATGGTACAATCCCTAGGAGGGGAATCTGGTAATATCTAGCAATTTTATGCCTGCCTGTACCATTTGATTCAACAACCCACTTCTAGGAATCTAACCAAAAGACATACTGAAAAGGATTAAAAATGATTTATTTATTATATATATATATATATACAAAATATTTTTATACAATAAATACATATTATTCAAAATAATAATAAAAAGTTTATTTATCATCAGAGTAGGGCACCACAAGCAACGCACAACCTCTTATGCCAAGAAAGAGGAATCTGAATATCTTTCCCCAATAAAAGAACTCAAGGGCTCCTTAGAAAAATGAATGGGTCCAGTCTGTGGCAGGGAATACCCAAGATGAGCCTGGGAAATCTTGGTGGGCCCAAAAGCTAAGACATTTCAAACATTAATGGGGTTGTGTTAAAAGTGCACAGGAACCAGCATGAAAGTGGGTTTTACTGGGACAATTTGAGAAGAAAAGAATGACTGCAATTGAAGGAGACAAACTGTATGTATAAAAATACAGGGGTTCATAGTATACTCCAAAAGAGAGAGAAGGGGGAGGGAATGAGCAAACACAAGCTACAAATAAACTAATCAAAAAGAAATTATTGGTCCACAATTGCTTTTCTAAGAAATTGGTAAATTAAAGGAAACAGGTATATTTCCATGCAGAATTTTATTTCAAATTAATAGTCCTACATGATAAAGGCAAGCCTTCAAAGAAGAATTCCAATTATAGAAATAATAACAATTATAGAAAAAAATGATAGGAGAAAATCACTGCTTTTCATCAACTAATGAAATATTAAGGCTAAAACTAAATGAACTATTAGTGATAAAGATTGGTAGAAATTTGTCAATAGAAGGATCAGACAATCACCATCTGAACCAAGGATTAATTTTTACATCACTGAACGTGAGCCCACTGGACAGTATATGTTTCCCATGGAGCAAATTGCTTCCAAGTATACAGTAACAAGAAACATAGGAGGGAGTGATAAATTAAGAAAATGTGGGAAAATGGGAAACTTACTGAATCTGGAAATAGACACACAGTGATTCATTATATTAAGCTCTCTATCCTTGGCTTCTTATAAAAACTAAAATCAAATGTTTCAAGTACAAATTTCCCTTTTGGAATCTCCTTTCTCTCAATGCAAACAAGTTAAACATCACAGATAAAGAACTTGAGTCTATAAAGGGGCTTCCTGGAGATAATGACTTTCAATGTGTTTTTCTTAGAAAATTAATTCTTCTAATTCCATTCCATTGTAATTCTCCCCATTTGAAGTAATTTCATGTATATAGCATAATAAAGGCTCTCGGCAGCTTTGTAGTCAAGACACGGGTTTAACTTTGTTTTATACAGGATTTGTCATTGGTCATCAATAACTTTTGCTCTGGTGACAGCTTTTCCAAAAAAAAGTACGTATTTACCCAAGCAAGGGGGTACAATGGTAGGAATTTCAGGCAAAGGTGCCAGTGGAGAGAGAAGCAAATTCTTTAATCATTCTCCCTGCTCCAAACCCTTCAATGGGTTCCCATTACATTTAGAATAAAGTCAGAACTTCTCAAAACACTTTTTGATCCACCCCTTATCTTTGTATCTAAACATCACTCTTGTCCCTTCAGGAGCCCTGGGCTATGACTAGACGGAAACTGCTTGTCACGAGACTTGCCCGCTGGCCTTTGTGCCTTTGTACCTGCAGTTCCTTCTGAAAGAACCATCTTTTCTCTTTCACTTCCTTAACCTTGCTCCAGCTAAGATCCAGTTCAAATATCACTTCCTGGAAGGTCCTCCCAGGCAAGGTGAAGTGTTTCTTTCCTACTTTTTCTAAGCACCCCATTCCTACCTCAATTGTAGCAGCTGTCACCCTGTACTGTGAATTTCTCTTACTTATCTTTCTCTCTCAAGCTAGACTCTATGGTCCTGGAGGCGGGGTCTGTGTCTTACTCCCTCTGTAATCTCAGAGTGGCAAAACTAGCTGTGGAATGGAAAGAGGGGAAAGGAAATGCTGATAAGAAAATGAAAAGAGTTAAAACTGATGCTTAATTTCTGTAAGTATAGATTCTTCTGGGAGAATATTATAGTTAAAAATGCTCAGCAAGGTACAAAGAAATACACATGATTATTTCCAGAAAACAGAGTATTTTGAGAGGGGACAGTAGAGAGAAACAGAGTGCACAGGGACCTTCTTATGGAGAGGGAAAATGTTAACAAAACGGAAGGCTATGGCTAATGGAGATAAACTGGACACAATCTACAATTTTACAAAACTCTCAGGCTACATACAACCAAAAAGTGATTGTCACTATTAAAGGGATACTTGGAGATGGAGGATGGGGGAGAGAAGTGGCTCACATAAGACCCCTCCTCCATTTATTTGACATGGATAAGTATTTTGTGGGTATGTTTTTATCCCCTCAAACTTATGTGAAAAGCTCAGCAAATGCTATATAGAGATAGCTCCATCAAGCTCTACCGCAGAGGGTTCCCTGCTCTTGAGCCCACCTCGTCCTATATATGCCCTCTGCAGCCACCATACCACCATTCTGCACAAGACAGCTGTGTCACTTTCTTACAAGTGTTGGTTTGTTTTCATTTGTTTTTAAATTTTAATCATGAATCTGCATTCTATGTCCACACAAACACCTCAATTTATTTCCCTACCTAAACAAATTATTTAATGCCAACTCATTTTTTTTTAAGGTAGAAATTTTGTATTTTATATGGAGCACTTAAATAACATCCCAAATATGGATGGCATTTTCCTTCCATTTCAGGGACTGTGTCTTAATGGGTCCTTATTATCTTTTAAGAAAATTGCAAAATGAAGCATCTTTTGGGAGTGACCCATTCAATCCATTTTCCGGCTCCCACTCCTGCGGCATTTGTCACTCTCCCCTTCATGGTTACCAACAAGCTTTCGGTTTACTGAGTTCCATCAAAACACTCCAGGTGCTTTGGGCTTTTGCTTTCTCTTTTACAGATTGGGTTTATTTTCATGGATTCTAAATGTGACAAAAAGCAAACAAATGATTATCCACACGGTCCAGACATCACTCCTCTTGTAACTCAAATGAAAGCAGGCTGACACTGTCGCCCTGCCTCTCTCCAGGCTCGATGGAGTGCACCAGAATTGCACTGGCAGGCTGCCATCCTGACTGATGAGTCCTTATTGCAGGAATGCAGCTTACTGCCAGCAATTATGCCAGCAGAGTTAAGTTAGATGCATTCATTCTGTCTAGTTCATAATGATGCTTTCTCTTTTGCTGTATAAAATTCTAGCCAAGATCTCATAAATACTGTTCCTTGGTTGAGGAAGGTATACATAATTTTACTGATTTAAATAATAACTCTGCTTTCTGGAGATAGCCCTAACCAAAATTGTGAAAAGGTGCATCCTAGCTCTTTGGGTTGTTTGGGTTTTGTTTGTTTGTTTTGGTTCCCCCAATTCACCTGTGTCATAATCTGACTTTTTCTGGCTCATCTTTCTATACCCCATGTGATTGGCCAGAGATGGCAAATGGATTTTTCTCTAGTGAGCCAACTTTGATTCAGAGCAACTCCTTGGAAGGACAGTTGGAATGCATTTGTCATTTGCTTAGTGGGGTTCAATGGGAATAGTGCAAGGGTCAAATAGTAATGTCTGCTATGACATTTCTACTTTATAGACTATTCAGTCTCTTCCAACCTCTACTAAGAGAGTCTCCAAATATGGTTCCTTCTCAATTATCCTTAAGGTAATACATTAACATGATGACTTCTCAGTCAATGAGGATGTGGCATATAGGAGAGGTTGACTTGCTTAACATACTATTCCAATTTCCTTTCAGTGTGTCTTCCTATACTACAGAGGCTAGAAAGGTATATAATAAATAAATAAATAAATAAATTCAAAAATTGCATTATCTACACTACCTTGCAGGGAAGGTTTTAGATGTGAGTAGGTTCTACCAATTTGTTTCACTATAGTGAAAGCTGACTTCAGAACTGAGTTATATGGACAGAAAAGCAGTGCTGAATCAAGTCATATTGGCTTGTGTGGACAATGGCTGGCAAGGTGTGGCCCTGAAGCCAACAATTTGGAAGCAGCTCCCTGACTCCTAGGGCACAGCTCAGGTGGAGCTAGCAATCTCACGTTTCCCCAGTGTCTTGATGGTGGCAGGGGAAGCAGTTCTCTGGGCAGGTCAGTTCTTGTGGCATTTGGGGCGAGTCAATCTTGGAGATCCAGTCTGGAGCTTGTTTCTCCAGGCTTTTGACCATTTCAAAAGGCACCTAATTGATTGTGTTTAACTAGCCAAAATGGTGTTTGTTCTTTGCAAATGGACTCTGATTGAAAGAGATGGGAACATATGAAAGCATTATGAAAACAAGACCATGAGACACACAGAGAAGCAATCAACTTCCAAAGTTTTTCCAGCCTTATTCTTGGCCTAATTATGACCCCAAACTTACTACCCCTGATAATGTTTCTTCACACCTGAGAAAATGTGATTATATTTAGGGCTCAATTAAATTTCACCTTCTCCATGAAGCCTACGTTACCACCCTACCTCCATCAACTACCATCTCCTAGCAAAACGAGACTCTCCTTGCTCAAATGGAATACTACATTGGTTTTATTTTGAACACATTTCCTATTTTATCACATATATTGCTTATTCTAGATCCTTGGGAGGCTGTGGAGTACTCAAGGGCTGGGATTGTATCTTGTTCATCTTTGTGTGTGTTGTCTGTGGGTGCATCCAAGCTGCCATGCACACACAGAGATCCTAGAACAATGGCTATCACATAATATATGCTCAATAAATGCTGGTTTAACAGGATCAAAATAATTCAAAATGAGTTTATCCTAAATGAAAATGTATACTATGTCACTCTTACCTATAATCTATTATAGCATAAAATACAGAAATTCATCTCTAGTGCTAGAAGTTAAGTTTTACTTTAAATGGAGAAGGCATTTTTTTAGTGTGGATCTCTGGACATTTGGAGAAGTGTATGTTCAAAGAGAAGAAAGAGTAAAGTAGCCTTTAGACTCTAGCCTCTCAAATTCATTTCAACCTATAGCTACCATCTTTACTGTCTTCAAATACTATCCCATTTGCTATTTCTATGGTGTTGGTCTGTCTTCAATAGGTCATATTCCCACAGCCACTACAGAGCAGGTATGAATCCAGGCAGTGTAGCTAGTCTTCCTGATTTTCAGAGCTCATCATTACCCTTTGTTACCATTGTGTGACCTTGGGCGAGTTAATCAGCCATTCCATGTTTCAGGTTACTTGTCTGTAAAATGGCAATAATAACAATACTTCTGTAACCACATATCACAAAGTACATCAGAAAGGATGACATATATGTTAGCTTTTGTAATTGCTGTTTATCTAATGATGTCGTTCCTGACGTGAAGATGAAGTTCTAAGTTACTGCTCAAGTTCTATCACATAGCTTTACCAAACTCTCCTACCTAGAGGGCATATCAAACTCTCTAATCCTACGTCATAATTTAGTCCACAGGGTCCTTGATTGCCTTTCCCTTCTACAAGACATCACACTTTCCATTATGTTGATGACATTATGGTGACTGGACCTAGTGAGCAAGAAGTAGCAACCATTCTAGACTTATTGGTAAGACATTATTGTGTCAGAGGGTGCAACTAAATCCAACAAAAATTCATAAAATTGGGTGAACATGGCAGCACTCCATCATCAAATGGAAGTGGCATATAAAAGATTGGGCTTGAGCAGTCCCTTGGAACCCTCTGTTCTTGCTTTTAAGACCTGCAACAGATTGATGTGGTCAACCCACATTACTGAGGATAATCACCTTTACTTAAAGTCAACTGATTGTCGATCTTAATCTCATCTATGAAATACAACCATGGGGAAACTAGTCCAGTGTTTGGCCAAACAACTGGACACCAAAACCTAGCCAAGGTGACACATAAAATTAACTATCAAACTGGCATATAAAATATGTTGATTGAACAAATGAATAAACATACCAACAGACAAATAAGCAAATGTATAAATTAATGAAAAATGCAATGGTTCTTAACTGTGCTCCAGAAAACCCTAGGGACTCAAGGAATGTGCCTCATAGGGTTACCTCAGGGAACTGGTGAAAAGGAATGTGAATGAATGGGTGCTAGCTGTTTTTAAATTTTACATATCAGGAATCTGCAAAAGAAGAGTCGTAAATCTAAAAGTTTGCCAAGTACTGCTATAGAATCCCAAAGATTTTTTCCCTCCAATTCTTTAGTTGAGCCAAGGGACACTTTCCATTGATGTTTTAGTACTAATTTTACTCAATTCTCACGGAGACAAAATGCCAAGCCAACTTTGGTCACATTCATTAAGTTGATGGCTAAATTCATTCAGACTGCTGACTTCTTGCAGTGCTAGATTTGCCACCCTGGGGGCAGTAACAGAATATATTGCGCCCAAAAGGGAGGCAAATAATGGAGTATAGTTTAGACATGACATCGGGACAGGACGTGCTTCCACACCCTACCACTGAGTGGAAAATAACCTGTTCTAAAAAGCAGAGTGCAGATCTTGTCCCTTTTCAGACTCTTGCTCAAGGGAATGACCACAGGTTGTCTAGCATTCTCACCAAGTGGCTTCTCAGCTAAGGGCCATTTGTGTGTGTTTTTCCAATTGGCAACTCAAAAGGTCGGAAAAAGATTGGATCAACCTAAACTTCACAGCAGCAAAATTGCAATGGGCTTTTTGTGTCTGCCTCTATTATTATCCCAGTGGTTGAAAATGCCCTTCTGTGTTCACGTGCCTTTGGAAGGATGAGAGAAATAATGCAGTCTTTAATTTTGAATCTTGCTCTAAGTCCATCCTGCTGTGATTCTTTTCCCCAGGGAAAAATTGCCATTTGATTATTTTTGGCATTGCCAAACCAGTATAGTGCTGTTGTTTTTTTTATGTTAAAAAGGAGCTCATTACTACTATTACTACGGTTTGTACAACCAGTTTCTATCATCATCATGCTCTTAATTTACATCACTAAGACAACTTTGAAGGGCTGTTGGTTTGCAAATCACTTAAAACATAACCTACTTCTACAAAATTGAACTAAATATTTGTTAAAATGGATTTTTGTGTCAGTTTTATGTGTGTGTGTTTGCTGTAACACTGGACCACAAACTACTAGAGGCCTGCTTTATGCAAAATATCTTGAGATGTCCTGTTGCATTCTGGATGAGACCATAAAGCAAGCGGGGTAATAGGTAGCAAAAGAGAAAGCCTTGGCTTGCCTTTAGAGTGTGGAAGGGGCAACTTGAGTTCCCAGTTCACGCTCAGGTTCAGAGTCATTCTGCCATCTCCAGTGGATTAACAGGGACAGGTGAACAAATCACATCTTAAATCATTTTTAACCCTACAGCTTGTTTATCATTCTGCTTGCACATGAGTTTATTATTTTGTTTTTACAAAAAATCAGAGAAAGAAATAACATCCTGTGCTTAATCCGTAATATGAATTTAGGGAGAAAAAGTTTATTTTTTTTTCCGTTTTAATTACTTCTTTACATGCATTTACAGTAATTAGACATCAGATGCAGTAGCTAAAGCAATTACTGTATGTCATTTCAGAGAATTACAGTATAAACATACAGTAAATACTCAATAATCCATGACAAGCTACTTAAAAAGTAATAAGGAAATTTAATTTAAAATGTGCGAGCTGAGATGCATGATGCACTTCTGAATGAAATGCCCACAATTACAAAAGAAAGATTCCAGCTTTGAAAATCTACCATCATTAAGGTACTACCCTTCACAGTGTGGGTCACTGGCCAGCTCCCTTCAAAATTAGCATTAACAATACATGATAAATAGACTCTTAAAAAATGGAACATCTCCTTTCCTCTCCTCCCATTCCCTCCCCTCCCCTTCTTTGCTCTTCTCCTCTCTCTCACTCATGTACATCCTCCAGCACACACACTGCAAACACAGGTCACACTTGAAGTCCTTTAAGATGAGAGCACAAAAGTTCAACTTGTAATAACATCCCAGTGGCACTCCTTCACTTTCACTTTAGAGGTCCTTTTCCCCATATAATACATAATCATATATATCATAAAAGAATCAAGAATTTGTAATGCATTGGACGTGAGTTGAAATCCCAGTCCTACCACTTCACCACTGAGGAAACTTGGGCAAGTTGCTCAGGTTCTCTGTGTCTCAAGTTAGCTTATTCATAAAGCAGAGACATAACTTTTGCTGAGTAGTTTGAGAACTCAATGGCCTATGTAAGCACAGTGTCTGATATGGAGGGGGCAATGAGTAAACAGCCACTACTTTTATGTTACCCAGTTATTTATGAAATGCATTTATTAAGTTTGGAACGTTTATTGAAAGTTCTATTTAGACTTTCTCAGCCTGCATAACTTCTTAGAATTATGACTTCCATATATTTATCAACTGCTTTGTAACATAATTTTTTCCTCCATTCATTTAAGAAACTTTTAATGGTCCACAATGTATACCAAAGACTGAAGAATAACCCTAAAGTTCACTACCTTTAATCCACTATGAATTTATAAATTCTTCTCTTAATTATCTTTGGACAGTCTTTCAAGATTATACAATCTTTTTCTCTCCTTCCTCCCACTTCCCCAATCCGGCCTCCTTCTTCAGTGTAGTATGATGAAAACAATGTAGGTGAGGGCAGACCCAGAACTGAAGTCTGGATCTAGCACTTAGAGTGGCCTCATTTTGGAATGGTGACTAAACCTCTGACAGTCTTAGTTTATAAAAATAGGATAATTTTACCTACTTCCTATGGTTGTTATGAGGTTAAATGAGAAAATATTATTTCATTCATTTATTGGCTTCTTCTACGTACCAGGGAGTGTCACATGTAGAATCTAATACATTTGAGTTCCTCCATTCCCATGCACAAATTTTGCCTTCTCCCTAGATAATCTCTCCCCAAAATATGTTCCATTGAACAGTTGTTACAGAAATTGTCCTTGACAAAAATTTGTCCCATAGTCAACTAGGTTTAGGGAACATTACCTAAACCATTCTTTTTTTGTTTATTCCTAGTGGAGTTAGGCATAGTAAAGGTTCCAGAAAGACCAATAATGGTTAAATAGAACTGTTGGGGCCAAGGGTATATGCATTTTTGTTTTGGTCACCGCCAAATTACCTTCCAAATCAATCATATTAATTTGCATTGCCAGCAAAAGTATAGAAATATGATCTATAACAATATGGAATTTATCGATATTACATATTCTGTCACCCTAATTCCTTATTTAATATGTGAATTAAACCAAGGAGAGGGGACTACTCATAGGACCTAGTTTACAAAATACATTCTAACAAATCCCACACTGACCCTGTGAGGGCAGGTTTCTAAAGTTGGAACTATCAGTTATTGAGATCCTACTAAGGGCTTATGATATCAGATAATTACTTACAATTTAATCTTTTCAGAAATCCTCTAAGACAATCACTAACACCATTTAAAAATTGATAACATTAGCTTAGAGAAATAAGATACTTGATGGATGCCACATAGCTAGAAGCAGTGTTCCCACCCCCTCACGCCTTCTCTGCTCTGGTCTACATGGAACTCATTAGACATTTTTGGTGCACACTCTATTGCACTTTGCAGCTTATAGTATGTAAATCAGAATAGAGCTTTCAGTTACATTTATTAAGATAAATATTCAATTTGGCTATAATGGGCCAAATCATTCAAAAGAAACATTAGCCATATTAGTCTATGGGGAATAGATATAACAAGAAAATTGGTTCTTGGTCTTTATTTCTTATTATTTATGATAAGATCTCCTCTCCATCAGGGAAAACTCAGCCAGTTGAAAAGCCTACATCCTATAATGAGACAACCTCATTAATGTCATCTGGACCCAACCCCAGGATGCCAGGGCACCATCCACTTCACTAGGTCTCAGGGAATGATTGCATCCTACCTCCCATCCATTGATAATTGTACCAGGACCCACCAAACATGGTTAGTGCAGGGAATACCCTTTTTTCTTGGTCAGAAAGTTCCTTAGGTTTCACTTTTTTTCCAGGCTCATAAGTTCACAAGTGGTCAGGTTATTTGGAACAGGTCAAAATAATGACAGAAGTAAGACAGCTCTAAAAGACTCTTTACCATTCCTGAGGGAACTGACATAGAATCACCAACTACAACCCAGTTTCCAGGGCTGGGTCCTGTCCAGCTACACATGTACTGAGTAATAAATCCCCCACAATTTCCCTTGGAAAGAACTTCTGACTCCAGTTCTCTCTGTCAGAACATGTTTTACCCACATTCAATCAGGATTCTTTCTCTCCTTCACACTTTAGCATTCTGTCCGTTATTCATGGTTCTCTCCTCTCTGCCAGGGTAAATAATCACAATCTCCTTCATCTTTTCTCTCTGTCACTCTGCCACTGCCTCTCTTTACTGTTTGTTTTATCTTGTGTGCTCCATGGCTAGTGACTGTGTTTCACTTTTGTAGTAATGCAAGACCACCAATCCCATCATTTGCATAAATCCCAAATACATAAAATATGTATAAATTCTAGAACACCACGATTTGGGTTTGTTCAGAGAGCAACTTTAGAGATAAAGCAATTACATTCTTTAAATTATGGGAACAAACATGAGCATTTTGATTTTTTTAAAAGAGAAGAAAGAAAGGTGTTTTATATATGTGTGTGTGTGTTATATATAGAGAGAGAAGTAATGTATCTCTACACCCATCCTCACTACTTTCAAATGCAAACCAACTAGGACAAATACAGGTATGTTCTTGCCCAGAATGAATACAGAGAAAATGTTATTCCTCCAGGAAAGATTTGGAAATAATTTTTAAGCTCGTTGGATTCTTGTGGATAATTATAATTACAGCAAACCTGGGAAATAATTGTTGTTACAGAATGCCCACAAAATGGTTTACTTTATGCCAAAGACCTTAGCTAATGTGAAATTAAATCAAAAAGAGCCTTTGCGTCTCTGAGGTTAGGCAGTTCATTGTTTTCTTTTGGCAAAGCACGGCAAGGTTCAGCTGATGAGGTCTACAACACTGACACTCGTCATCCCAGTGGATGACACTTCAGGTCATATTTTGTAAACAGACTAGTTGTGCTATTTGGCTATATTTGAGGACACCCAGTGTAGTCTTTTGGTAGTCCCTTTTAGGTTGTAGGTAAATTATTCCCCCTTTAAAAACAGTATTATTATTAACATTTATAGAGAGAAACTCCTTGCATTCTTTCCCCCTCTTTAAATTTTCTAGTAGACTTTGACATTTAACACACTGTAAAAACTGCTCAGGTCTCTAAGAAGACAAAATTATCTCATTACATTTTGGTGAGCAGTTGTTTAGAGACTTCAGGGGCTCTAATCTCAAAGTTCACCCAAACGCAAGACATGTAGAACCTAATGTGGTATAATAACAAAATATGTCCCAGTACGGTCTAAACACAGGTCAAGTAGTCCTGTATGAATCAAATGCAACATACGGAAGACTCAAGAATAATTTCTTAGCCCATATTTTAATTCTTGCATTTCTCCTTCCTCATCTTCCTCCTCCTTTTTTTTCTTCCTCAGTTCAAATGATTAAAATTGACGTTTAGAAATGACATGCAATTCCTCACATATATATACTATGTTCCTTATGTGTCTTAGTTTCCCAGCTGCTATGACAAATACCACAAACTGGGTTTGCTTAACAAAAGGAATTTTTCAGTTCACAGTCTCAAGAGCTAGAAGGCTTGCTTCCCCTCAGGGTCAGTAGTGTTTCAGCCGGCTGTCAACCCTTTTCCCTGGCTTTCCTTCACATGGTGATGTCATCTCCTTTCTTTTCTGGGTTCTGCTAACTTCCAGCTTCTGGCTCTTCCCTGTGACTTTCTCTCTTTAAGCGACTCCAGTAATAGGACAAGGCCAACCCTGATTAATTTAGCCACACCTTAACTGAAAATAACACTTTCAAAAGGTCCTATTTACAATGGGTTTGCACCCACAGGAATAGGATTAAGATTAAGAATATGTTTTATTCTGGAGAACATAATGAAATCTATCACATCATCCAAAGTCATCATTAATGTAGCTAAAAGTAATACAGTACATCCAGCAACATCTAACTTTCAAAAATAGAATTAAATTTCTAGCTAATCAACCCAAAGCTGTCTTCAATAAAATTTAGATCACAGATAGCTTTTATTTTATTTTATGTTATTTTAATTTTTTTTACCAAATTTGTTATTAAACAGTCCTGGATCTCATTTTATTGTCTATCAATTAGTGGCAAATTTACTTTTGATAACTACTTGGTAGGGTAATCAAAAAGATGAATGCAGTGACAAATGGAAAACACTTTTAAATTACCAAGTGCTAGGTGTTAGAAATTGGAATAATTTAATATTCATATATACTTTATAGTATATTCCAAATTGTCCTAATTTTATATTGGAAATAATCATATACTATAAACTGTAAAGTGCTGTTCAACTGCAATATTAACTAGTGAAACATTATTTAGTAAAGGTGGAAGTCCTCAGAAACTATTAAAAGAAGAAGAATGTAACATTATATAGTGATGATGATGTAAATACAGCTAATAATTTTGCATATGCAAGGGAAAGGGAAGTTAAACCACAAAGAAATATATGAAGAAGTTGTCGATTCTTGAAATGAGCAGTTCAACTCTGAAATTAACTTATTTTCATTTCAGAAAGAGGGATTTCCAGATAAGAAAATCATTGCAACCTTCTAAACTTGCATGTAGTTGTGTTTAAGAGTCCCCCCTGAGTACCTCTTTGTTGCTCAGATGTGGCCCTCTCTCTCTCTAACTGAGCCATCTCGACAGGTAAACTCACTGCCCTTCCCCCTACGTGGGACCCGACTACTAGGGGTGTAAATCTCCCTGGCAATGCAGAATATGACTCCCGGGGATGAATGTGGACCTGGCATCGTGGGACTGAGAGTATCTTCTTGACCAAAAGGGGGATGCAAAATGAGACGAAATAGTTTCAGTGGCTGAGAGATTTCAAATGGAGTCGAGAGGTCACTCTGATGGACATTCTTATACACTATATAGATAACACCTCTTAGGTTTTAATGTATTGGAATAGCTAGAAGTAAATACCTGAAACTACCAAACTCCAACCCAGCAGTCTGGACTCCTGAAGACAATTACATAATAATGTAGATTACAAGGGGTGACAGTGTGATTGTGAAGACCTTGTGGATCACACCCCCTTTATCTAGTGTATGGATGAGTAGAAAAATGGTGATAAAAACTAAAGGACAAATGGGGTGGGATGGGGGGATGATTTGGGTGTTCTTTTTTCACTTTTATTTTTTATTCTTGTTCTGGTTCTTTCTGATGTAAGGAAAATGTTCAGAGATAGATTGTGGTGATGAACGCATAACTATGTTATCATACTGTGGACAGTGGATTGTATACCATGGATGACTGTATGGTGTGTGAATGTATTTCAATAAAACTGAATTTAATAAAAAATAATAATAATAATAAAAAAAATCATTGCAACCTTCACATTTGATTACTTATGCAATTATTAAAAATATCAAATGTGGTTTCTGGTTCTCTTCCCCCCTGGGGATTATTTTGGGGGTACAAAGAAAATTACACTTTGGACCAAAGATACAAAGCATTTTACCAGGGCATCTTCGTTTTCTCAGAAAAATCTAGTGTTTGGCCATTGAATATTAACACTAATTTCCTTTGAAGGAAAAATAAGACTTGGCTTCCTTTAGGTAGTTTTGCCTTAGATTGGCTGATTCCCTACTACAACAGGGAGGAAAAAATATGCAAAGTGCACACAGCGATGAAAGCCTAAAAACTTGTCTGAACATCCCACTATGAGAAATTTACTGCCTCCATGGCTCACAAATATACTAAAATGTTCACAAAAGTCCCAGCACTCTCTTACATAAATCAGAGAGGACTGACTCACCTACTGTCTCAAGGCTTCAATTAAAAAAAACAAATTTCTAAGAAATTAGCACATATCAGTTTGGCTTTAAAGTATTTATTTGTCCTAAAGGTATACTTAGACTGGCAGTTCAGAGATAAAACTTAAATAACTTGTACAAATTCACATTTACTTCAAATGAAGTTACAGAATTAAGGCGACCGAGGCTAATATTTTATCTAAAAATATCTCCTGCTTTCTTTCAAGCAACTATTTATGTCTGTGTGTATTTCTTTAATTATTTTTTTTAAATCAAGAAACTAGATATATATTCTGGCAATTAAGACATATATATTCTAGTTATTACCCTTAATTATTTTTTCTTTGAGTAAACATAGCTCTGATTATAGGCAGAAAACTACACTCAATATCATGGAATATTTATGCCAAACTGTACTGTCTTAGTGCTAATACAGCAGCATTCAAAAAAATGCTGTTTGACCTTTCCTTTCTTACTCAATATGTATAAAGCCTGATGAGAGTACAAATTCATTTCAAAAACCATAAATCTCTTTGGTAATTAGTGCAATTCTACCATCTGCATCTTTAAGGAAAAAAAAGGCTCCAAGTATCTTATTCCATGAACAATCATATTTTACTGAAAAACTCTCAGATTTTTCTGGACAAGATCCTCAACGATCTACTGAACCACAAACTTTATTGTGCTCCTAAGAGTTAAGGACATTTAATGTATTATTCCAAAAGAGGATTCACAAATTAATTTCCTCTGTATGTTTTTATTTATTTAAAGCAAAGGAGCAATACTCATAACCAAATTATTTCACAGAGATGTTACCCTTTGAAAAATTTTGTATAGCCATGCACAAAAAATCCATTTCCAAAACAAGAAATGACATCCTAGTTCTGTAAAACTATTAGGAGTATCTAACACTTCTTATTTCTGGGTACATACTATAGATTAACACAATAAATTTAAATGTATAATTTCCGGCATTCTCTAGAATATTCTTAGAGAGCAATGAATAGCTGTTTTAGTTTCTTAGCTGCTAAAACAAATACTTTACAATGAGTTGACTTAAAAGGAATGTATTCACTCAAGATTTCAGTGGTTAGAAGGCTTCCTTCCTCCCGGGATCAGGATCTTCCAACTGGCCGGCAAACTTCGAGGATCTTTGTTTTTTCTGTCACATTACAATGCACATGGCAGGGTCTTCTCCTTTCCCTTCTGGGTTCTCTCGACCTCCGGCTTCTGGCTGCTCCCTATGGCTTCTTTAGCGTCCAATTTCCTTTGCTTATAAGGGCGTCAGCCATCTTGGATTAATCCCCGCCCTCATTCGCTTTGTGCGCACCTTAAACTAATAACATCATCAAAGGCTTTATTTACAAACGGGTTCTCACCCAAAGGACCAGGGGCTGGGACCTGAACATGCCTTTTGTTGGAGGGCGTGATTCAATCCCTAGACGTCTGCCCTCAGAAACCCAAGACAACAAGTTTTTCCTACATAAAAAATACGTTCATTCCATCACAACCACCCAAAAGCGTTAAGCCATTTCAGTAACAATGCTAATTACAAAGTCTCCTCAAAAGCAGTTATAGGCCTGGGCATCCTGAGGCAAAATTCCTCTTCAAGGGACCTGCCAAACCTAGAAAACAAGTTATCAACCCATAGAATAAATGCTCCCATTCTAGAGCAAGAAATTAGAAGGAAAACAGGGGTCAGAGGTCTCCAGGCTGAAAACCAGCAGGCCAAACTCCATTAGATTTCAAGGTCAGAGAGTCATACATGCATAGATGTTTCATCTTCCTGGCCTGATGGAGCGACAGCCCCACTCCTTCCAAGCACTTGCTTAGCCAGCATTGCTATCTTGAAACCCTGGGTAAGGCTCCACCTTCTCTAAGGCTCCACCCACTCTGGGTGGTGGTCCTCTTCTTGAAAAAGGGGGCCCAAGGCCCACTCCCGCCAAGCATGGGAGCAGATGGTCTGCCCCCTCTAAGCTCACAGGAGTGGACCTACCCTTCCCACTCTTTGGACCCAAGAACTTTTTGGTCCAGACTTTGGCTTCCATGGTTCTGCCGGTGAAGTCATTCTTCCTTCCATTCGTCTCTTCTCCTTCCCTTTCGGTCCAGGCTGGTAGAGGCTTTGCTAAGGTAAATTTTGCATAAACCTTGTCAGCTTTGTGTGCAGTTTAAGTGGTTCCAAAGTATCTGACAGTAGAACTTTCCACAGATCTTTCTACATAATTGCATTTCCAATCCTGACTGCCACTGAAATGGCTGAGTGCTTCCATTTTCAGCCACATCTTCTTTAGCAGAAGCTTGTTCAATTAAACCCTCACATGGAATCCTGTTCTCTGGAGACTGATTCTTGGAAGCTTGAGGAGGTCCCTGAGAGAGATGCTTTTGGCCCTAGTCTCAGAGCATACTCTCTTGGCTTAGGCTGAGTATTTTCAAAACCATCCATTGCTGGCTTCTTTGTGCTTAGCAGTACAATCCTAAGTGTGTCTCTTTTTTCTCTCATTTCACTGTAAGCTGCAAGGAGAAAGCAGGCTGCACCTTCCATACTTAGCTTGGAAATCTGAGCTAAATATCCAAGTTCATCACTTTTAAGTTCTACTTTTCGTTTGGGCATCAGAACGCAATTTCACTAAGTTCTCTGCTACTTCATAAATAACAAGGATGGCCTTTCTCCTAACTTCCATTAATACATTATCAATTCCTTCTAAGGCCTCATTGGAAGTACCTTTAATAACCATATTTTTACTGACAATCTCTTCAAAGCAATCCAGATATTTTCTATCAAGCACCTCATACTTCTTCTAGCCTCTGCCCATTACCTAATTCCAGAGTCATTTCTACATTTTGGGTATTTGTCCTAGCAGAAGCCCACTTTTTGGTATCAAAAATTGTTTTAGTTTCATAGCTTCTAAAATAAATCCTAATTTATTACTGTCCCAACCATGGTCAGGTTTGATAGCCATGCCTAAAATTTTCTATAAAGGTTTGTTGTCACACAAACCTTGGCTGGAATGATGGCTCTTCCCCTAACTGTCTAGATTTGTTTCCCAGCTGCTAAAACAAATGCCACATAATGGATAAGCTTACCAGCAGGACTTGATTGGCTCATAGTTTCAGAGGCTAGAAGGCTTGCTTCCACGCGAGGTCAGTCTCTTCTGGCTGGCGGGCAGTCTTTGGGTTCCTTGGCTTTTCTATCACATGGCAATGCACATGGCAATGTCTTCTCCTTTCTTGTGCAGGTTCTGTTGACTTCCAGCAACTGCTTGCTCCCCATTGCTTCTCTCGTGTCCAATTTCCTTTGCTTATAGAGACTTCAGCCATATTGGATTAAGACCCCTCCTCAGTCATTTTGGACTCACCTTAAACTAATAACATCTTCAAAGGTCCTGCTTACAAATGGGTTCACACTCACGGGACCAGGAGTTGGGAGCCGAACAGGCCTTTTGTAGGGGATATGATTCAATCCCCAACAGTAGCTCTCTACATATATTGTAGGCTGTGTTTGCATATGTTAAATAGGAATTTTGGCAACAGGAATAATTCATCTAGGATATACCAGGGAAGAAATACAGAAATGTTGCTTAATTTACCAGTATCAGAATCATCTAAAGGGCTTTGCAAGAAATGCAAGTTGTTGACCACATTCTAGATAAAATATATCAGAATTTGGGGGAATGCAGGCTAAGTTTCTTCATTTTTTATGAGCTTCCAAATTTTTGTGCCCACAAAAATTTGAAGAACACTAGTGGATTTATTTTTGGAATAGGATTCAAGAAAAATATGGATTTTACATTTCCTGCCGAATTATAAGCATTTGATCCCACTTTTTCTTCTACTTTGTCTTTCTTACTAGAGATTGAGTTTAAACCTTTCTCATCAAATGCATTGCTTTAAAAATGTTTTAGCAAATAATTGTTTTTAAAAAAAGTTAATTAAGAACTGGCCACATTTTTTCATTTGAAGAAATTTATTTTATGTAAATTCTGAGAGAAGACCCAGATCAGATTATAGCTAATAAAATAAAAAGCTATTTAAGAGGAAGGGGCCAAGTCATAATTGCTCTGGGAGCAGTGTCATTGAGTTTTCTAGCTTTTGTAGATTTATATTCTGAACCATAATGCTGAGTTAACAATTTTGCTTTGGGATGAATAAGTAAACACCTGTAAGATGAGGATTTCAGTCTTGCTGAGGATCATATTAGAAATGAATTGAGGCTTAGAGTGAAATTACAATATTAAGTACCACAACACTCCATAATTAGATATTGTTAGAAGATTGTCAATTTGCCCTGAAGGCTCTAGAACAGATTTTGTAGGAAAGTAAAAAAATGTCTGTGTTGTTCATCCTGTTTGTAGGTAACATTACTGACAGTGCTATTTTACAGAGCAGATTTGTCCATATCAGGGACACTGGATTGCTCACATTGATTAGTACAGTGTAGGCTGGCAGTGTTTGGGTTCTATGCTTCTGTGAATATATGGGTGGCAAAGAAAGGATATGTAGCGATAGCTTTTTTTTTGAGAATTAAACTTTTTATTGAGTAACATATATACAACTCAAAATTTCCCATTTTAACCACTTTCAAGTATACAGTTCAGTAGTATTAATTTCATCCACTATATTGTGCTACCATCACCAACAACTATTACCCAAACCTCAGAAACTCTCTACCCCGTTCTAGTATGCTAATGCTGCCAGAATGCAAAACACCAGAAATGGACTGGCTTTTATAAAGAGGGTTTATTTGGTTACACAGTTACAGTCTTAAGGCCATAAAATGTCCAAGGTAAGTCATCAACAATTGGGTACCTTCATTGGAGGATGGCCAATGGTGTCTGGAAAACCTCTGTTAGCTGGGAAGACATGTGGCTGGTGTCTGCTCCAAGTTCTGGTTTCAAAATGGCTTTCTCCTAGGACATTCCTCTCTAGGCCGCAGCTCCTCTTCAAAATGTCACTCTCAGTTGCTTTTGGGGCATTTGTCCTCTCTTAGCTTCTCTGGAGCAAGAGTCTGCTTTCAACAGCTGTCTTCAAACTGCAGCTCCTTTCTCAGATTCTGGGCATTCTTCAGAGTGTCCCTCTTGGCTGTAGTAGCTTGCTCCTTCTGTCTGAGCTTATATAGTGCTCCAGTAATTTAATTCAGACCCACCCTGAATGGGCGGGCCAACACCTCCCTGGAAATCATCCAAGCAGAGTCATCACCCACAGTTGGGTAGGGTGCATCTCCATGGGAACACTCAAAAGAATTACAATCTAATAAACACTGATACAACTGCCCACATAAGATTACATCAAAGATAATGGCTTTTGGGGGGACATAATACATTCAAACAGGCACAACCCCTTAGGCAGTCACTCCTCCATTCCCTTTGCCTCCAAATGCTGGGTAACTGGTAATCTGTAATTGATAATAAGCTATGTTTTATGGTCCTTAATTCACATTTGCACCAAAATCTTTAATATCAGCAGCCAGGTATTTATGCAGTAACTTCCAAGGGACCAAAATTCATTTGTCAAGCATTTGGAGAGCTTGCAAAAGGTGCTCTGACTTGAGAGTTTGTACACTACTAGAAACACACTATCTCCTAAGTCTGGTTATTGGCCTTAAATGTCCTTCAGTCTCCCTATTTCTGAATTAATTGATTGTGATTCAATTATGTACATATTACTGAAATAAAAATTATAATAGTAAACACAAACAACCAATGAGATTCTTAATTAAATTCAAGATATTTGTCAAATACCTGCCACTTACCTGGCACAGTGTAGAATACAAAAAAATATATATGATCAAGTTGCTATCTTTAAGTGGCTTAAAATTAAATTTGGAGAGGAAGTCAGAAGGAACTATCCCTCTTAGACTGTGTAGATTTATACAGGCTGGTGGGAAGACAAGGTTTAATCCTCCAAAAAATCTAAGAACACTTATTTCTAAGAAAGCAAAATCTGCTATTCTTTTCAAACAAATGGTTCAGGTTGGACAGTGAGATTTTTAAGAGCAGTAACTCAGGAGCCATATTGTATGGATTCAAATTACTTACTAGCTGTATGACCTGAAATAATTCATTTAAGTTACTTATTTTGTTAATACTTATTTTCTACATCTACAGTATGAGGCATAATAAGAGTGTCTACCTCAAAGGGCTGTTATGTGAACCCTAAAAGGAGATGTTTCTATAGACACATAAAGATGCATAGAAATATGAATATAATTACTTAGAAAATTTAGAAGAGTGCCTAGCATATAAGCAGCTATGTGTAAATTTATATCCATGTTTTTGTTAAATGGAAATAAGAATAGAAAGAGGTTATGAGCTAGTATAAAATATGGTTCAGTTAATGTTCCCTTGTGATCATTATGAGAATTTTTGTTTCCCTCAAAGCTCTTTCTATGGCTTATCAATCCAAATTCACTTAAAAAGGCTGTCATTAGTTTTACCCATTAAACTGTGTTTCCAAGATTAATCATAGACTCTGAACATATTAGGTCTGATTATAGACAAGATTAGCCAATGTTGTAGAAAATACATATGGCTGGATTAGAAGAGGCAGAAGAAGTACTTAAGATATTGGTCCAATTTTCCAAGATCCTTTCAGGTCAGGCATTCTTTAGTTCCTCTGGAACTCATCACATGTTAATGCATGTATTTCTGAAACTTGTTTATCTATAGGTTTTCTTTTTGAGATGAAGTTTCTACTCTTTCATCTTTAACAACTCAATACTATGAAAATGATAGAAGTCCAAGGTTGCTTACCTAATTTTCACAAGTAGCTCATTATCAAGATTATCAATTATCAAACAACAAAAGTAGTTTTATTGTGATATTAAACTATGTATCTGTATCAGGCCTTTTCCCCATGAAAGCATTAAAATACACAAGAGAAACTGACTAAGGAGGATAAACAACCACACAAATAGGATTGTTTTTCTATCTCTTTAGAAAACACAGTGACTGGGATGGGGCTTCAGGTGAATTTTTATTCAGGAACTTAGACCATGTCTTCAAGATTCAATCTTTCTCCTGATTAAACCTGGCACACCACCACATGTTTCTTTCATTCTTGGAAAGACTCTCTGCTCACGGTTACAAGAAGATTGTCAGCATTTTCTGGAACCATAGCCTTTGGGATTCAACCAATACAACAGAAAATGCAATGTATCCAAAATTAAAAATTCAGATTCTTAGCCCAGGCAGTCCCAAATGACGCTCTGGTTGTACCAGCCCATACCTGAACCAATCACTGTGGAAAAAGGAAATCGAATATGCTGACTGCTGTAGCCTGTTTTGTTTTATCTGCTCATGACAGAGATAATAATGCCCCACTTTAACCACGTGAATCAGGGTTGGGGAGGGCAGGTTCCCCAAATGAAAACTGAGGCTGTTGTGAGAAGAAAGAATGAATCTTTGGAAGGAAAATTGGACCTCTTGTGTGAGGAGGGAAAGATCTACTTCTCATATAGTATCAAATCAAGAGGATCCCACAGGCATCATCCCTTCCTTCCAGTTTGCAATTTTGTAATTTTATTCAAACTAGTAAATATGAATGAAATCCCTACTGTAGGTTGACACTGAAGTGGACATTGAGAAAAATCTGAAGATTAATAAAATATAATGTCATCGATAAAATCAGAACATAGTGAGGGATATATATATATTATATATATATGTGTTTGTGTGTGTCTGTATGTACTCAAGGATAACCAGGGTTTGTACCTTCAAACCATGTTGAAGAATGAGTTATTTTCCCCCATTCCATCACAGAATCATACTTTTTTATAGAATACAACAAAGTAAATTAATAGGAAAAATGATCACACACTTGCTGAACACAACAATATCAAAATGCTACTAAATTGTCTAAATACTCATTCTTAATATATACTTAACTTGTAGCAACCCAGTAACAAAAGTTCACAAACTGGCTCCTGTAGTGTGACTTTAAGAAGTACAGGTTTATACATATATGTATGTTGAATTCACAAGGTGCTCAGGTGTTCATTAACTATGCTAAGCATTATGATAATGGTGGGAACGGGGTAAAAAGTGTGAGGGGTATATTCAAACAATAGATGCATATTTTGATCCCTGTCTTAAAAGGGAATTATAGTCTATCCTGGAAAAAAAAATACATTATTTACAAAGTTAAGGTCAGGAGTTAGCAAAATTTTTCTATAAAGAGCCAAATAGAAAATATTTCAGGCTTTGGGGGCCATACAGTCTCTGTCAAAACTACTTAACTCAACCACCATTGTGTGAAAGCAATCATAGAAAATAAGTAAACAGATGGGCAATGTTCCATTAAAAGTTTATTTACAAAAACAGGAAGACTATAGTTTGCTGAACCCCAGTATAGGTCTTCAGTTGTAGGTAACAGAAAACCCAACACAAACTGGTCTAAACAAAGCAGGAAACTTATTAAAACTAGTAACTACAATTTGAAAGGCTAGCTTCAAGCAAAGCTTGATCCAGGGGCTCAAACTATGTTTTCCAAATGAGAGTTTTTTTAATATCTCAGTTATGATTTCTGCTACATTATTTTCAGTCTCAGGCAGTGGTCCAAGGTAAGTTCCAGGTTCATATCATCCCTGCTGTCAGAGTCCCAATAGGAGAGAACCATCTCTCCAGTTAGCTCTAATTAAGCTGCATATCTATCCCTGAACCAATCGCTATAGCCAAGGAAAATTTATGCTCTCAATGAGCAGATCTGGTATCATCTACATACCTGAACCAGAGGGTGAAGTTAACTCCATCTGGGCACATGGACGTATGTGTCAGGGAGAGGTTAGTTTCTTAGAAAAAAATTAGAGTATTTCTGTCAGAAATAGGGCAATGGATAGTGCCCTATTTTGGGAGAACAAAAAAAGGAGTCTTGTCCACAAAAGGAAACAAAGACCACCAAGCCAGAGATATTGCCCAATGGGATTATGTTTCCTACAAGTGGATTTGTCAGTAGATTTTTTAAGATATAAAGAAACTGATCACTAGGGGCAGAGCTGCTCGGCTTTGGCTCTCTACTGTAGGTTGTAGCTGGAACCAAAAAGAAAGGGTGCGGGATTTGAGTGGCAGTGGGGATGTGGGAAAGCAATATTTCCTGCACAAAGCAGGGAAAATAGACGCATAGGATTCTGCTGAGTGTGCTTAGACTAAAAGAGTGAAACACTGATTTTGGTATCAGATCTGCATTCAGTTTTTACTTCTACTAATTAATAGCTATGTACCCCTGGACAAATTGCTTTGTTGTTGTTTTTTTTGTGTGTGGTTTTTTTTTTTTTCCTTTTCAAACTTCAGTTCCTTCACATTTAAACTGAACATAATTACTTCGTAGTGTTATGTGCAGAGCACATACACGTAAAGTACTCAAAAATCAGTAGCTACTCCTTCTGGATCAGACAAGTCTGGCTAAAGCCACAGTTTCATTTCTCAGGAGCCATTTACTTGGTCTGTTGTCTGCCTCAATTTCTTCCTCTTTTTCTCTGTTCATGGGGTGTTATTCAAACATGGCAGATTATTGGTCACCACAATGCCATTGTTGTGGAAAACTCTGATATATTGACAAATATTCAACCTATTTATTTTCATATGATTTAACTTTAGCACAATCCTAAATCCTTTTTTTTTGAAAAAAAGTATTTTTGAAAATTATGTTCTAACCAATAAAATACATGCATTGTGATTCATAACCACACGCACTGGCAGAAATCATAAATCTTATTTTACAGATTGGGTGTCTAAGAGAGATAGAGAGGCAAGAGATTAAGTGGATTGCCTAAGGTCACAAGCTAAAGCTGTCTCCTAGTGCGATTTCTTAATTCTACCTTTTGTTCCTGCAATCATTCAATCCTTTTTGATGTTGGAAACTGTGGCGTCAGATTCTTTATCTCCTTCACTACATTGTCAGGCAGTGTAAGTTTCTGACAGGTGACAAGACTATATTTGAAGTGATAGCTTTCTTCCTTGGATAGTGCAAAGAGCAGAAAATAAGTAGAGTTTCCATTAGATTGCATGGTCAGTTATCCAGGAAGTATGACACAGCAAAAATGTTTGATTAAACTTTTTCTGTAAAATTGTGTCCAATCAAATAATTCAAATGACTGGACATGCGCAGATTTTGCAGGCTCTATTATCAGTGAGTTACATTTAAGAGCAAATGTCAAAATCTCAATATGCATTTTTATGTTAGAGAAAATCCTTGTGTGTTATTTTGCTTTTTTTCCTATATTCTGTTGCATCTTGTAAGATGCGCTATAGCTCATAGGTGCTTTAATATAATTCTAGAGCAAACAATCCAGATTTCTTTCTTTCAATACGTTATGTCCTCTAGCCAAAGATCAAGCCCTCCCTAGTTGAAAACTAATAATGATGATTATATCTCTACGTGTATATAACACTTTGCATTTTTCAGAGCACTTTTGCATAATTTATCTTGTTTGGCCTCCGTAACTCCATGAGGTTACTTTTACGTTATTCCCATTTTATAAACACAGACTCTCAGCCTCTTGGAGGTTAATTATCTTGCCCAAGGCTTCCCAACTAGTTATTCTTCTTCACCATTAGGAAATACCTTATTTAACCAAGGCTAAAAGACCATCATATGGGACCCACCATCATTTTACATATCATTAAGAAAAAAAGTCTAATAGAATTGTATGACCCTAACAGTTTTACTGGGTATCTCAATTTCTGTGGTTAAAAATGTTTTAAAATGCATGTCTACAACAGAATTAATACTATATGCACACTCCATCCAGTATTCCTGTTCTCTACCTTTAGACTTCTCTACAAAGGGATCTCCATGGACCACTTCCTCTTCATGTAATTTACTCATCAGTAATTACCCTGAAATCTGACACCTATCATTCTCAGATCTCTCTTCTTAATGGTTACCACACACGCTAAAAAAGCTAAGCCTTTATTTTCAATTGATGTATATGACCTCCAAACTTAAACCTCCAGCTTTAGCCTCCTCTTGTCTGGTCCTATTTGGCTTATCCTGCCCACCTTTTCAATTTCTTCAATGGCATATTTTTATTCCAAACTCAATATTTCCAAAACTAAAGTCTCCTTCTCTCTTTGGACACCACCAAAAACAATGACAACAACAATGAAAAGAGCAAACAAAACAATAAAGTTCCTTTCTGACTTGCATAACTTACAAATGATCTAACATTTCTCACATCCTCTGCTTAGAATCTGATGGGTAATGCTTTAATTAAAAAATAATACAAATGTTACTTCAAAGGTGGTTCCTCAAAAGCAGCTCTAATGGGGTCATTCTGGAGAACAAAATGTATGGATTGATTTGTACAAAGGTATCTATTGTGGGTCTAGGTTTTTTCCAGAATTGGACTTGGGGATTTTTTTCACAATATCTCAACATCATAACTGTTAGACAATTATTCCTGTTGTAGAGAAATATGGAAACACCTTCAAAATCAATCTCTTAAGTCCCAGTTAAATGGGTGTAATCAAATCTACCATGACAAAAATGTTTGATTTGGTATTTTTATATACGTATAAACTTAGAGATCAGAAGAAAGTAACCTGATCTAGATCCTCTCCCACCATGCATTATCCTGTATTTCATCACTGTTAAAATTTTTATATTATCACTTAACATTTTTTTGTTCTTTTATCTGTTTCCCCTTTAAAATGCATGCTCTATAAGGACTGAATACAGGGATGTCTCATTTACCTTTCTATCCCTGGTACCTAGAAAAATGTCTGGCACTTAAAAGGCATTTGATATTATATTGCACACTTCATTAAAACTCTAGTGTAACAAAAATTATTGTGTTGACTGACTAGCAAAAAGGAGAGGCATGTCTTCAATACATTGTTAGACGGTTCAGGTCATTGTTGATAGCCTATACCATTATGTGTCAAGATGGTTTTTGAATTACAATATATAAAATCTGAAATTTTTGAGAGATAAACAAGATATTTAACTTTTTGAGAACTCACTCTTGCTGATTATATCTGGCAATGCACGATTGACAATTTAAAATCAGTAATGAGAAGAGATAAAACAAAATGGAGTTACCATGGCTAAGGGATTTAAAATGGAGTCAGGAGGCCATTCAGGAAGTTACTCTTATGCACATCTTAGCCACAAGTCACAACTGCCAAGGCTTGAAAAACCAAAACCAAAAAATGTTTCTGAGGATATCTGGACACTATGAAACAACTCCAAGATAAATAAATCGACAAACTGTCTAACTTAAAGGACATTTGGAAAGCCCCAACAATTTATGTAATCTTTTTCCTTAAAAAACCTTGCTTGGAAGCACCAAGAAAGGGTAGAGTTTGAGTTGATACCTGAATCTGTGCTCCCTGAAATGCAATCCGAAGACCCCAAATAAACACTTTTGTTGCATTGCAGCCCAGTGAAACTTCTCAGTCGACAATAATGTGTTTTCCTATAGTTCATATAATTACAATGCCATGACAAAGTTTATTTCACTTCTAATTTTTGTCTTTATTAAATTTTAAAGTTTAATATTTTATACATTTGTATTTTGCTGGATGTACTTTTTCCTGCTTATTAATTTTACTGGTAGCATCAGTGCTCAGCAAATTAGAGTTTGCTAAATAGAGTTATATGATATTAATAAGCACCAAACTCTTGGTCCTGATGTTTAATTCATTGCTTTTATTACTGTATTTCCAAGTAGAAGATATACTTTATACATATTGAACTCAACCACATATTGTCTTGCTCAAAAAATCTTCCATTAAATCTCTATTCTCCAGTAATGATATTTTAACACATTGATCACACAAGCCATCCCTAGCCATTTTTACCTAGATAATCATTTGAGAAATGTTGAAGACACCAAGCCAAAACAGCAAACTAAAAAACCTTACACTTCTGTTGGCAAATTCAATTCTCCTGCCACTGGGGAACCCATCTAATTCACTTAAATCTTGTGTTTCCTAATAAGTATTTAGAAATTAGGGGGTTGTAACATAGCTTTTCCATTAAACAAGATTATTTTCTAGGAGTAACTCTTTCAACGAGTAGAGGAATATTTGTTTTGTATGTAATGGAAGCTCAGCTGACTGAAGCCTAAGAAAGAGCAAAAGATTTAACTTCCATGAACTACTCGTGTGGAGAAACAAATGGCTTTCAAGGCCTAACCACTTACACACTCCTGTCCCACTAGTTTTCATATCCTCCTATTAATGACCTATGAAATAGGGAGAGAATAATCAATGCTTATTGCAGCATTTGTGCCTGATACCTGGTGCACCCACCCTCCTCCGGAAACATTTCTTTCAAAAGTGAGGTTTGAGGGGGAGGAAAGAGGTTCTTGCACAGGAAGAACAAGGCAGGGTAAGAATATGCAAATGTATGAACTCAAACATAGGGACTTGCATACCAAACCTAGCAGGGCCAGGCAGATTGACATTGCTAACGCTTATCATGATATTTTATTAATGAATTGGACATTGCTTAAAATCCCACATTCGAGGTCTCCTTGGTTCATTTTCCAAAATTATATACAGCAAGTGCACTCATGGTAGGGACTTCTTAATGTGACCAAAACCACGTTCTCAGCAGGAAACGGCCCAGAGTTTTGACAGAGCAGCTTTGGTGAGACTTAGGAGAGAACATGAGTCTCCACAAGTTAGTTGTTCTGTATATTCATAATCATAAAACATAATACTATATATAGTAAAGAAAGCCAAAGGAAATCGATGCAGTTCAACTATTCTGTGGGTGTTTGTGTGTGTGTATGAAATACATACATATATATATATATATGTATATATTTCTCTCCTACCCCTCAAACGTACCCATGCCTCTTCTACATTCTTTTTTTTCTCTCTCTCCCTATTTATATGCATGCTCTGTATCAAAGGTTCCTATAGAAAACCAAAACAAAATCAGGAACTGCAAAACTTTGATCAATGTAATTTGAGCAGTTGTTCAAAACAATATGAAAATGGTATGGTGTCCTAAAATGGCATGCCAAATGGAGAAGTTTCTAATGTTGATAGATGGCAGACTCAGAAAATAAGTAAGTTCAAAGATGGCTGGGACTATGCCAGTCTTGTTCAGTGCCTACCACTGTGTTTCATTAATCATAGATGGTCAATAAAATTGGCTGAATAAATGAATAAAAAGATGGCAAAATACGAGTCAGGAGATAGTTCATTTGGGTAGATTTGAAAGACCTTGCTCAAAGGGAGATTCTTACTTCAGTTGGCAAAGCATTTACTGAGAACATCTATTCTGATCACCATACCAAAGCCTAAATTTACAAACATGAATAAACAAGCACAGCCTCTGCTTTCAAGGAACTTGTACTTAGGAAAGCAAATGTAAACAGACACCTTCAATTTATCTTTATCAGAGCTATAATACATGTACGTAGTTTCCATGAATGTAAGGAGTTCATTAAGCCCAACCTAACTTGCCTGGGATGTGGGTGGATATGGAAATGGGGATAAAGAGAAGACAGTTGCTAATTACGGAGGAGCATCCTAAAGGAAATTTAAAGAACAGATGTTAGGGAAGGCCTTCTTGAATAAGTGACCTTTTAAGCTATGTACTGAAGTGTGAAGAAATGTCACTTGCTCAAGAAAAGACTCCCTAACATCTCCTTTGCCCACGTGAAAACTCTCCTCAGTATGTTTTCTTCACTGCCCAGTAAAGAGAAGGTGGTTCTCCAGAATTTATAGGCAGGCAGGAGGAAAGAATGAGGGCAGGGAGGGAGGACAGAGAGGGCACAATTTAAAATGAGACTAACAGGAACTTTTCAGAGATACTTTGCCACATTGGTGAGGAAACCTAAATCATGCCATAAAACCTGTTTAACCTCAAGTATAGAAATCTCAGTGAGAACAAGTTAGCTCTATTCAAATAAGAAAAAGGGGAAATAAGAAATGTCTTGAAAAAAGTCTTGGATTTGAAATGAAACTGACCTGGATTAGAATCCCAACTCTGTGACTTTGATCAATTAACCTGACATCTCTGCTTCTACATCATCTGCATCCCGAGAATGTTGATGTTCACACATCCTTCCCAGAGTGGTGAGGAAAATGAAAGAAAAGGGATAGAGGAAGCTCTGCCAAGTGAAGGGATGGGCAGTGGTCTGTAGGGAGAGAGAATCAAAGAGACGACTATGTGAAAGCCACTAGGAGAAAGATTTTCACAAACTATAAGGCAGAAACTTTTAACAAACCGTGCTTCCCAAGATGGAGCATGCTGCCTCATGTTATAGAAACCTATTAGTTGAAGTATTGGGGCTTTGACTGACAGAATATTGGGGATATTTTAAAGCAGATCATATTGTTAGAGTAGTAATTACATTAGATGACCCATAATGTTTGTACTACTCCCTGAGACCATATTATTGTATCATTTTGTAAGATGTATATGAATCATACATGGAATAATTATGCACAAAAGTAATGTCCTATTTAGGATACAATTGACTGGAAAGGTTAGCAGCATTACATTCAGAAAGATGCCCCTACAATTCTATTTTGAATTATCAAAGAAAGATGAAAAAAGATGTGGCATACATTGTATTTTTTTTTGTTAATTACACTTACACCATCCATTTCTGAACATTTACAATCAACCTTATTAAACATTCTGTACTCCTTGAAAATCACTTGCACAATCTCTAACCTCTATCTCCTGATAGCCTATACTCTTTCTTTTTATTCAATTTTATTGAGATATAGTCACATACCATGAAGTCATACAAAGCGTACAATCAATTGTTCACTGTACCATTATATAGTTGTGCACTCATCACCAAAATTAATTTTTTAACATTTTCATTACCACACACACAAAAATAATAAGAATAAAAATTAAAGTGAAAAAGAACAATTAAAGTAAAAAAAAGAACACTGGGTGCCTTTTTTTTTTTTTTTTTTGCCCCCATTTTTCTACTCATCCATCCATACACTGGACAAAGGGGAGTGTGATCCACATGGCTTTCCCAATCACATTGTCACCCCTCATAAGCTGCATTGTTACATAATCATCTTCAAGATTCAAGGGTTCTGGGTTGTAGTTTGATAGTTTCAGGTATTTATTGCTAGCTATTCCAATTCATTAAAACCTAAAAAGGATTATCTATATTGTGTGTAAGAGTGCCCACCAGAGTGACCTCTAGGCTCCTTTTGGAATCTCTCAGCCACTGAAACTTATTTCATTTCATGTCACATCCCCTTTTTGGTCAAGATGTTCTCCATCCCACAATGCCGGGTCTAGATTCCTCCCCGGGAGTCATATTCCATGTTGCCAGGGAGATTCACTCCCCCAGGTGTCTGATTCCACATAGGGGGGAGGGCAGTGATTTCACCTGCCAAGTTGGCTTAGCTAGAGAGAGAGCCACATCTGAGCAACAGAGAGGCAATCAGGAGGAGAAACTTAGGCACAATTATAGGCAGGCATAGCCTCTCCTTTGCAATAACTGTCTTCCCAAGGGCAAGTCCCGTGATAGAGGGCTCCGCCCATCAAACCTCCAGTCCCCATTGTCTGTGAGCACAATAGCAAGCACTGAGGTGGGGAAGCCCAACACCCTTGCATTCTCCACCAGCTCCTCAGGGGGTCTCTGCATTTTGTTTCATTTTTTTTTTAATTAACTATTAAGTATGAAAAAATTTTTTTTAAAAAAACATACAATCAAAAAACATTTCAAGCAAACCATACATTGTATTTTATAATATTTTAATTATTAGAAGAATAATTCCATTTTAATCAGAATACTCAAATTAACAGAGCAGTCCCCTCTCCTACGCTGCTGGATTAGCAAGAATGCAGTACTTTTATAGAGAGGTTCATATTTTAGAACTTAAAATCTTGTAAAATGGAATGTGTTCCAAAGCTGATTAAATGATGATCTAAATATCATTTTAGATTATCTCTTTTCATAAATGTTACTTCACTGCTTTGATTATTAAATTTTGGTGGTTTTTCTTCAATAAAAACATTTAACTTTTAACTTTGACCAAAAAATACTTTCATTGGGGAAAATATTTTATATACATTCTTAAATGATTACCTCACTTAAAGAACAAAGATATTTTCCATTTTTTTATTTTATAATAAACTTATTTTTTGTAGTTCTAAGTTTTAGCCTTTATGACAAAAAAATTAAAATATACAGGAAATGAAGAGTCAAATTATTGAGAGAACTTATAGTATAATATAATCATTTTTAAATTATACGTAACAATGCAAAGCTAGAATTACTAGAATCCCCTGTATTATTATCTACCCAGGTATGTTACAGAGGATAAGTAGTGATATTTGGTGAATGTTTATGTTCCAAAAAATTACATAGACATTTTTTAGAATAAGGGATATATGCTGTATCAAGAGATTTTTCTGCTTGTTAAAAATATATCTATTGACTTAATTTTCAATGACAGCTGTAAAATGACCAATTGTTATAAAAGTAAATGATATTGTAGTTTCAAGATACAATTTGAACCGTACTCTCTTAGGTGAATAGTTTAAGAAAAATATTTTAAAATACTGATGACTCTGTTAAAATAATATTACATTTCTAGAACACAAAAATTTACATTTATATGGTTGATAAGTAGATAAGACAAACACATCGATATTATGAAGTAAATGAGGAATCAGAATAGGGTGGACAATATAATTCTGAAAAAAACAATAAACTTTTAGGATTTGTTGTGAGAAAATTAATTTAATCAAGAGTTCATTCATGTCTGTGCCACTAATTCCCAGTAAGTTTAAAAGGGCTTTTCTTTTCTTTTCTTTTCTTTTTTTTTTTGAGAAACTGAAGAATGAAAATAAAAGTGGTTCTTTTGGAATTCTAAGTGAAATTGTAACTAGGTGATTTCCTATTAAAATAAGACTTTAATAAGAATAAAGTCTTAAGAATTAGTACTAATCAGAGGAGCAAGCTGAGCATACTTAAGGACAAACAACAGCTGATTCTATCACTGATGGAATTAAATTCCAGAAAGGCTTTAATTCTTCCAGTGACTAATGAAAGACGGCCAATCAAACCAGCAACTGTCAAAAACCTAACAACACTTCACGTTGGGATTTTTGTGTTTGAATTAAAACCTTTATTGTACTTCTCCATTCACATTTAGAAACACAAATTTACTAGTGTTCTTATTCCTTTATAAATGAACCACTTCACTTTAAGTGGCATGTGCCTGTGCCAAAATATAGCGCATACTGTACCACAACTCCCCACCCTACTATTAAAGTGACAAACTGCATTTTTTAAAATACAGATATCTCCATGAAAAATCTTCTTTTTCCTGACAAAGACAAAAGGTTAGATCCGATATACAACATTAGAGAAGCATTATCTTGTCAAGTGGCTGGAATACATTAATACAAAGAGGAACCCTTCAGCTAAAATTTTAAGGATGGCTGAAGGAAAATCTTTATACCTGCTAATTATATTACTCTCACCACATGGGGAAAAAAATAAGAAATATAAATCTCAGTGACTATTCTAACGCATACTGGAAGAAATTCAATTTAATTATGAAAAAACACTGCTAACTTGGGGGTTTGAAAAATAGGACTTTGAAACAAGTATAAACCATTTTAAAACCCAGTTTGTGATTAATAAGCAATGAATTTTCCCGACAGATAGGCATAGTTGGTTATTTATGGAAGTTTCTTAGTTGACGCTGTACATGGCATTCTCTTCGTTTTTGAAGAGTAACTGTAAAACCTCTCTTCCTTGTTTGCATCCATGTTCATTTTCCTCTTAACAAAATAAATAACAATGAGACTAGAGACGCTAGGCGTGAAACATCTTAGGCTGCAAGTATTGGTTAATTGCCTCTGCCTTTTCCTGTTGTGTCGGTGTTTAGTCAGAGAGAAATTAATATGGTCTGACCCAGGATTGTCCTTTGTAAGACACAGAAGCTCAACATGAAAAAAGAATATTTTGGGGACCAGGAATTACTACTGGTTGTAGCAGACCTCTTGAGTAGGAGGCTATGTATATGAAATCAGGTTTGGGTACAAAACTAAAACACTACTTTCTTAGATGTAGAACAACTCTGTTACGATGTGGCTATTTCATAAACTGGTTCAGGTTTAAGATGAGTATAGCTAAATTTTAGAAGTTGATTCAATCTCTAATATTTTTAAGTGGTGCCATATATTTGGAAGCATTGAGCATTGGAATTTATAGAGATGAAACTTTGGTCCTTGGGTTTCCCAGACATTAGAGATGGTTCTTAATTTCTACTTTATTTGACTTACCCATTCATTCATTCATTCATTTATTCCTTCATTCTTTGAATAAATATTTGTTAAACACACCTATGTGCTGGACAATTTAACAAGCAATAATAATAAAATATGGTAAGTACTGTTGTAGAGAAAATATATGAAATATATTTGTACTCGGGGATAGGAGGGAAGAGTGGTTAGGAAAACCCTTCCCAAAGAAGTGCCATTAACCAGATAGAGAAGCCAGCCAAACAGGGCAGATTCTGGCAGAGTAGAAGCTGTATAAATGCAGAAGACAAAGAAAAGCCATGTTTGAAAAACTGAAGTAATTTCATTAATTCTAGATTTAGCTTGCATTTTCTTTTAGCATTCTATTTGAACATAAAGTACATAAATGAACACTTTTGTGCCAAATTGTTCTTGGTCAGTCGAGGTTTTCCTTTAGATAGATTCTGATGATTGGAGCTCTGGAAATGTCTTTCTTGCATAAACCATACCCCTAACACACCAGGTAAGAGCTTGAATTTCTTGAAGGTCAAATGGGAACCAAGATACTCATAAAGTAATTGGAGTACAGATTATGCTAGATTTTTTAAAAAATTGTTATGATAATTTAAAACATACTCAAAAGCATGAAGCAATAAATATATTACCCAGATTCAACAATTATCAAGAATTTGCCACACTTATTTTTCCATCTTTTTTATGTGTGGTTGAGAAAGAAATAATATAAGCAAATTTTAACCATTATGTCATTGCTCCTCCAAAAAAATCTTCAGCAGGCATTTCTAAAAATATGAATGAGTTCTAAATATTCACAGCATTAACACAATTAACTAACTCCTTGATGTCATTTAGCACTTAACCTATGTTCAATTTTTTTGATCCTGGTGAAAGATGCTTCTGTCGCTGGGGGTTGGGAGGTGGGGAAACCTTCCCAGAATAATTAAACCAGATCCCCAAAGTACAAACTTGAAAATGAAAGGTCAACATATCTGTTCATATAACAAATTAAGGACTTCTCTTCAGTGAAGAGCACCGTTAAATTATCTAATGCTTGCAACATCTGAAAACAGGACTTCTCTTCAGTGAAGAGCACCATTAAATTATCTAATGCTTGCAACATCTGAAAACACTGAGGTCTGAAAACAGACAGAAAAAAAATGCCCCAAAACTCCAATTTCCCTCCACAGGAGAACTTACTTATCATCTCACTCACTTTTCTACAAGGAGATATTTCACATCTGTTGCTCTAATTTCATTTGTTTCATGAAGCTAATGTAAGGAAGGAGTAACTGAGACTTCTGGCATGGTATTAGAGAACAAGATTACTCTATATGCCATGTTTTCATTGTTGCTTTTGATCTCTCAATAAAGAAAAGATGGGAAGGGGCTAGATGGAAAGCAAAGGATCTATTCCAAATAAGGCATTAAAAAGAGAAGACAGAATAACCTAGAAAAACATTACCAGTGGAAATCCAACTTGACTTGTACCTTAGCTCCTGTGCAGTTTATTTCTTATGATTAAATAATGAAAGGAACAATGCCGAAAGCCAAAAATGCTGAATTTTTACTCAGCAGTTACTATGTGTCAGATACCAGCTAAATGTACAATATGGATTATCCCAGTTAAATTGCACAACAAATAAGGGGGGAGGGGTAATCCCTGTTTTTTATGGGGGGAAACTATAGCTCATGATTGGCCAAGTTCTCACAACTAGTAAGAGGTAGTCCAGGATTAGAATACAGATATCTGAAAACAGCCTAGGCTCTTTTGATTTTCCTTTACATGATTGTTGTTGTTTTAATGGATTAATTTATTAATCACCAATAACTAATTAATCATCAATAACTAATGAAACCACGTGGTTCAAACAAGCATGAAAAAATATTCTCTGAAAAGACTTCCTTTGATTCCTGTTTCTCTTTCAACTTATTCCCATGCCCCTATTATTCCCTTTTGGTCTGTACTTTCAGAAATTTATACACACCCAAGCCTTTTTCCATGTGTATGTATGTGTGCATAATCTTTTTCTTTTCCTTTCTTTTACCATTGCTAACATATTCTTCATTCTTTTATGCATATTTCTCACATATATATCCTACATATATTTGCACATTAGCACATTATTTCCTAATTATTTTTTTGTACCTGCATAGTCTTCAATGAGATAGATACAGCACATATTTTTTTAAACAGTCCATTGTGATGGGAATTTAGGTTGTCTCCAACCATTTTCTTGCAAAGAACAGTGTTGCAATGTATCTTCTATAGAGATGGAGTCTCCATCAGGTTGTACTCAGGGGTGACTACGATGGCAGAGATATAAACTTCTGTTGTTTCAATCTTTCAAGAACTGGAGTAATCCGTTACCACAGCGTAACTTGGCTTATGGTAGTTTAATCAAATTGATGGCCCCATTAATGACTTCTCTCTATCCTCGTTCTTTGGTAGAGCCCTACTACATTGAATCTGGGCTTCACCACATGACTTCTCTGGTTAATTGGGCAATTAAAACATTGACGTCAACAGATGTCTCATAAAGCACTTGCACATTTCTTTTTCTTCTTTTGGACATCTGCTACTGCCATGAGAACATATCTGGATTAATTTACAAGAGAATTGGAACACACGTAAAGATTCATCCAAACTGACACCATCCTAGATCAGTTAGTTTCTGGCTGACTAACCAGGTGACCACAGATGCATGAGCAAGCCCACGTTTCCCAGCAATGTTTGTTTGGCACAGAGCAGCAGAACCAACCAATCAGCTTATAGAACTGTGAGAAAAAAAAGGCCACTAAGTTTTGGTGATTTGTTATGTAGCAAGAGCTAACTGATACGTGGCTCATTCAGAGCCTTTCTGCTCATGCAGAGCTCATTATATGCAATAATTCCTATTTCATTTAAATTAGCCATTCTATTTCCTTTCCTCACTCCTATTTAATCACATATTCCTCAAATTCCTTAGGAAAATGTGTAACAAAAGTGTATTGCTTGTGTTAAAAAAGTGCCCAACCTCAAAAAATAAATTTATGTCTCAATTTAGCCTTCATCAAGATGAATCTAGTCCAGGTAATTTCAATATTGCCAACCAACTTTCATTATTATGCTATCAAACCATTTTATTATAGGATAAATGAACAATCATTACAACTAAAGAGAAACTAGTTATTTCAACAACTGCGTGAGAACTACTGTGATATATTATTTAGGAGTTTTCAATTAATAATAATGGGGAATGCATGTTTGAAAGATAAGATAATATATTTAGTTTTAGAACAATTCAGTCTAATCCAGTTGGTGATGTTTATCAACCAGATGATGCTTGAGAGAAAACTTGGGACTTAAGAGAGATATTCGTGAAATTTTACGGTGAAATGATCCTGAAACTCTAAATTTCAAAGGGATTGCTGAAGGATATTATAGACCTAAAGAAATGAAAGCAAAGGAAAAAGCATTATGGCAAAGAATCTCATTTACTTGGATGTGATTTTAAAGATGTCCTTTAAAAGTGTTTGTTTAGATTTACTAAAGCTGCCAGAATGCAGTATTATAGAAATGGGTTGGCTTTTACAATGGGGATTTATTTGCTTACAAATGTACAGCTCTAAGGCCATGAAAACGTCCAAATTAAGGCAGCAAGAGGAAGATACCTTCTCTGATGACAGGCTCCTGGCGTCTGGGGCACCTCTGTCACATGGGAAAGCATATGGCTGGTGTCTGCTGGTCCTTCTCTCCCGGATTTCATTGCTTTCAGCTTGTGGCTTCAGTGGCTTCCTCTCTCAGCTCCTCCAGGGGCTTTTTCTCTCTAAACTCTCTCTGGGCTTATTCTGTCTGTTTTCCCTATCTCTCTCTCTCTCTCTCTCTCTCTCTCTCTCTCTCTCTCTCTCTCTCTCTCTCTCTCTCTCTCTCTCTCTCTCTCTCAGAAAAGACTCCAGCAAAAGGATTAAAACCCACCTTGAATGGGCTGAGCCACATCTCTATTAAAATAACCTAACCAAAGTTCCCACCCACAACAGGTCTACACCCGCAGGAATGGATTAAAAGAACATGGGCTTTTCTGGGCTACATAACAGCCTCCAAACTGCCCCAGTGTTGTTCTTAACCATTTTAAGTCATGCTCTCTTAGAATCTGATCAAAGTTGAAAACCACAAAATATATATGTGTACACAACCATAAATTATTGCATACAATTTAAAACAGTTCACAGACACTTTGGTTAATCCATGGCCCAAAAACCCAATCAAGATGCTATTCCAGGTCAAGATCCCTTGCTAGGTAATAGTGTTTTTAATCCACATTCTTCTGTGGAAGTCAGTTTTTTGAATAGCTTATGTTAGCATGAAAACATATACTTTTTACTACTCTAAAAATATAAAGAAACTTTAAATGGAATTAATATTTATGGTGTTTTTCATATTGTTAAATTAATTACTTAGAGTTCTGACTGTCTTAGGACCATGACATTTGGAATGGACAAGTTATATTCATGTAACCACACTTTTTCACTCAAAGCCTTAACTATAGTCAAAGGGAAACGAAGGATGTTGCTTTATTATCCAACAGTCCTATTGAACAACAATGACAAATGCCCTCTACAATAGCCTTTTCAAGATGTAAATATGAAAATTTTACTTATGAAAAATAAGGTGATCTCAATTTCTCTAAGAATTATCAGACTGAGTTCTTGTGCGAGTTCATTTAAAATCCGTAAGAATTCCCATTCAAAATGAGATTAATCAGTATATGTGTGTGTGTGTATGAGTGTATGTATTTTTCTTCATGAGTCATTGAGCTATCAACCACCTATTAGAGTAAATGTTCAAAACAAGTCACACTATATATATACTACTAATAATAATTCTTGCTACCATTTATGTGTCATTATATTCTACAAGCACTACATGTACATCCCATTTAACTCTCACATTGATTTATAAGGTAAGCACTATTATTTTCCCATTTTAAAGAAGAGGGAATTGAACCCTGTCCAATATAACGCAGCTGGTAAGATACAGATAGGGTCAAACCCAGAACTCAAAGCACATGATCTTAAATAATATGTTTCATTTTTTAAGAGGGTTTTTGAGAGATAATTTTCTTAAGTACCAGCTATTGGGTCTGAAATGAATTCCATACAAGGTCCAGGCATGGATTAGAGATGAAGGATGCTTTATCTCTATTATCTGTCAGGTTACAGCTAAGGTGTAACTTAAGCTTCCCTATCTGTTCATACATCTCCCAAGATTTGGTTAGGAAGGACCAGTAAGGCACCTGATATTTGGGATGTTGTAGCACTTATCAATGTATTGACACCATCTGCTTTTCAGGTTCCCAGTCATTCAGTCCACACTGAGTGATGGATGACTATAGGCTGGCTATAGGCTAGTAGTCATTGTGCTAAATGATTATCTATCATTGTATCATTAGTTTCTCACATTTTACCTTGCACAAGTAGGTGGCCAAATGTTTATTGAAATCTAGAACTTGGAATGACAGTCTATACAACATTCTGTTTGGGACATATGGGATTGGATTGTCAAAATGATTAGAGGAACACAAGAACCTGACACATGCAAACTTCTTAGAAAGACATTCTGGAATGTTATTTACACAATGGTTAGTGTCCTGAAAAGCCACTTGAAAGATCACACCTTTCAAAGCACAATCATATTTTTTATTGATTTACATTATCTACTCAGAGCTCTTAGGCTTCATTTTGGATTGATCTGCAGTTGGCTCAATTTTCCTTTAATTGAACTTCTTTGTTCCTTCACTTTCTATTTTCCATTGAAGTAGTTAATGATCTAAGTAACCACTTAAAAAAAATGAATTTCACAACTAATATGTATATTACAGTGTCTTATTGAGAAAAATGACGGCTTCTTTTTTCTAACAACAACAACAAAAACAAAAACACATTTCAATCTGCCATGTCATTTTTTAAAAGGAGAGAGAGACTTCTTTTTCTATAATTGTAGATATTTTGGGGAAAGCTATTTAAGGCGCAATAATCACAGTATTGTGTTACCTATCAGGATGGAAATTATGACTCAACATTGCTCTTTACTGATGAATTTCATTTCACATCAAATTAATTTTCATATCTTTTTTTTGGTATTTTTTTCCATGAACAGAATTGCTGATTCATAGGTAATTAAATTGTAATCCAGTAAAATAATGAAAGACATGACTTTGGAGTCAGGCTGACCTAGCTTCACATGCAATGTCAGCACTCACTAAATTTGTATTTTTGGGCAAATTATGAAACCTCTTGACCTCTAACAATCATTGATAAAAAATGGGGGCAATAATATCTAACAGGATTTTTAAAAGGATGAAATACATTAATTTGTGTCAACTAATTAACATAAAGTCTGGTACACAGTTGTGTTTGTCATATTGTTTTTTTCATTGTTCATTTCAATAGTAAGTAAATACTTCTATTTACTGGCATTTCTGATTCAGGCTTTACTGCCTGAACGAGTTTGCTCCTTTTGGTAAGAAAATAAATATGTACCTTAAGCGTTTTACTGACTAGATTTAAAATCCAATGCTTTTTTGTTTGTTTGTAAGAAAATATAACTCGGCTCAATAATATTAAAATGAAATTTAGCAATGAAATGTTTGTTTTGTGCACAGCAGCTGATGAGGTTTTTTTATTTGCTCTGTCATCTCAAGCTCTGCATTTGATATAATTATCATTAGAATTTATGAAGTTTATGGGAACTAGACTCAGACGGTTGGATACTAAGTGTAGAAAATGCTTTAAAATATGAAGTTGCTATAAATCACAAGTGCACTGTTGCTAAAAGTAAACAATATGTGTTACCATTTAACTCCTACTACAAATTTGTGAATTGCTTAGAAAGGTGGAAAATAGTTCTGATCTCCAAAGCCAAGTCAGTGACATTGAAAAGTGTGTGTCTCTTTCATACACCTTCTACATGGCATAATATATTACATACATGTATGTATTTGTTATTTACACATATTCACCCTATATAAATATATAACCCTTTAGCTAAATGAACAGTATTTCTCTATGCATCAGTTAAACTTTATTTTCATTAATTAGTTCACTTACACCTAATTAACATACACACAATCTGTTCCGTAGTTAGCTCTTCTAGGGTAAACTCACGTATGGTTGATTCTTCCAATACCAATACTCCCTTACTATGAGCTATAATTAATTTGCTGATTTTATAGGAGGATGGTTTCCAAAGGCCAGGATGGCAGGTGTCCAATGTAATAATTCCTGTATTCTGAGGCTGGGTGAATACAGAGCTGGAAAAGAAAAAGTCAAGTCTGCTAATAGAAATGTACTGTACTAGTTCCTCACCAATCAGATAGCCAACCACACCTTATTAGTTTCCTAATTAAACTGTATGTTTAATATCTACAAACAGATCATGTTTTTGAGCTCCTGAAATATTACATTCATTTTCCAAAAGGCTAATCACATTAAATTATTGAACCTGGAAAAAATAAAATTCTATAGCTGTAATAATTCAAACTTGCCAGCTTGATCCCATTTTTCAAAGAATAAAAAAAATCTATCAAATAATAGCGTTATTATTCTTGGGAGGTTACTTTTTTCCTGTAGCAATCAGATTTTAATTATAAAGTGAGCAGTAAACATGATAAATAGACAGTAAAATCAAATGACCACCTCTTGCCCAGTCAGTTTTCTTCTTGCTTCCTCTTTCTGATTATCCTTAAGAAAGCAGAAACAATTTTTTAAAATCAGAATGAGACATAATTGAATACAAATGCCCAATGAAGAGTGCGATAATATTTCAAGTCTATAGGCACAAAAGCTATTTCAACAGTATCCTTGTATGGTGATTGTCTTAGGTAAGGGATAGCCCTAATTTGACAATGGTTTTTGGCACTTAGAAAAAAGTCAGCATTCATTTATTTGGACATGTACAGAAAACTACCAGTGATAGAAAGGAAAAAAAAGTTATGTGGAATAGACTTTGTAATTCTGCTACTACCAGAATTTTACACAGGAAAAAGGCAGGATACTTATTAGGTGGCTTCATTTACTATTGTATGTACTGTAAACATGTAAAAACAATCTTCTAAATTAGTAGAAAAACAGATGAATCAATGAGTAAGCTGGATATGGAGGGAGGCTTAGCAATAAGGGCGGCAAGGGATCTGCTATATAATGCTCTGAAAACTGTGGTCATTGAGGAAAACCTGTGAAGGGCACGGGTGCTAGCGTGAATCCATCCAGGGAAAATGGAAGTTGTGCTGGAGACAGGGAAAAGATGGTCTAGAAGTAAATGCATATGAGTTAGCATTCTAATCTCTACGTATTTATCGGCACTTTGCATAAAACAAAGAAATGTTACTTTCATAGAACTTGGCAAATGCAAATATACTTCAGTTCGCACAAAATCCATGATCCCCCAAAGTGGCAGTGGAATTATCTTCTGTTATTAGGTACAGCAATTTTTTAAAGCTGATTTGAACTTTTTAATGATGGATTTGTGCTATTTTGTTGTTTGAAATAGACTACAGTTGAGATTCTTTGCTTTATATTGATTTTAAGTAAACATTTCATTTTAGAATAGATTTATATTTATAGAAAAGTTGTGCAAATAGTACAAAGAGTTCCCAATACCCAACACCTGTTTCCCCTATTATTAACATCTTATATTACTGTGGTATTGTCACAATTAATGAATAGTAATATTGTTTTGTTGCTATTACCTAAGTCCATACTTTATTCAGAATTGCTTATTTTTTTACCTAAAGTCCTTTCTCCATTCCAGGATTCCAGACAGGACACCACAGTTGTCATGTCTCCTTAGGCTCCTTTTGGCTGAGACAATTTCTCAGATTTTTCTTGTGTTTGATGACCTTAACAGTTTTGAGGCATATTGGTCAGGGATTTTTTTAGAATGTTCCTCATTGGGGATTTGTCTGATATTTTTTCTGTAACTCCAAAGTTGTTACAGACTCCAAAGTACAGAGGTAAAGTATCACTCTCATCACATTATATCAAGGATATATAGTATCTACATGACTTATCCTTGTTGATGTTAATCTTGACCACTCAGCTGATATAGAATTTGGCAGGTTTATCCACTGTAAATTTCCTCTTTCTCCCCTCTTCCACTATGCACTCTACAGAAAGAAGTCCCTATGAGCATCCAACACTTAAGTTCCCCCTCCTGGAAGGCAGAGTATCTCCATAAATTATTTGGAATGTGTTTATTCTCCTCAACGTATTTATTTTTTCCAATCTTTTCTTTTTATCAGTATGCAATCATGGATATTTCCTTAAATTTTGGGTTATAATCCAATGCTTCTTGATTTCATTGCTCTGTCATGGATTTTTAAAATCATTAAACCCATATGTTGAGCCCACATACTTGAAACTTAGACGTATGCTATTACTGTATCATTGATCTGCATATTTTGTGAATCTGGGTGGAACGTGAAACCCAGGCACTTGCCTCCATGCTCATCTCAAAAAGTAATGTGATGGTGTGGTAAATCCATACATAACAGCTGGTTCCTCTTTCTTATTATGAGGACAGCTGAGAACTGTAGCTACGGCTACCTTGTTAAAAAACTGCATCAAGGTTTAAGAGGTAAGCAATATTTCATCCATTTTTTTTCAAAAAATGTATACATATTAGGTAGTCATTTACTTATCCAGCCTACATACTCTTTAAACATTCTTTCACTCAAAGGATTCTGGTAATTATGACCAAAAAGGGCAGAACTGTAATATCTTTTCTCATCAAAAAGAGGAAAGAAAGCTAAACCTGAACAACTGAAGACTAAATCTTGACAATCCCTGAGATCTACAAGTAACTGTTACGTGATAGGATTTAAAACCATTTAGTGCAAGTGTATCTTATACTGTTCTAGCATACAGATGAACTCAAATACCATTTCAGAATATTTTAGAAAGTTAGAAATTATTTTAAAATCAACTTTCCTTTGTGACCTTTTGTAATTATTCCTCTCAATATTTTGAATTTAGCTAGATGTAGACAAACATTTTGAATTCTGGCAAATGGCCTTTGAACTCTCTGAGGAAGCAACTCAGTTAGGCCCAGAGTTTCCATATGGAGATGTTTATTAACTTCTCTGTTCCTCTATCCACCCTTTATTTTTAATTAAAAAAAGAAACAGAAAAAAAAAAATACAAGTGTGTTTCTAGCCTAAGGCCTGGGGTATGGGTATGTGGAATGAAAAGCCAGTGTTTGGAAACTCTCTCATGAAAAACTTCATAGAGGTTTTCTAAATGTAATTTCAATGCACTTGGTGATTGTACTTTAAGATGTCTATAAATTCTATAATTGTTAAAAATTACTTTATGAAATTAATTGGGGCAATTTAGCTAATAACATAATGATCAGTGTCCTTGATTTGCAAAGGAATTCAAATGGGAATATCTGAAGTGAAAAATGGAATTGACTGGGTTATTTTGGCCCCAAGTGAAGAGAAGCAACAAAATACAATGTCGCAATTTACATCGTACAGATGGCACCAGTTTCAAAATCTTGTGTCTGTTTGAGGAAACAGTAACTCTTTAGTTAATGAACTACCATGACAAAAATATAGCAAGGAGATACTTCCTTTTTGGCTACAGGCACTAAGCCAAAACAAGGAGAATCTACTCTTTGCATCTTTATGACAGGACATAATACTGATGTTTTGACGTTTTCACGATTTAGATAATTTGGTTGAAAATAACTACGTCATAAATTCAGAGATTGAAAAGAAAAATTGCACTCAGTCAACTTAAGTATTTTAAAGAAGGTATATCTATCACAGATTTGTGAAATAAATAGACAATAAAAGAGAAAAGAAAACGATTGTTGTTGCCAGCAAGGATTGATTACCAAAGTTGATTAACTAGTCGTAAATTTTTAAAACCCAGCAAGTCCTTTCTGTTCTACTGGCTATTGTATACCATGTTCACTCCCACTAAATAGTATGCAGATTCCTAGAATAAAATGGTAAATATAAAATCTTAGTGGTTATATGGTTTGAGGACAGACAGAACTGGCTTTCAGATCTGGCTCTGCTTGTCGTAGGACAGCAGGGCCCTAGAGCAAGATATTTAACCTAAACAAATCTATTTTGTCATTCTCAAACAAGGATAGTAATTTTAACCATGCAGTTTTTGTAACTGGATAATGCTTATAAAGTGTCTAGAATGGCACATGGTAAAACAGTACTAGTAGCGTCTGTATCAGATGCAATAGTAATAATTAGTCATAACGGTTCCCTTTGATCAGGCAATATTTCTCTAATTACACATTGACCAGGGGCCTAGTCACTCAGATATTTAGAAAGTGGGAGCAGTTAATTAAATGTTAGGCCTCTTCTCCGGACGCTCATTCTGGGAGAAAGCAAGAAATAAGACTACTTTTGTATCTATTATATTAGACACATGCCTCTAGGCTTTGTATGAAGTTTTGCAGTAGACCCATTCTTTTTTACCTTTATAAAGTTTGTCCTCCATTATTTTAAGTAGAGTTGGCTATAGATTAACCTAAAATGGATGTAAATCAGGCAACTGATTAGATTGTAAGATTTTGCTACTTTGAACATGACCTGTGTCTAGCCAGAGTACATTTCCTTTCCCATACTGATGGAAACAAATAGCATGCACTGATAGGGGACTTTCAACCCTACACTTTTGGCTTGGCACTACTTCGACTACAAGGAAACTTATAGAGTAGTTTAGGAGACCTGTCCCAACATGGATGGACAACTCAGCATAATTGGTCGTCAGGATGGACAACATGCATAATAAATTCTGAACTAAGAAAAATGCTGAAGATAAGCTTTCTTACCCTTGTTCACACTCTTGAAAGTGTGACTATAAAAGAAGGATAGAAAGAAGTCAGAAAATATAAAGCAATGAAATGCATAATTTGAAAGAACTCAAGGATGAGGGAGTCCCAGGAGAGTTGACTTATGATTTATAAATCTGTCTGCTCTGTTCGCTATTGTTCCATCATGTGCCACTTGCTTTTGTTTTATCTGTCTGGATAAATTAGCTACCAAAGCATTATAAACATCCTTAGTTAGCGAGTGCTAGCTTTCCTTAGGGAAAGAAATTCTCTTTCTGATTTTCTTCTTCTTTGAGGTTTGAATAAAGTGTTAGGAAATTAAAAACATTAAGTTATTATTTTTATAATCAACTTCTCTTTTTACCTTAATCACTGTAAATTACCAGGGAAGGGATCAATCATTTTAAATGCTTTGAACCCTGGAATTTACCAGCAGGACCAAAGATGCCATTCAATATTTATTTAAAATAGGGACACCAGGCACATTATAGTTCTTGATCACATAATATGTTTTATCTATTATCTATCCTTTTACATATACATGAAGATTTTTGTGAACTTTATTGACTCTCTTGGATGTACTATATTGATGGGGCAGAGAATGCATTTTCACTTACATAAGGAATCTAAACAAGGAAGTGTGGTTTCTTAACATTTTATGCACTTCACAGCCTGTGTTCTTATTTTAAATTAGGGTTCTGATGTGTACATTCATACATAACCATACTTGAATCAACCTGTAACTGTAAGCCTTTAGGGAGTGATTGTGTTTGAACATCTGGACTCACCACATGTTTTCAGTTGGAAATGAAACATCATTTAGAAGACCTAGGTATTAAAAAAAGACATGGCAGTACACATTCTATAGCATTCTATAGGTGTTCTGGATGATGAGACACATATTCTGCAAATATGTTTTGGGATTTATTGTAGGAAACAAGGGTATGAAAATGATGATATTTTAAGCTAAAATAGTATTACTAAAATGCCTGTCATTTGTCTTTTCCTTCATTCACATAATTGAATGTTCATATTACTATTTGAAGGAAATAAATTAAATTACATGAAAATCTAGATTTTTACAATATTTTCTGTGAAAAGTAATGATTATTTACATTATAAAAAATAAAAGACTCTTTGGGATAATGTTAATTTCCAAGCAACCCCAAGTCATCTTTGTGTTTATTAAAGATGCATTAAGCATTACATATTCTCTTTTAAAGTGCTAACGTAATATCTCTTAATCAAAATTAGAAGTTTGTCTTCATTAAATAATTGCCTAATGTCTAGTATGCTTTCTTATAATACTTAAAAGAGAATATTGATCCCTGTCCTCTCTTGCAGGAATTGAATTAACCTCTTTATTGGAACCCTATGGTTTGTGTTTACAATATATGTATCTGTCAGCAGAAACTAATTAATTGGAATCTGTTACCTTCTAAGAGTAACCTTAAAGCATGTAATATTTGCCTGTGCAGATTAAAGAAAAATGCTGGGAGCTAATTTGAACAGAACTTTTCTGAAATGTCAAGAACCCTTTAATCTAATAAAGAAAGTTCATGTAAAGAAAGACTCTTTAATCTCTGAGTTTTCATACACTGCAGAACTGAACAATTTAACCTTCCTACACACGTGCATGTGCATTTACTGAGTCAATGTAAGGCTATTCTATAAAGTTTGAACTATTGTATAAAATAAGGTAGTTTTGTAATTCTGTATGCACATAATCTTAGAAAGGTAAATGAATGGGTACTTTGTTTTAAAATTAGGATTGTCTCCATTTGTGAGTTCTTACATATACATCCATAATTGCTAGCTGCACCTGTACTTCACTTTGAGCAGGGGTTAAGTTTTAAATGAGTTGTGAATAAAATAATATTTCAGTAAAATTAATGTTCTTTAATGTATTTAAATAAGTTTGTTCTTTAAAAACCATTTGGCTGGCTTTTTGTTACAAATAATTTTCAAACTAATCAATTTTCAATGTAACATTTTGTTCAATGAACAGGTTTTCCTTTGTCAGCCCTCCTTGAAGCAGGGTGCACCTGTTACTATACTTTTAAAGATGTTTGTGCAATCTGTGTACAGAATACTACTAATTATTTGGTAAAAGGAAGACAGAGGTCACATATTTTTGCAATTGGAAGTTTATGACTTTTTCAATAATCTGTAATATGATCTTTAAAATGTAGACTGCAATTAACGTCAAACACCCACTCAGCACTTCACAATTAGGATTATTCTTAACTGATTTGAACAGACCTGTATTTTACTTTTAGATGATTTTGATTACAACAGTTATTTCAGTCCAAGAAATTCTTTCTAAGGGTCAGCATTGTCTTGTGCCTGTGGGTAGCATCAGGAAGCTGCTACTTCCTAGTTCTATTATGTCAATGAAATCAGCAAGGAGCTTTGATTTCCAGGAGCCACACGGAAGTCTAAGAATATTTTAAGTGAAGTAACTAAACCAGAAAACTAGCCAGAGGTCCCTCATTACTTACTCTTGCTTGCTATTTCAGACTTTTTTACTTTTAGCTATTTCTACTCATGCTTCAATATTAATGCCATCAAGAAAGGGACTTGGAATGATGATTTTTTAATACTTTTTATTTTTGGTAATTTCGGAGAACCTGCCCATGATTCCAAATGAAAGACACATGTGATCGCACAGAATTACCAAATCAAAACTCCTGTAGAGTTTCAAGAAGGAAAATTTCAGCAGATCAATGCACAATCAGTAAAAAGAGAATATACTTCAACAAGTTAGAAATAGTTGATGTAATGCACATTCAGACCAAATAGCTTAAATCCCTCTCAGATAACAAAGAAATGAGATCAGTTGATTTTAGCTCTTGTTACAGTATCAGCTAAAGCCTCACCTCAAACTTTCAAAGCTCTATCTTAGATAATGTAACATGCTCTATACCACATTAAAACTCAACAAATGTCACAGGTACCTTAATAGTGACTATACCATATACGCTTACATTATTGAAAATCCAGATGTTTCCAATTTATGATCCTGTTCAACAGTGCATACATAAAATCATCCTGAAAGGAAACTTTTCATAACTTTCTTCATCAAAAATAGCTGCAACTCTTTAAAGAAATTAAAAATAAAGTACATATTCCTGCCAATATGTTTTGAGCAACTTCGGGATGATTCCATAAAAGTATTATAAATAGGATGAGTATTCCCAGTAATTTTTAAAAAATTTCTCTCTAAAATAGTTAAAAACCCCCAAACCCTGGAAATCATGTGAATTATGAATTTGCTCCTAGTAAACATTTTGAAAGATCTTAAACAGTTAGAAAAATGAGAGAGTTTCGAGGAATAAAGACAAAATGAGCATAACATTGAAACTTTATAAATCAAGTAATCATGCACAGTGCTTCGATGTGTGTAAATACTAAGATTATGCTTTTGTCTACATCAAAGAAGAAAATCTGGAAAAAAAGTCTCTGGAAGAAAAGAGATGATGGACTGAACAATTTTATAATTTTGAATGCGTATTTTTAAAACAAATATTGAGTTTCAAAACAAAGCGCGGATACCATTTTGTAGAATATGTGCATTACTGGAAAGAAAGGAAAACTCATATAAGTTGTGTGAATTTTAAAAATATGAACTTTAATAAACTTTTAAAAGTCTAAATACTTTGGAATTAACTTTTCTAACTTTCTCATTCCAAGAAATATTTCATATTTCATACAAGATATGCATTTGATAATTACATATTCAAATATGGTAATCAAGCACTGAGCATTTATTTTGTGAGTCTAATATTTAACCATAAGGATTTCATTCATGCCTGAGAAGTGGTATTCTTAAAGTTCCCTCTTTTTCCTGCCAGTCACAAACGAAAGAATATAGAGTTCTTTAATTATCCACTATGTTTACTAAAAATATTCTACCCTTTACAGACATAAACTTCCTCTATATGCCTTCGTTCAATTTCTTCTTCTGAATAATTTTGCATATTGACATTATTTCACTTCAACTTTTTTTTAAAAAAAATGTTAGTGCACTCTGGGAGAAACCCTAAAATATGTTCTTCACTCTACATTTATTCCAGTTGCCAAGTCCCCACCATTGCTAAAAAAGCTACTGCAGTAATGAAAAATAATTCTTTCCTCCTTTAATTTTACAACCTCAGTCAATTGAATATTTTACCTACATTCATCAGGGATTTAAACCTTTTGTAAGTGAAATTGGAAAATGAAATAAGTCATGCACAGGAACAAGAATCACAAGTTTTCTAATGAATTATGTATTTTTGCATATAAATGTTTCTATTTCCACAATACTTCACTGTTAAACATGTGCTCTGCTAGGATTTGCTTTAATCTTTTGCTACATATTTTATGTCAGAGTTAGAGCCAGTCACTACCTAAGTGTAACTGTAATGTCTCCAGTTTACCAGCGTTGAGATATGTGAGGTGAGGGAATTTGATTAGGAACAACTCATATAAGAAGAACATAACAGGCACACAAAGACAGAATACATGGTAAATTTTAATTCATTTAAGTTAAAGAGTCTAGTAAGAAAATAGCTTTATTATTAAATCTGCCAGTGTTTTTATGTCTGTTCATATACAACAATTTAATTAGACTCCCAAGTTACTGGGAGCCTGAATGGGACAGCAGAATGCAATCTAAGGTACAAGTGACTACCACTAATAGATGCTCTTTTTAAAACTCAGTAGAACAAATTTTAGAAACCTGTTGACAATATCACTCCTATATTCCATAATGACTCATACAATACCTTGTTAAAATGTTTCTGTATTTGCAGCTTCCCCAGCAATATCAGCAGCATTGAGTGACCACACTTAAAAGTTAAATTTATTTAAAAAAAAAAAAAAGTGGTGACAGGTGAAGGTGGAACTAAGTTATAAAAATTAAATTACTGCTTATTAAAAAAATAAACTTGAGACTCAAAGGTGTCAAACAGTGTATGAGTGATCAGCTTCCTTACATTTCTCTTGATCTCATAAACATCACGTTTGTATTGTCTGTTAATTATATACATGTATGCTTATGATAAAACCTCCAGTAAAGACCATCACAGCATACATTTCTGAATGAGTAAATTGTACTCATGAGTAAATTGTACAGCACACTATGATGAATTGATAAAACTCTACAAGTTACGGGTTTCATCAAACTATAAAAGTTAAAAAAAAATATGACTAAGCAAATATACAACACAACACTAGAGCCAGGGAGGAACTGTGGCTTATACAAATGATAGTGAATAATTCAATACATTTAGAAATAATATACATTATGAAATGCATCTCAGATCACAGTTTGAAATCAAGTTCCCAACATGAACTCGAAACTCAGGGAAATCATGTACATTTCTCTTAGGAAAGATTTAGTAGTTGTTCCTCATTTAATAGCAGTTTTTCTTAAGAAACTATTTACTTGGAGGGAGACTGATAGGAGGAAAAAAACAAACAACAACAGAAACACAGCAGTGCAACATAAGACAAGCATTGTATTCAAAAGTAGTCACGGTTTCAAGTGTGTTACACTGTAATGATGTCACAAATAGATAAATCGTAACTGCGTCTTACCTGTAGTAGCAGAGTGCCTCGCTAATGTTGAGTCTGGAAAAGACGCAAGTCCCTAAATTAGAAAATGGGGGTGTTTGCACTCCCAGTTTTAGCAGAGCTTGAGTGTTCTATGCATAAGTAACAAATTGCCTCTTCAAAGTCGTCCTGACCACGGTGCTAATGGCCAGTAGTTAGAATCACTGCCCAAAAAGCGTGCTGATGCTGCGCCCCAGCCTTCTGCCTTTGCACAGAGACCTAATAAGAGAATGCCGGAGAGCATCTTACCTCCCCACCTCTCCCCCCTCACCCCCCGCCCCTCCTGTATGCGTGGTCTCTCTTCCTCTGTATCTCAGTGCCCCCCACCCCCTCTCTGTCGTTATTCGGCTCATTCAGCAGACAGTCAAAGAGGATGGGCTGGTAGGCAACTGTGCAGTCCCCACGAACCCCCCTGCTGAGGCACAGGAATGTGTTGTGAATAAAGACAAAGCCCCAGACCGGTGCAGCACATCACTCCCCGGAAAAGCACTGCATTGACACTACCCGCTGCTCCTCCTCCTCCGCAGGCGGGCGGGCGGGCGGAGAGGTGGACTGCACTGCCCTCGCGCTCCTTCCTAGGAACGTGCATCGTAAAGTTTGGCTCAGGACCTTGACTCTCCTCTAGGGGACTGTGTTTTCTGTGGGTAGGAGTTCCGTTCGAAACCGTCTGAAGATCTTGAACAAAAGTGTTTTTGGTAGTTTTCTTCTATGTTAAACTTGGAGAACCTAGCTAATCCCTCAGCTGTTGCCAAAGTACTGGGCATTCTCACTTTAGAAGATAATGATAAAGATCACTTACACGTTAGGCCCTAAATAAATGTGTTTGTGAGTGGAAGATGGATTTCTTTAGTCTGAGCGTCCCTGAGGGATTGAATGGGGAGGGTTGGGGGACAGGTGAGCAGAAAAACAAAAAGCATCAGTATCTCGCAGGTGCCAAAAATAGAAACTGAGATAAACTAAAGTGAAATTGATAAATGAGTGTGGTAGAACATAGTGTAATGGAATGAGCAGAGTAAATAAATGGGATTCATCTCCCATAGCTGTAATTCGGTTTTAACAACAGAAAATGATCTTACTTCTATAGCGGATGTTTTGTCGTAATTTTTATGATATTAATATATAAGTAATCATATGCTAACCTCTATCTTGAATTCAGGGAAGACTTAACCTGTAATAACCTGCAGGTGTTTGCTTAAGGAAAGTTAGATTTTTTTTCCCATATTAAAGAAGCTACAGGAAATTATTGAACAATAGATATATAGTTTTAGAACGTGCATCCCAAATGGTGGTGCTGATAAATTGATACTAATAGAATGAGGTTTTTAGAAAGTACAATAATATAATCCAAACCTCAGATTTGGAAAATCAATTAAGTATTAGTTGGGACTAGACTTATCTATCAATGCCAAAACAGCTAATAAACAAATAGTGGCTGAAATAAAATGTAAATTTATTTCTATCCATTGTGAAAATGAAGCCTGGAACTAAGAAACTCAGTACCGGATGGAAGTTCCGTGAGCATCCGCATTCTTGCCTTTTTTTATCTTGTTCTTCCCATCCTCAATATGATCCAAAACGTTTACTTGAGCTGTAGCCATCGGATTGATATTCCAAACTGCAGGAAGAGGGAAACATGAAAAGAGCATGCTCCCTGTTTAAGGACATATCCTGGAAGTTGCATATGATATTTGTTTGACTAGAAATTAGCCACATGCACAGAGCTAGCTGCAAGTTAGGCTGGAACATATCCCTTCTAGGTAGGATGACCATGTACCTGGCTAAAAATCTGAGGGCTATTTTACTAAGGAAGAAAGAAACAATGGGATACGGGGAAATATGGCAGAATCTGCCACGTTAAGGATAATTGATAACGTAATGATAACGACTAAGCTTTGAAACTTCCAATTTATTTATCTGAAGTGGTTTCCAATAATTTAATTTTCATTGACATTTCATTGGGATTATGTAAAGCCAATTTGTTGACAGACGTGGGATATATCCAGTGTCACAGCTCATTAGATTTAGACAATGGCTTTTTGTTGTTATTACAGTTATTGCTTCTCAGGATTTAATTAGAATAATAAACTATACCTTGTGCTCTTGCTCTCACTTCAATGCATAACAATTACTATTGTTTTAGCAGTTAATATTTGTCCATGAGTGGGTTTATCTTTACAATTTATTACTTACAATATAATCTTCACAACAGCTTTATGAGGCATATCCTATTATTATCCTAATTTTATGAATGAAGAAATGGAATCACACATATAACCAAAAGAAATGGTACAAGAGGAAATAGAAAATCTGAATAGTCCCAATATCTATTAAGGGAATTGATTACAATAAAAAACCTTCCCACAGTCAAAACAAAACAAAACAAACACTCCTGGTCCTGTCAATTAAACATTCCAGGAAGATATCACACCAACTGACATCAAAACTTCACAACTTTTTCTGAAAATAGAGTAAGTGGAAACACTTCCAGACTCATTTTAGGAGGCCAGAATTACCTTGATACTAAAACCAGAAAAAGACATCACAAAAGAGGAAATGTCCCTAATGGACAAAGATGCAAAAATCCTGAACAGAATTTTGCAGAGAAAATCTAGGAATATATGGAAAGCATAACATATTATTACCAATATGTTGGTCTCTCAAAAATTCAAATTTGGGTTCATATTCAAAAACAAAGCAATGGAATTCATCATATTAACAGATTTAAAAGAAAAAGTTATATTATCATTTCAGTAGATGTAGAAAAAATATTCAATAGAATGCAACATCCATTCATGATAATTCACATTGTGCAATCTTACCGCTTCTACTCAACTTTGAAATGGCTGTCTAGCCACTACAATAAGATAAGATAAAGAAATAAAACCATCTGTATTGGAAAGAAAGAAATAAAGCTATCTTTATTCTCAGTGAATATGGTCATATATATACAATACCCTAAGGAATTTCAAAAATAAAAAAGTATCAGAAATAATAACTGCATTTAGCAATATCCTATAAGTCAATATGCCAAGCATACACACACACACATGCACACACATATATATCTAATTTAAACTAGCAACACAAAAATTGAAGGGTTTAAGACTAAACAAACATGTATATGCAATGTGGGCACACTGAAAACTGAAAAAACATTTCTGAGAAAATTCAAAGAAGAGAAAAATCCACATTCATTGCTTGGAAGAATCATTTTTAAGATGTCAATTGTCCCCCAAATTGATGTATAAGTAAACACAGTTCCTATTAGAATTCCCACTAGATTTTTGAGAAATGGATTAGTTTATTTTAAAATATATACAAAGAACCCAGAAAATACAAAATAATCTTGCAAAAAAAAGTGAGAGACTTACCCTATCTTATCTTGAGACTTACATAAAGCTACAGGAATTATGACACTGTGGTATTAATGTAAGTGTAAATATAAAGATTAATGGAGCAGAATCGAGAGTTGAGTCACAGTCTTGTGCACATATGGTCAGTCAGTTTTAAACAAAGTTGTTGAGGTAATTCAATGGTGAAAGGATACACTTTTCAATAAGGCTGAGAAGAAAATCTGCACACTCTTGGAATTAGATTTTTTATGTAAGATCAAAAAGCAAAAATAATAAAATAGAAATTTTATAAATAAGGCTTTATCAAAATTAAAAACTTCTAGTATTTGCAAGATACCATTAAGAAAATGAGAAAGCAAGTCACAGATTGTAAGAAAATACTTTTAATTTATATCTGATCAAATACTTGTACCCAGAATATATAGAGATCTTACAGATCCATAACCATAAAAATAAAAATCTGATTTTAAAATGGACAAAGAGTTAAATAGATACTTCGAAAAGAAGACATGCAGATGGATAATATGCATGTAAAAATGCTTGAAATCATTAGCTCTCAAGGAAATGCAAAATAAAAGCAGAAATAGATAAAACTACACCCATGCCAGAACAGTTAAAATTTAAAAGACTGATGTTTCTAAATATTGGTGAGGATACGGAAAAACTGGAACTATCATAGACTGCCATCTTGGAGAGTTATTTGGAATCTTATAAAATTAAATGTGCAGGATTCAACAATTCCATTCCTAGGATAAATGAAAAAAAAATATGTCAACAAAAAGACTTATATACAAATATTCATGGCAGCTTTTAAATAATAACTGAAAAAACAGAAAAATAAATTTGAAAAAACAGGAAAATACCTGACTGAATAAACAAATTGTGGCATGTCCATACAATGGAATGCTACTCAGCTACTGTTTTAGTTCTTTGGCTACTCAAGCAAATACCATGAAATGTGATGCATCAGGATCGGAATGTATTTGCTCATGTTTTTGAGGCTAAGACAAAGTCCAAATCAAGGCATCATCATCATCAAGACTGGCATTCTGGGGCTGGCTGCCATGCAACCCTTGGTCCTTAGCTTGCCATGTGGTAAAGCACATGGTGGCATCTCCTGGTCTCTCTGTTCTCTTTCAGGTGTCATTGATGTTGTTTTTGGCTGCTCCCTCTGTGGCTTCCTCTCTCTCTCTCTCTCTCTGTCTCTCTCTCTCTCTTTCTCTCTGTGTGTGTGTCTGTGTGTGTGTGTGTGTGTGTGTGTGTGTGTGTGTCTGAGTTTCCTTCTGCTTATAAAAGTCTCCAGTAATAGGATTAAGACCTATCCTGATTGGGTTTGGCCACAGCTTAACTGAGGCAACCTCACCAAAAGGTCCTACTTACAATGGGGTACATACAGCTCCAAACCACCACAGCAACAAAAAGGAGTAAACCATTGATCCACAAAACAGCATTCATGAACTTCAAAATCATTATTATAAGTGAAAGAAGATAGATACAAAAGAGTATACACTGTAAGAATCCGTTTAGGTACAATTTTAGAAAAATGCATATTAATCTACATGACAGAAAACAGATCAGTATTTGCATGAGGCCAAATTTTCTGTGTGTATTGGGGAGATGGCACAAGGTAATATTGGCTACAAAATGACATGAGCGAACATTTTTGAGGGAAGGAATTATTTTATTCCTTGATTGTTGTGGTGATTACAACAGATATAGACATTTGATCAAACTCACCTAACTGTACACTTAAAATGGTAAAATATACAATTTATTTTATGTAAATTATAGCTCAATAGAGTTGGCTTAAAAAGGAAAAACAGAGGAAGAAACAGAGCCACTGATCAAGTTACTAGCCCAAGATTACACACTTAGAAAAAGCATTATTGCAATTTGAACCGTAAGTTTTAATTTTTTTCTCCTACTTCATGTTGACTCTTGATAAGTTTTAAAATACCTTTGACTTGCACGAATGAAGAATTTAAGATAAAAGGTAGCAGAAGGAAAGAGAAAAGAGAGAATGGTAGGCAGTCACCCAAACTAGAGATAGAATGTCGTTAGAATGTGAGGCAATTCCAGGGATGAGCAACCCAATGTATTGTTCTCTATGGTCTATCATTGAATATTTGGATTCTCACTATGGATTGTTGATTCTTACCCTATTCTCCATAATTGTATTTCACCTCATACCTTCTGAGTTCCCACTTAGCCATCTGTTTATAATAACTTCAATTTGCTATAATCCCTCACAAAGCACCATCCTTACAGCATTCTCTCTGCTTAACATTTTCCACTTTCTCTGGTTCAAATTCCCAAGACAGGAAATCTTGATTGACCCTATAAATTTGGGTTAATTCACAATAGCCTTAATATAGATCATAAGTAAGCCTATACACAGGTTTTTCTTGGGTGTGGTGGCCAACCTTAAATCAATTAGGTGTGGCATGTGAGAAGAGGACTATGAGTTAAAACAAAAAACAAAAAACATGGCTGCCTGGATGAAATTATGAGCATGGTGAATCCATTAGTGGCATATCTAGTATGGCATTTGAGTTTCAGTTTCTTCTGAAATCATTGTCAGTATTTGTGAAAGAAATATATGCATTAGTATATATGCATATGTAATCATATACACACATTCACAAATACACACACATATAAAGTTATTTGTTTCTCTTGGATTGCACAGATTCTGAAGATTATATAATTTTAGTCAAGGTAAAAGCCTCACATTCTTTCCTTCCCCTATTCCAGATTTTATCCTTTTAAGTTACTCCTTCCTACAATTCAAGAATATGTGTGTATATATCTATGTGTATATGTGTGTGTGTGTACTCAGACATAAGAAGAGAAGATTTACTCCTCTTAGGTGTTACAGAAAATCTTGCAAACTTCTCTTACTGGAGTTTTCTTTCCATTGAAGAAAGATTCTTGACAGACAAATAAACAAGATTTCTTTTCATTTTAAAGACCCAACGAATACTGACTTTGAATTTGCTGACTCATCCCAGTCCCGCTACACTCAAAACTCCTCCACAAGTCAAATTAGTGAATCATGACCCATAAACAGATAATTAGAACAACAGAAGAGCATAATAAGTAAACATTAGTCATGCCCAGCTAATGGGGTGAGCATAGTTCATCCCACTTGAAATGCTGCTCAGCAAAATAATTTCTATCATAGGAAACATCTCATTGTTTCATTTACCTCCTTGAATTTTTCTTTGTTTTCCAAATAAATGAAAAAAGTTCATTTCTTTCCCCAATGTTTTTTGTTTCATTGGATGTCTTTCCCATCTTTTGTCATATTTAACACTGAATGTTTAATAATTTTAATGCTAGTTTAAATGGTATTGGTTTTCATATTTCAATTTCCAATTGCTAGTATATAGAAATACAATTGATTTTTGTAGTGATCTGTTTCCTGCAACCTTGAAAAACTCACTTATTAGCTCTAGTCGATTTCTGTGTCAATTCTTTAGGATTTTGAATATAGATGCTCATGTCAAGTGTATAAGAGAGTATTGCTAACTCCTCTTCAATTTGGAATTTTTTTTATTTCTTTTTCTTGCTTTATTGATCTGGCTTAAAATCTACAGAACAAATCCCTGAATTGCTCCCGATTTTAGCGATAAAGCATAAAGTCTTTGCATGGTGTTAGGGTTATTGATAGAAGTGCTTTATCAGGAAGTGTGTGGAGTATTTTCCTTTTATTCCTAGTTTTTTGTGCATTTTTATGAGGCTTGTATGGTGGGTGTCATCATCTTTTTTTATAAATTGAGATTTCTTTTAATTTGTTAATTTGGTGAATTATATAGATTGATTTTCAAATGTTAAACTAACCTTATATTCCTGTAATAATTGCCACTTGATCATGAAGGGGAATAGATTTAATTTGCTAAAACATTTTGCCTAAAATGTTCGTATCTATGTACATGAGGGATACTAGTCTGTAGTTTTCTTTCCTTGTAATGCGTTTGTCTGGCTCTGTTAATGGGGTAATTCTGATACTATAGAATGAGCTAGGAAATATTTCCTCCTCTGGAAGAGTTGATGTAAATTGGTATCATTTCCTTCTTAAATGTTTGGTAGAATTCAGCAATGAAGCCGTTGGGCCTGGAGTTTTCTTTGTAGGAAGATTTTTAAGTACAAATTCAATTTCTTTAATAGGCATAGGTCTACTCAATTTATCTTCCTGAGTAAGCTTTGGTAGATTGCATCTTTCAAGGAATTTTAACAGAGTTGCCAATTTTATAGGCATAAAATTATTCATAATGTTTGCTTATTATCCATTTAACATTTGCGGAATCTGTCATGATGTCACCTCTCTCATTCCTGAAATTGGTAATATGTGGCTTTGCTCTCTTTTTTTTTCCTTATCATTTTGATGAGAGGTTTTTCAATTTTGTTGATCTCCTCAAAGAACCAGCTTTTGGTTTCATTGATTTTTTCTATATTATTTTCCTGTTTTCTATTTTATTGTTTTCCTATCTGATCTTTGTTTTTTCTTTCTTTGTTTGGTTTCATTTGTTCTTCTTTTTCTAGTTTCTTAATGTAGAAAGCAAGATTATTTATTTGAAAACTTTCTTGTTTTCAAATATAGGTGGTTATATTTTCCTCTAATTTCCCTCTAATTGCTGCTTCCACAAATTTTAATATGCTGTATTTTTATTTTTACTTCATTTAAATGGATTTCTAATTTTCCTTTTGATTTCTTCTTCAACTCATGGGTTATGTAGAAGAGTATTGTGTAGTTTCCAAATATTAAGGATTTTCCAGAGACCTTTTTGTCAATGATTTCTAATTTAATTCCATTGTAGTCAGCAAACACACTATGTATGACTCAAATCCTTTTAAATTTATTGAAACTTGTTTTATTGTTGGTAATCTTTGTTTAGATGTCAGAAAATTTGATTTTTACCTTGTTGGGTAATGGATATTTTTATATCCCTATACATATTTTTGAGCTTTGTTCTAGAATGCAGTTAAATTACTTGGAAGCCACTTGATCTTTCTTAGTCTTGCTTGTAAGATTTGTTAGGTGGCAAAGGGCAATGCTTAGTCTAATTATTCTGTACTAGTGGGACAAAACTTCTCTGTGTAGTCTACCCAGAGCTCCCTGAATGTATTGCTCTCCAGTCTGGTTGGTGGGAATGGGGACTCTTCCCAGAGCTGAGTGAGGACTAGGCACTATTCTCATTAATCATTTCTAATGGTTCTTTCTCCAGCCTTGGCTAGTTTTATCCTATACTAGCAATGACCAGTACTCAGCTGAGTACTTGGAGAAAACCCTCTAGAGATCTCAGAAATACAGTCTCTGGACAGCTCCTCTTCAATCCTCTGTCCTATGAAATTTAGCTACCTTGGTCTTTGTGGCTTCTCATTTCTCTATCCTGAACTCAGAGTCCACCATGCTCCACTGGGTTTGCTATCCCCATACCATGGCCAGGAAACTCTCTCAATGTACTTAGCTGGGATAATAAGGGTCATCTAATTGTTTACCATCTCACAGGGAACACAGTCCTTGGTTGTCTGATGCCCAGGGTCCTGAAAACTGTTACAGTATACTTTATATCTTTTTGTTTTATTGCTTCAGGTGGGAAAGCAAATTTCGTTCCTGTTATTCCTTGACCAGACTCCCTGATTTCACCATTTTGAACTACAAACATTGCTGTATAACACTTCTCAACCTAATACATTTCTTATATTTAAAATTAAGATTGCTCAATTAACTTCATAATATCAATATTATTCTGGACACTTCCAGATAAATCACGGTTTTGTATTCTATGCACTAAATATTGATTTCTTTTGCCCATATTCCTTGATTTACTGGAGCCATTTTTGAAAACTGGCACTATATGGTTTATATTGAAATTTAGGAGTTAGAAAGAGGATCACCTAGAAAGGAAAACTTTGCCTTTAGATGAACAATATTTTAGTAGTTACAAAAGATGCTGCTGACAGCTGTCAAATGACAGACAGCCTGTGTACAGAAGTTGATAATCCCAGATGGAATCTTTTTGTTTAAGATTGACATGACTACAACTTTTTCTAACAACCATATACTGGGCTGAGATTGCCAACTTCTTCCACCTTGTGTAATACATGAATTTCTTCAGCATACCTGCAACTGTAAGTGAAAGTTGTCAAATTTCAAGAGCAGTGCCACCAAACCATAGACACTGTATCATTTATTCAAATTCTGGAAAACCCTTAAAGTGTTTTCTTTGCTAGAGTTACCGATGTGACAGCAAACTTGGCTAAAGTGAACTACCCTTTTTTCCAAAGTTTTCATTTGTTCCCTAATGCATTTAAAAAGTTAAAACTGTATATAATAATTGGATGTTCTATTAGCGCTTCACTTTCATCTGTTTAAGAGTCTTACCAGGTTGTATACTCTTATTTTCATAACTGAATAATCATTTCCCAGCTCTTCACATTCCTAGAGTATGTGGTACCAACATCTAAATCATAAAAAAAAAAATACAAAGAAAGAAAGAATATGTATTGAGGGATACAAGAGCTCTACAAACGCAGAGCAAAGGAGAAAAGAGTGACCATGTTCTATTATCTTTGGTAAGTCATGTTCAGCTCTTCTTCTGTCCTCTGTACTTCTCCCACTTGATCTCTGAGGATAATTAAATGACTTTATATGAGCACAATACCTATTTAATTACTGATAGACGGTAGAAACCATATAGTGGGACTTTGCATGTTCTTGGTAGGTGAAATTAAAAAAAAAAAAATTGTATCAAATGAAATCTGTCATTACCTCAAAGAGAAAGCAATTTTGCTTCCTCTCCATTCAGTGCTAATACCTTGAATTTATTCCACTGAAGCTAAGAATTTTCCCAGATGGACATTCTTTAATTCACTTCACAAATTAGTTTTAAGGAAAGACAGTGATCTATGAAAAATGAAATTTAATTCACAAAATGTGTGTTGTCCCCATTTCCCAATTTATTTGTAATTTCTTAGCTATCCGCATTTCCTTCTGCAAATTTTCTCTTTTACTTAACACACAGAACATAGTATTTGCTTTCATCTATGTCTTTTTTTAAAAAAATTTGGTCCCTAGATGATCTCTTTAGTATTTTTTTTTCTTTCTATAAAAGGGAGATAATAGTACTTAATCATGTTTTTATTGTGAGAATTATTAAAGCACCTGGTATAGCATAATGATCAATCAATGTCAGGTAGGTATTTCATCCTGTTGTTCCTCACTTTCCCTAACATAACTCCTCCTTTGATTTTAGCCAAATGCTCCTTGGTCCCTGAACACTGTCCCTGTCTCCATGCTATTGCTCAGGATAATCTTCCAGCCTAGAAAAACCTCCACTACAATTTTTGCTTACCTAATCAGGACTCCACTTTTACAATATTTTATTCCAATCCTAAATCTTCTCTTCTAATCTAAGTTTATTGCTCCCCCCTCTAATCCCCTGTAGTGCTTATTTTCTGGTTGTTGTTTTCTTTTTCTTTGGTACCTAACCATTTACTGTTTTCTACACAATTTCAGTACATAGTGAGTTATATGTGTTTAATGTCTTATCTTTTCAACAGAACTGTAGACTTCTTAAAGGTCGTGATTCCTTTACATTTTCCACCTCCACTCGCCACAAACTTTTTAGACATGTAATAGATATAGAATGAACACCCGGAGAAAATAAATTCAGACTCTCTCCCTATACAATTTTAAGAAATAACCTAGCAATAAATGAGAAAGGAGGACTGATTTCACCTACGGTTCAATATCTCTTTTCTCAGTTGTTCTCAGGCATTTGATACTTTCCTTTTACCCATTTTCAAGTTGGCTTTGTAAAGGTTGAACCTCCTAATCTGAAGCTTCTGCCCTAATTAAGGCTCTGTGTGATGTACTACAAATTCTCTCTTTAAAATATGATTGCTTTCTTCCTCTTATACTCCCATTTTGATTTTGCCACCTTCTGAATAAAAGGCATAATCTAAGTCACCTGAAAATAGTGACACTGCAGTTAATATTGGAAGATATTTTAAGGAAATGTTGCTTGGTTACAATTGACTTTTGATGACACTAGCAAAGCAATAGCCACAACAAGAGTTTGTTGCAAAATGCTGTGGCAAAAAAAATAAATGAAAACTTTGTCCAGAAGACAAACAAGCAAGTAGAGAATATTATCCCCAAAGTGGTGGATGTGTGTATGTACATGTGTGCATGTATTTAATATGCCCATCAAATAGATCATAATATTTCTATACATCAAATACATCTATGCTTCTTTTATACATTTGTCTCTTTTTCCATCACCAAGTTTCACCAAAGTAAAGGCAACAATGTTCAATTTAGCTTCTAAATTCTATGCTCTATAATTTGAATATTTTCATTTGCATATCTGTTGTAACTATAACACTAACAATATAGGTTTTCCAGAGGTTAATATGGAAATTTTAAGATTTTACTGATAGCATTTATCACATTGGCAGTACTAAACTATTCTTGTAGCATAATGATTTTTCCATCAACCCATGTATGAAGACCACCTAAACTTCACTATATACCAATCTGTATTATGCCTTTAAGTTGAATGAAAAGCATTAGGTAATTGTTTAAAATGGCAATTAATAATATCTCCAAGAACCCTTATATAACAGTTGAAATACAAACATCGATATGAACAAAAATCAACTATATACATATTACTTAATGATAAGATTGTGTTTCAGTACAAATCAGTACACCAGTATTAGATTTGAATTCATAGTGCTGAAGGCACATGTGTTTTGGTTTTGTTTTCAACTTTTTTTGATGGGAAAACAATCTATTATCCAGGACACTTGGCATCTTCGTATGTAGTCCAGACTCAAACTTATTCAGGATTGTCTATCACATCTGCCAACAATCACCTCCCCCAAAATAAACTTAGCAATTGATTATCAAAATGCCCAAACCATCTGGTTTCCATTAGCAATGAAACATTTATTTCTGTTTCTTTCTGCTTATTCACTAAATGTTTACCCCTTTATTGTTCTTAAAATCCCTTTTGTTTAACTCACTGTGATTCATTAAAATTCCAGATTATATATTCATTAGTCTTGTTGCCATTTTGATTCAACAATATAACTACCCAATATCCTCAAAATCCTTATATAGACTTCTCATTTTACAAATAGGTAGAGCTCCTCAGCCACCTTATCTTTATTGAAATATATTGTTTTTAATAATTCTCCATGAGAACTGGGAATTTCCAGTATCTTTTCTTAATTACACTTGCTAATTACATGTGTTAATTGCTTGTGTTAATTGTACTTGTATTGATTAAATTAACTACTTGTTAATCCCTGTTGATAGTTCTGTTACTTGGGTTTCCCATAGTGCTTAAAAAAGTGTCTAAATTTAAAATAATCTAGAAAAATAATGGCCATTTGGCACAGCAAGTTATTTTCCCACTATTTGCATCAGTTTCTATGCATTAGCACTATATTTCTGGATAAATTTTTAATATCATGTGAAGTTGTCATATATAACATTCATATGAATGTGTAGGTAAGCATAGAGGAGGTTTTTAATCTTTCAAAATTATGAGTAATTTTAAAATGTATTTTAAAATTTGATTTACTTTTTAATTAAAAATTAAAATTATGCTTTCAAAATCCTATGAAGAATCATTTGCAAAGCCTTCTTAGATATGCAAATAAAGAACAATAAGCCCTTATTGATCTCAGTAGATCAGACAATGTTGCCTCACTTCCTTCATGAACAGAGCTGGTTTCTTGAGAGGAGATAGACTATTTTTTTTATGCAAGAGACAAATACCCAAAAAGGAGACTCTTCAGGGAGGTGGGCGAGTTTGTGCTAGAAACCTTGGCTGAGAGAAGGGTGACAGTATTCCTGGTTGAGGTTACACCTCAACCACTCAGCACCCAGAAACCCTGCAAGCACCAGTGTGTTGGGGGACGATGGCTAAGTTTGTGATTAGGAAACAAGAGACCTGCAATTGTGCTTCCCAAACATGGGACACTACTTTGTTTTGGGCAGGAAACAGGCCAACAAGGGCATCTTCATAGTGTTGAAAAGTATGTGTTAGGTTGTGATGGGCCAGCCTTCTAGATGATGATAACATGAGGCACCTAGAACATAAGAGGCAGTAGGGGACAAATACTTTTCCATCTTCTCCTTCCTTCTCCTTGGTATTTGCAATAAGGAGGACAGTTTTGGAATAAACATAACCTGAAGTTTTCAGGCAATGTGGCAGTGGAAGTCAGGGACTAGGTGCCTATAAATAGGTCAGGCAAAATTTGAGATTTTGGTTAAAAATATACAAGAAAGAGGACAATTTTTTCATCTTGACATTGCAGAATAGGCAATATTGGATATCCGTGTGTGTCTGTAAATCCGCATGCATCTGTACAATCATATTATTGTGATAATAATCAAGCCTCCTAGATTATAGCACCATAGGCCAGGTTCTAGTTTTTATTTGATCCAGATTGTCACCTCCCCTGAATGACCACATTGTTGGTTTCCTGAACTGGACCACACCACTCATTTAGTGACTATTGTGTAATTGTGAGCTATCATGGGTCACTTTAGACATATACCCCATTGTTAGGCTGAATTAGGGAACCCCAAAACACGTGCTCTTGGTCTTGATCTTAGTCTGTGTTCCTGTGGGTGTAGGCACATTGTAAATGAGATCTTTTGATCTTTAGTTAGGGTGTGGCCCAACTTGATGAGAGAGGACCTTAATCTGATTACTGGAGTCCTTTATAAGCAGAAGAAATGCAGAGGTAGTAAAAGAAAGCCATGGGGCAGAACCAGAAGATGGAGTCACAATTGTTGAATCAGTCTTGCAAATGTAAAGATAACATAACTAGGTAAGAACTGGCAAAAGGGAGTGGTTTAGAAATAGATATCTGTCCTGATGGTTTCACATCCACCATAACTCTGACAGCTTCCCCCTTCTCACCATCTCCATAACCATCTCCCTAGTCCTGACCACTGCTTCAGACACCCCACTGTTCCCCTTACTGACGCCTTGCTTCCTATGCTAGATATTTTCAATTTGCTCCTCCAGATCTATTCTGTACCTTTCTTCATCCTGCTCTGGGCATCTGGAGGCTAATCTCCATGTTCATCATTCACATTCTCTGGCTTCCATTGGGTTTGGCAATTTGAAGGCACTTGTGGGAATTGGGAACACGGAGTATTTAGTCACCCCTTTCCTTCTTAATGGGTCATGGTTTGGCAGTGAGGCGTTCCCTTTCGTAGGGTCACAGTTTCTATTACAGGGAGCTTTCTTCTGCTGCTATAGCTTTCTTTGGATTCTTGAATGCTCCCCTCCCTGTCCCTTCAGGCAATTGTTAGATCTGGGGTGTTTCAACAGTCCTTGTTGGTTTCCTTTAACCCTGACCACAGCTTTGTATGCCACTTCATTAACCACTGTGAGTGTGTCCTCTATTTCCCACTAGACCCTGTCTGATAAGCCTCCCACCCCCCATCCACATTGCATCTGTTTGTCTCACTACCCTATAGTGATCATTTAAAATAGAAACTGAATCCTGTAACTCTACTACTGGACAGAGTTTGTAGGGCCCTGCCTCACTGAGTTTTCCTTTCTCATTCATGTTGTACTCTATCCTACCAGCATTCTTTCATCTTTCCACATGCAAGAAGATTTTTGCATTAGGATGTTTGTAAATACATATTTGGCCCTTGGCCAAGGGCATGTACCCTCCCCACCCTTACCAGGGCCTAGGGAAGTATTTGTAAAATTACTTAATAAACATTTTGTAGATAACACGCTCATGTTTTATTTTTTGTTGCTAGATTATCAAGGAATCTTTAATGAACTGATTTTTTAAAACTTTTTAGCATATTTATCTATTCTATGCTAATAATATATTTCTTGTAATAATGAAACTAGGCCATCAGTTCTATTAAGATGGTTAAACTTATTTGTAAATAGTGTAGATATTTATTATACCAAAATATTTTTATTATAGATTAGATGTTGCTCCTCTAGCTCACACAACAGACTTAGTGACATTTTCCAGTGGTTTTTGTGTTGTAGCAGCTTCTTCCAAAAAAAGTGGCAGCCCATTATGATTGTTTTAATAAGCTTTTGTTGCCATGACATGATCAGTGATATTTCTTAGGTCCTATCTCTACCACTGTTTTCTTCCCCCATTAGTCCCTTGTTTCAAAATTTGTGATATATTGAAACTTTCCACACATTGGCCAAAATCCTAATATTTCTTTGGTCAGTGATAAAATATACTTAACCCTTACCCTCATCATTGTTTAGCTGTGATCCTTAAAAAGTGAAGTCATAAACTTTTTTTGGTTTTCCTGGAATATTTACCTTTGATATTACTAGAACTCTATAGTTATTTTAAATATGTTTCTCTTTTTAAAATAGACTACCTATTTTTCATTCAAGTATAAAATAGTTTATCTTAAAAAAAATAAAAATGCAAAAAGGCAGAAGGTAGAAAAAAAGCACAAACACTTAACACTTCTGTACAATACCCTGCCAGTTCTTTAGCTGCGCATATTTTCTATATAATTAGGATAACACAGTATATGCAAAATCATGCTTTCCAATTTTTAAAGCTATATCTTTTTATGCTTAAAAAACAATGATCATTTTAGCAATTTGAAAAATTTAAAAATATAAAGAAAATAAAGTTGCCAATAGAGACATAGTAATGTTTTGATATACTTCCTGATAGTAGTCATTGTATATATTCTCAAAATTTTTACATAGTTTTAATATATTATATAAATGATTTTAAACAAGTTAAAATAGTAACATTCATAGATCATAGATGGAAGATGATATAAAGAGAAGCTTAATTATAGATAATCCTTCCCATGGAGAGTTTTATTAGTCTTTTCCAATTAAAGAGTATCCAACTACACAGGACATTCAATATGAGTTTTGAATGAGTAAAAACTATTGCTTAATTTTCTTGGCAATAAATATTGGTATGTTGTTGTTCAGTGCAGTTCTTCTTTTTGATGAGAGGAATTAAAACAGTATGTTTAGTAAATCTCTGCATACAGTGGTCCATCAATGAAAAAGTTTAGCCTTTGGTACAGGATAGTACTAAATATTATCTTAACTAGTCATCAAGCCTAGAGAGCAATTCCATTTATACTATGTAGTAAAGAATGTTGTAAAATAAACATTTTTTTTTTGGTTTGGGGAAGTAGTAAAATCCAAAAGGAGAACAAACTAAGGGACACTCAGGACAGAACATAATACAGAAGCCATGGAATCTACTGGAAAATATGTATTTCAACCAGAGTTCTCAGTGCCATCCCAAGACCAAATAATGTAAATCTTACAAGATCATTTATATCATAATTTCCCCAACTTTGATATTAAAATTTTGATTCTATTGATGATATGATTTTCTTTCTCTTCCATTATTTTATTGAGATATATTCACATACCATATAATCATCCAAAGGGTACAATCAATTGCTCACAGTACTGTCACACAACAACCATGCATTCATCACCACAATCAATGTTTGAACACTTTCATTACTCAAAAAAAAAAAAACAGGAATAAAAAATAGAGTAAAAAAAACACCCAAAGCATCCCATCCCCCTCCAAATTATTAATGTAATTTTTGTCCCTTATTTCTACTCATCTATCCATACATTGGACAAAGGGAGTGTGAGCCACAAGGTTCCCACAATCACACCTTGCAAGCAATATAGTTATACAATCATCTTCAAAAATCAAGGCTACTGGGTTGGAGCTCAACAGCTTCAGGTGTTTCCCTCCAGCCATTCCAACACCAAAAACTACAAAGGGATATCTACACAATGCATAAGAACAACGTCCAAAATGACCTCTTGACTCCATTTGAAATCTCTCAGCCATTGAAACTTTGTTTCATTTCTCTTCCCCCTTTTGGTCAAGAATGCTTTCTCAATCCCACAATGCTCTCATCCATGGGAGTCATGTCCCACATTGCCAGGGAGATTTACACCCCTGGGAGTCATGTCCCATGCAGGGGGGAGGGCAGCGAGTTTACCTTCAGAGTTGGCTTACTGAGACATGTGACATGAGCAACGAAAGAGGCTCTTCAGGGGTGACTCTTAGGCACAACTAGAAGCAGATTCAGCCTCTCCTCTGTAACAACAAGCCCCAAGATTGAGGTCCTGGCCCTCCAAAATTGTAGTTCCCAATGCACATGAGAATATCAGCAGTTCCCCAGGTGAGGAAGTTTAATGCTTCCATATTACCCCCAAGCCCCCCAAGGGGGTTTGCAAACACATCTTTACTCTTTGTCCAAATTACTCTAGGATATATCAGGACTTCAACTAACCTGTACAAACCCACAAGGTCTCATATCCTATTCAAAATTCCATGTAATTATGGTGCTTGAACAAACTGACCATACAAGTTAAATTACATAGTGTGCTACAGGAAATATGGATTTTGCACCAAATAAACATCTCTTTCTTTGGTCTCACACAGAAGCTGAAATTTTAAAACTGTCAGTATTGTCCTTTACCCTTTAGTCTGGTTTACCTTGGTCCTAACCAAATTCATTTTGTTCATATCTCTAATTGAAATCTGATCTGTTTTTCAGCCTCTTTAACATTTGCTGTATGAGGTAAAGCTGACATTCATAGCTGCGGAACTCTGGCTCTGAGTCTCAGGTGTTACAAATATAACTGAAGTTCCAAGGACCGACCAGGTTATACAAAGAGAGCTCAGCATCTCAGAATATAGAAATAACCATTATAACTCAGGAATAGATGCAACTGCTGTAAGAACTTACAATCTAGGAACTTTTACCATAAGCCTTTCCCTGATAACCTATGCTCTCAGTTCAATTTTTGGTGTTTGTACAGTATAGTTAGTCCATATTAGTGAGGCATTACAATGTTTGTCTTTTCATTTCTGGTGTATTTCACTCCACATACTGTCCTCAAGGTCCATTCACCTAGTTGAATACCTCACAACTTCTTTCCTTCTGGTAGCTGCTCAATATTCCATTGTATATATACACCACAGTTCACCATTCCATTCATCAGTTGATGTACCCTTAGGGCATCTCCATCCATTGCAAATTGTGAATACTGCCACCATAAACACCTCTGTGGAAATGACATTCTTACATTCTTATGTTCTTACATTTGTACATATAATTACCATCATTGACCACTCTAGGTTTTACTAAGTTATGCAGTCCCAGTCTTTATCTTCTATCTTTCCTGCTGTTGTCATACATGTTCCTAACCTTCCTCTTTCAACCATACTCACAGTCATCTTTTTTCAGTGTACTTACAATATTGTGCTACTATCACAGTATTGTGCGATCAATTTCTGGATCTATACAGTCAATCCTGTTGAACATTCTATACTCCTACAGCATGAAATGCCCCATCTCTGTCCTCTTTCTATCTCCTGATAGTCTGTGTACACTTTAAGTTACCAGTACTGCTAATCTTCATTTCTACACTCTTCTCCAAAACTCTCTCTCCTGTCTTTTGCTGTCTGTCTGTAGTACTCCCTTTAGTATTTCTTGTAGAGGAGGTCTCCTGTTCATGAACTTTCTCAATGTCTATTTGTAAATATTTTAAACTCCTCTCATTTCTGAAGGACAGTTTTGCCAGATATATGACTCTTGGTTGACAGTTTTTTTTCAGTAATTTGAATATATCATACCATGGTCTTCTTGCTTCCATGGTTTCTGCTGAGAGATCCGCAGTTAGTCTTATTGAGCTTCCCTTGTATGTGATGGATTGCTTTTCTCTTACTACTTTCAGAATTCTCTTTGTCTTTGACATTTGGCAATATGATTAGTTAGTGTCTTGGATTATGTCTATTTGATTCAATTCTGTTTGGTTATGCTGTGCTTCCTAGAATTGTAATTTTACGTCTTTCATAAAAGTTGGGAAATTTACATTGATTATTTCCTCCATTATTCTTTCTGCCCCTTTTTCCTTCTCTTCTGGGACATCCATAACATGTATTTCATGTGCTTTTTGTTGTCTTTCAGTTCCCTGAGACTGTACTCATATTTTTCCATGCTTTCCCCTACCTGTTCTTTTGTGTGTAGAATTTCACATGTTCTGTCCTTTAGTTCACTCATCCTTTCTTCTGCCTCTTCAAGTCTGCTGTTGTATGTCTCCTTGGTTTTTTTTTGTTTTGTTTTGTTTTTAAGCAAGGTGGCAGCAGGGTGACACTCCCTCTGAAAGCTCTATTGGCAGATGCTTCCTTGCCTCTTCCTAGTTTCTGGTGGTTGCAGTCATTCCTTGGTGTTCCTTGGCTTGTAGCTGCATCAGCAGCTTCTCTGTCTCCTGCATTTTCACACGGCTTTCTCTTGTGTCAGTCTGTGTCTTCCCCCCCTTTTTATCATATATTTTTAAATTGTGGAATATAACAATATATACATAGAAGTGATAACTTTCCAAGTGCAATTTAACAAGAAAATAGAGAGCAAATTTGAAAGAATGTTATGGCTTACAGTCCCATAGTTTTAGTTATTTCCTTATTATGAAATATACATACAAAAAGGTAATAACTTTCAAAGTATGATTTAACAAGTAGTTACACTGGAAATTTCCAAAAATTTTATGCGTTGCAGTTCATAGTGTCTGTTGCTTCCTTATTGTGAAATATAACACATATACAAAAAGGTGATAACTTTCAAATTTCAATTTAACAAGAGCTATAGAACAAATTTCAAAGGATGCTATGGGTTTCTGTTCCACCATTTCAATTCTTTCCTTCTAGCTACTCTAATACCCTAGCAACAAAGAAGAAGAAAATTATATAGAGATTCGGTATTTAAAATCCTTTGTTAAATTCCATCTTGTCTGTTGCTACCCCTTCCTCTAGTTTAATCACTTTCCTGATCTTTAGGGATGTCTAGGCAGTGACCACTCTAACTTTTTCATGTTGAAAAGGAGTGTTGACATTATGGAGTTCTCATGGAGGCCTGATTTTCCTAAATTTTATTTAGTTATGCATTTCCTTTCATTTTTACAAATCAGAGGTACAGTCTTCCTTTGAGCCTTTCTTTCATACTATAGTAATTTTACGTACATCATTTTTTAACTTCTTTATACATCCTCACACAATATAGGGTTTATTTGGTTTTGCTGCTTTCCCACAGAGATGGTAGATATAAATCCAATCACCTAGAACTTGTCCACTTACTTAATGGCTGAATTTCCTGTCCAGTTACACCACTGAAGGCCAGGTTGATAGCTATAGCCAACAATCATTTTCCAGATTTCTAGGATATAATTATTGGCTACCACTTTGCTCTACTGTAGTGTCCTCTTCTCTTATCATCCTGCTTGATTATTGAAGGCTCTGAAAAGGTAGTATACATGAGGATTAACTTTATCAACTCCACATTTGTCTGGGATTCTTCCTTTTAGGGTATATACCTCATCACTTGGTGTTGTACAATGCCTTAATGCAAGTCCTCCTTCTAAGTACACCCATAATTTCTTCATAGTATTTTTTTTTTACTTAGGTTTTCCAGTAGTTATAGACCTAATGTCAGGTGGGGTCAAATGAATAAAGAAAAATGTCAAGCGAGACAAGATAAAGAAGGAGGTGGTAGGGGTGGAAATCGATAGATATGGTTCCTGGTTTACTTCATAAAAAGCAGCAGAAGTTAAAGACTCAATTTTCTGGTTATGACAAACTTTAGTTCCTTGAGTGAGGAAGTAGTCCAGAGAGAGGTAAAAGGATGATTTTATTTTCTTTTAGTTTGTGCCTGTTTCATGACATGAGCCTCTCAGGTAAAAGTCTGAGATTTTCAATTGCAATTCAGTTTATCTACCTGGCAAGTAGTGGAAATCACTCCAAGATTCTGAGATGGGGAATATGAATTGTCTGATCTCTAATTAGTATCAATTCCTTCATGCCCCTGATAGCAACTGTTATTCTTGTGTTTAAAGATATGAATTACTTTTATATCACAGGAATTCTAGTTATAGGACATCAACCAAAGAAAGAAAGATTAGACTAACACTGATTTTAACAAGGACTTTTTCAATTATCTATGGTTCATGTGCCTGTTTGGCTGTATTATGTCCCCCAAAAGGCCATAGTCTTTGATGCAATCTTGTGGGGGCAAATGTATTAGTGTCGATTAGGTGGGAAGCTTTTGATTGAGTGTTTCCATGGAGATGTGACTCAATCAACTGTGGGCAAGAACTTTGATTGGATAATTTCCATGGAGGTGTTACCTCACCCATTCAGGGTGGGTCTTATTAAATCATTGGAGCTATATAAAACAGCTGACAAGCAGAAGGAACTCAGTGCTACAGCTGAGAGACACATTTTGAAGACGGCCATTGAAAGGTGACACTGACATTTTGGAGAACACTATTTTGAAACACAACCTGGGATCAGCAGACGCCAGCCACGTGCCATCCCAGCTAACAAAGGTTTTATGGACGCCAATAGCCTTTCTCCAGTGCAGGTACTCTATTGTTGATGCCTTACTTTGGATACTTGTGGCCTTAAGACTGCAACTTTCTAACCAAATAAACCCTCTTTATAAAAGCCAATCCATTTCTGGTGTTTTGCAAAAGGGCAGCATTAGCAAACTGGAATGATTGGCAACAAACCATCACAATGGGAATGACTTAAAACTGCAGCCATTTCATTGTTCATGATTCCATTGGTCAGGGGCAGTGATCACCTCTGCTCAGTGTGTCTGCCAAGATGGGGCAGCTCAGCTGGAATGGAAGCTCCTTGATGACTTTAGCCACATGCCTGTGAACTTGATGATTTTTATTAACTATGGCTGATACTCATGACCTCTCTCCCTCATGGTTTCTCAATTCAGATTTCAAAGCAAGATGGTCTCAGGGTCTCAAGGGGAAGAAAGTAAAAACTTTAAGGCTTTTAAAAGTGTTCTTAGAAGTCTCATAGGGTAACCTCAACTGTATTCTCTTGGACAGAACTAGTTGCAGTACCAGTCTAGATTCAAGGGGAGGAAAAATGGTTGCTGCAAAGAATTTGTAACCATATTTAATTGACCGTACTGATTCTGCTAGATATATTGGTAGATTCTGCATTGCTGTGTTATTCTAAGGGGTTTTCAAGGATAATTTTGACTAGGCACAATTTTTGTCTTAGACTGTACCCGTTGGGATTTGGTGTCTATATAAGATGACTTTAATATCAAAAAGTCAATTTTTGCAGCTAAACATTTTCATTCATGATTTTCCGTTCACTATTTTGGAATAATGGCAATTTTATCATGAAAGAGCTGATATTTATTTTTATACCATATTTGAATAATGGATTTTGTGTGTGAATTCATAATATGAAAAAGAAGAATTATGTTTTACTTAAAAGAAAAATAAAATCTCAGGAAGATCAATACCTCAAATTTCAAATAAGCTTTATCATATATTTTAAATAATTATATTGTTCAAATTTCACTAAGTAATTTAGGGTCAGTAAGCTTTACAGGGCAGCTTTTGTATGACAGGCACATAAAATTCCTGCCCTCAAGGAAGATGCAGTAGAGAAGCCAACAGGAAGCATCTAATTTTAACCCAAGGAAACATCTCATGTAGAATGAGAGGGAGAGAACATGTCTCGGTGGAAGGCACTTGAAAATCAAATAGATTTGTCCACAATTCTGTGACTGTTAGACATGATACTTAATCTCTAGGTGTTTCACCTTCAACTTCCATAATATGGCAAAGATAAAATCTATATCTCAAGGTCATTGTCAGATCTAAATGATATAATATATCCCACACTGTGCCTGGCACATTAGAAATCCTAAGTAAATAAAAACTATTCGTTTCAGTTATAGACCTAATGCAAGGAGGAAAATTAGAGAGTATATTTAGGAGGCTATAATGCTAATCCTAGTAAATGTTAATAAGAGCCTGAATTAGGATAGTGGTAGACAATACAGAAAGAAAAAGAAATTAAAAAAAATTCCACAGAAGCATATATAGGGTTTAGTTATGTAGGAAATGAAGGGGCAAAGAAGAATGAAGAGGACTTGAGGTCACCTTTGTGAATGGGAGAATACAAAATTTGGGGTCTGCTCTGCTCAAACAAACTGAAGCAAAATAAACAGGGCTGGAATCCCAGCACTAGCATTTCTAAAAAGCTCTCCAAATTATCCTATCAACATAGTACAATGTTTGAGATTCTTTTCTGTGCATGTACTAGTATTAACATAAATGCTTTAAAATTAATTTAAATGCAATCTCGTTGTAACTTAGTTTTTTACTTTAAAAATGCATTATATGTAAATTAAGAAAATGAAAGCTATAAATTTGATCAGTGGGCTTTTTCATTTTCTCACTCTTAGGTACTGGTGGATGTGTTGTTTAGGAACGAGTCCCATTGAACATTTATGTTGACAAAGACAAGTATCCCTGGACAAGGCACCAAAGGGAGAGCTTTAAACATAGAAAATGCATTGCTTTGCAGAAAGGAATGATAATTTGGATTTAGCAAGAGACAGCACTGTAAACAGAAGAGAGCCTGAGGATTTGGAGAGGGGATGAGGGGATTTCTGGTGGGTGAGGACCATAAGATTCTCAAATCCTGAAAGAAAAGCATGGTCAAGGCATATTCTATATCCAGTGAATATACCCTTTAGGAATGAAAGGAAAATAAAGACATTCTCAGATGAAGGGAAACCAAGGCAATTTGTTGCTAGCAAACCTACCCTTAAAATGACTAAAGTAAATTCTCTAAAGAGCAAGGAAACGAAAAATAGAAGTCTTAGAACTTCAGAAATGAAGGAAGAACACAGGGATGAGTAAAAGCAGGAGTAAATACAATAAACCACCCTACTTTTTATGAACTGCTAAAGCCGTATTTGATGGATGAGACAAAAATTAAAACAATTGCTGGGCATCACAATCTGACGTGATGCTCAATGTATGCAGAGAAAATATGTAAGACTATTGTATTTTTAAAACAGTGAGAGTAAAAGGACCTAAATGAAGTAGTTTCTATACTTCATTTATGGTGGTAAAATGTCAATACCAATAGATGGTGGTAACTCAGAAATGTATATGTTAATATGTAGAGTAACCAATAAAAAAACTGTAAGAAGTGCTATGTTCTATACAAAGTAAATAAATCTAGATGGAATACTAAATATTGGAAAAATAACCCACAGTGAGATAATTTTTGGGGATTGAATCATGCTCCCCACAAAAGAATTGTTCAGTTCCTAATCCCTGGTCCTGTGGGTGTGAACCCTTTGTAAATAGGACCTTTGAAGATGTTTACTAGTTAAGGTGTGAGTGAGCCTTGACCCAAGATGGCTGAAGTCCTTATAAGCAAAGGGAATTGGAAGCAGAGAGAGAAGCCATGGGCAACAGCCAGAAGCTTGAAGTCGACAGAACCTGGAAGAGAAAGAAGAAGACACTGCTTTGTGCACTGACAGCAAAACCAAGGACCAAGATCATCAGCAACTGGCTCCAGAATGTCATGGTCTTTGGAGAGAAAGTATTGCATAGCTGATGTTTCAATTTTGGACTTCTCTTAGCCTCAAAACTTTGAGCCAATAAATTCCCATTATTAAGTCAACCCTTTTTATGGTATTTGTTTTAGCAGCTGGGAAACTAAAATAGTAAGATAAAAGGAACAGAGGAAAAAGAAATAAGGAAATAAACTGAAAACAAATAATAAAATGGCAGACTTAAGCCATAACATATTAATAATTACTTTAAAAGTAAATGGTCTAAATATGTCAATTAAGAGAGAGATTGTCAGACTGCATAGAACAGCACAATCCAACAACATGCTGTTTACAAGAAGCTCACTCAAATACAATAGCATAAGTAAGTTAAAAGTAAAATATGTTTACCATGCAAACATTAATCAGAAAAGGGGGAATGGTTACATTAAACTCAGAGAAAGTAGACTTTTGAGCAAAGAACATTCTAGAGACAAAGAGTAAATTACATAAATATGATAAAAATATCAACCCACCAGGAACACATAACAATCCTAAATGTGTAAGCATCAAACACCAGGGCCTCAAAATACATGGAGGAAAAACTGATGTAGCTGAAAGGATTAACAGTTAAATCCACAATTATAGAATTGTAGTTGGGAACTTCAACATCCCAGGATCAGAAATTGCTGAAAACTCCTAGACAGAAAATGAACAAGGATATAGAAGAACTGCACAATCCAGTCAACCAATAGAATCTAAGTGATATATTCAGAACACTCCACCGAGCAGCAGAGAACAATATGCATTTTATATTACCTTTTGTGTTAAATGAGGAAGGGTAAAAATCTACATTTTTTTTATTTACTTGTATATGCATAAGGGAACTCTGGGCAAACATAGAAAAAACTAAGAAGAGTTGTCAGCTTAGGATCAGGGTGTATGGCAGTTTTTTGAGTAAATGGAAAATAAGAAGAGAAGGGAGGATTTTCTGTATGTTTTACAGTTTTGACATTTTAAGCTCATGAATATATTAACTATAATAGAACAAATCAACTGTTAAATGAAAAAAAATTTAAAAGCTGCAATATAGACTGATCCGGAAGCAAATTGAGACCAACTCCCTGCTTTTCAAAATATTAGAGTAGCAAAAAATGGCCTTTGTAAAGAGAAGTGGTGGTGTTTGCATTTTTCTTCAGTAGATCAATGGACTCTAGAAATATTGTATGTGGCTTTTAGAAAAAAGAACAGCGTGAAAGGTGAAAAGTTAAGTGACCTGCATTACAAATATGTTTTAAACATCATTGCAAATGTATATGTATATATACCACACACACCAATATACAAACACTTCTGTGTGTCTGCATGTATTGTCAAAATAATTACATACATGTATTTCCACATATACTTTTTGTTAGTTATACAGTATTTCTAGCGTGGATTACCAGAGTTATTTTAATCTGTTCTCACTTGTAGAATATAATTATATTGCTTCTTTTTTTTAAGGATTGTAATTATACTCTAAGGAAAATTCTAGTTCAATTCTCTCTCATTCCTTAGGATAAATTTTAAAAATGGTGATACATTTCAGATATCATGCAGTTTTGTCGTGTTTTGCTAAATACTGAAAGGTTGTTATATGTATGGCTTTGTTTTGTTTGTTTTATCTTTTAACCCAGAAAAATAACTTTTAACAGAAGAGTTCTGTTTTTCAAGAATACTGCAATATGCTATCAATGTCAAATTACCAAAACAGTTGATCCTAAAGCCTATATATGTGACAAATACTACAATTTCTATTCTGTTCTATATTTGAGGTGTGAGTATGCCTGTCATTCATGAAACGCTAAATAGCTAATGCATTCTTAATTCTCTTTGCAACCAAAGTACTGGTGTATTTGTAGCAGATATTCATGCCCAAGGGAATGATGCAGTTTCTTGGGTGAGCCTTTGATTTTTAAATAACGGTAGATGTGTCAGATAGCACTTGGTAAAGAAAAAATAAAATATAATGTGATATTTGTTCCTTTCTGAAAAATGCATAAACCAGCTTTAGAATCAGGTAAATAATTCCCTCTTGGACATTGTATATACTGACAGCTGAAAATAATTTATGGGAAGAGATGATAAGAAGATAAATATTTTTTTCCTCATGAAGAGCTCAGTGGCTTCCTTAAAATATTGCTTTGAATTTTCTATTACCTTAGTTTTCAGAAGATAGAATGACCCAGAACACATGATCTTTGTTTATAGAATATGACACAAGTGGTACAAGTATTTTAAAGTAATCCATGAACTTGGAGCAGCCTCCACCAGGGGAATGCTTGTACTGTACCTTTTAAGGTAGCATATCCCAATTTTTAAGATTTCTTAAGGCACATGCACACACAATTCCAAAGCAGGCTCTTTAAAATACAAGTTCCATTACATTTTACTGTTTGAGAATTAGAATTAAAAAAAGTAGAAAGTCAAAACATATTCGTTCTTATTACTATAGTAGAATTTACATATATATGCAACATATATAATATATGTTGCATATTATACATATATAATGTTGATTTCTTATTCAAGTTTCTTTTGATTGCAAATAAAACCAATAAAGTTATGCTAGCAAGGAAACATGGTTTAATTAAGTATAGTAGAAGACAAGGGTAACAAGGCTCTTGATTTTAATGGGCCAGAAACTAAAAAACATTGGGGAAACACCATTATTCATCTTTCACTGTTTTTTTTTCTTCCTCTTGAGAATCTGTTTCACTCTTATTGTACTACAGATGGGCCTTCTTTCTCTCCTCTATTCATTTAGTAGAGAGCTCACCTCTATGCACCCATGTGCTTTTTTTTCCTCCTTATGCTTAAATTCTCTGAGAAACTTTCTATCCCTCAGTAACAATTCCAAATTACTGAGAGAGATAACCTGGCCTAGTTTGGGTCAGATATCCCTTATCTCCCCTCTATCCCATACTTGATCTAATCAGCCAAGAATTAGGATCACAAAGAGCAAAGACAAATGACTGTCAATGGCTCATCCAAAACTTGGAATGAGACAATTTCCAGAGAAAGAGAATTGTGATGTTCTGAGAGTACAAATATCCTTAAAAATGTGGCTCTAATATGGCAGCAGTAACAGCTAATATTTATTGAGTGCTATTGGCATGTCATGCAATTTACATACATTAATTTATTAATCTTCACAACAACACAAAGTAGTTGATATTATCATTGCTCTTATTCTGCTCCAAGATCACATAGAAAGGAAGAGATGGAGCTTAATTTTAATCCTTTCAGTGACTTCAGAAATTAACCGTTTCTTAACTGTGGGGCCACATTTTAAGTCCCTTAAGCTTCATTTGTAACTAGGGTTGTACCTAGAGAAATGACATTATCTTCTCATTTCTGAGCCTGCTTCAGATTTATTTCATGGGTTTCCAAGATCATTTATTATCTACTGTCTGAAGACTTCATATGCCCTATTTCTTAGGATTATTCCTTTCAAAAGAAATCATAGCATACCCATGCATGGAACTTTTTAATGGAGCCACCTTTCTATTGATTGCCTCTTTCATTTAAAATATGCCTTACTAAAGGAGTCAGATCATTTTTCTTATGAAAACAGAACAGCTTTGAAATGAACACAATGTCCAGTAGAAGTTAGGTTGATCATGCAGAATTTGAGTATTTATTTCAGTGACATCAGAAATGAATGATTTTAAAGTAAAATCCATGTATCTTAGTTGTAAATCCACTACATTTTTTGATAGCATGAATACACATTAAAATATATCCATTTAATATGAATTTGGTAAGCATCAGCTCTGTACCAAGCAGTGTTGTAAGCAGTGGTATGTAGAGGTGAATGAGACTGAGATTTCTGTTTATGTATCACATGTAACAGTATAAGCAGTAGTAGCAAAAAAGATAATTTATTATAAAAGGCTGAGATGCAAAGATGATAATTTTTCTGGCCAGGAATCAATTCTACCCATTGAAAAACCAGGCATATATTAATAAGGAAATAATTTTATATATGTATCTATTGAACATATTGATAACTGAGAGCTATACTTGTACAATTAATTTTTTGGAAAAGAAAAAATGGATTCCTAGTTCAGGTCACTATTGTTATTTTTCTAAAAGAACAATGTAGATGCATTTTAGAACTGCCACTAATGGATCACATTTGGACAGATTTTGAAAGTTAAAAACTCAAATTTACTGATATATGTTTTCTCCCTTTTCAATAGTCAATTTTATAGTAGTAAATGTATATTTTTAATTAATAGAATTTATGGATGATTTTCTCATAAATTCTAAGCGAAGCTGAACTTTCTGTCTCATTTTATGTGTGTGTCAAGAAGTGGCTTCCTTATTTGACAAATTATTCTTTTTTCGTTAAGTTTAAGGAACTGTAATTCACTGTCATAGGTAATTAGAAGAAGTTGAACATTCTCTGTTCTTTTCAAGGGTAACAGTACTGGGAACAAATTATCAGCATAGACATATATCCATCTTTGACCCCCTCAATAGCTGTAAATCTATTTCTGATAAAATGTTTAGTGTACAGTGGAATAGGTTTTCCCCTGGGTTTCTAAATTAAGTCTCTGTCTTGTGTTTTCTATAAAAATGTTGTAAATTTCTTATTTTCTACTGAAAAAGAATAACCTACAAAGGAAGGAAACAAAACAATGTGATGTCACTTTATATTTTTCTGCAGTCAAAAATTGGAAATCAGGACATGGAGCTACGATAACCCTCCTGCACTGGTGGAAGTGTAGTGTGTTGACACCATTCTTGACAGCAATATGGCACTGCTTTTGTTAAATTCAATATTTTCATATATGCCCTATGAACCATAAATCTTATTCCTGAGTGTATGTTCCTCCGCAGATCTATAAAGAGATACTAATGAGGTTATCATTCATGGTGATGTTTGTGGTCACAGGGAGTTGGGACAAGCTGAATGTCCACTTTAGGAGAGTGGATAAGTGAAATGTGATATTCTATAGAGCTACAGTACAGCACTAGAAAAAACAAAAAAACAAAAAATGTTCATGCAGCATCATAAATATGTCTTACAAGAACAATGCTGAATGAAACAAACAAGAAGCAAATGCCTAGAGCACGTCATGTATGTAAAATAAAACAATAATTTTACAAGATAATATACAAATAAAAATGATGTTTTTCCAACAAAAAATGGGTATGAGTGGAGAGGGATGAGGTTGGGCAATGGGAAGAAACAAGGAAGGAAGGAAGGCAAGTTGGAAATAAAGCAAGTGGAAAGAAAACTTTGATACTAAATTTGTATATTTTATCATTTTTTTTATGCCTGTGCCATGAATTTTCCAGAACTCCTTTTCCATCTGGTTGGATTTAATTATATGGATTTTTTTTTTTCCTTATGAAATAGCTATACATCTTTCTTATTAGGAAATGAACAAGCAAAGTTCATGTAAAATCCCATAAGAATATCATGTCTTTTAGACTCAGACACTTTCTAATAAGAGACTGTTGAACTGTAGGAAAAACTAGCATTCCTCCTGAAAAATAATTGATTCTTCCCTATCTGTCACCTTCCATTTTATCTAATTTTGTTATCTAAATATTTTGCTAACTGCAAGATTCTTTAAATGCCTATCTACACTAAGTGTGTAACTTCCCATGTCTTTCCCTTCTCTTCTGCTTTTCTGATCCCTCACTCCACACTGGAGACACAGTGACCTCACTAAAACATAGGCAGGATGGGCTGGTTTAAAATTATTCATGGATCACCATTCAATGGGTCAAGTTCAAGTTTCATATCAAAGTTTTACAAGATTTGTCATGATCTTAACCAGCCTTTTTACCCATCTTCTTATCTCTTGAACCTCTTCTATCTCCCCTTGTTATCCTGTGAATCACATCGCCACCTCAATTCCACTCTCTGGCATACCTGAACTCATTACATTTTGTTTTAGGTACATTCATCTTCTTTAAGTGCCCAGAGTATGACACATTCTCTTCTTTTGGGTTTGATTTAAATGTTACTTATTATTGCTTGACACTTGCTGTTTCTACTTCTTTATCATTTTCCACTTTTTTTTCTCTTATTTTCCTGGCTAATTCCAATTCAGCCTCCAAAATTCATTCTAGCAATGACTTCCTCTTGGAAGAATGATCCTAGAAGATTGGATTTGAGGCCCCTTTCATGGGACCATGTATAGTAGCATTCATGGCATTTATTTCAGTGGACTGTGGGACTGTAATTGTGGTTTTTTTTTTTTTTTTTTCATTTGTTTGTTTTTTCACCTGCCATTTTGGAGACGTTGCTGAAATCAGAGGTGACGTGCTTCTTTGAGCTAGGCCAAATTTCAGTTCTTTATAATGAGCAATGAGATGAAATTCTGGGTCATGAAGACATAGAAACCTGCCAAAGCTTTTTGGTCTGTTGGTTTTTACTGTTGATTTGTTTATTATCTACTTTGAGTGACTGAGTGACAATGAACAGTATTTAAGCCAAATCTCATGAGTTCTAGCCTTTGCCAGGGAGGATTTTGTAAGTCTAAGCAATTTCAAGCTTCCTACCTTTTTTTAAGGTTGGGTTACACAGGTGTGTGACCAGGCAAGTGATTCAAAGAAGGATGGAGAGATTCTCACCCATTTCATCACCTAACTGTGGCAGAATGACTAGCAGGGGTAAAATCTAGTCATAAGTCCAATATCTCATTTGAGGCAGATTTAATGAACAAAAACTCTGTTACTTTAGTGGCAACACTAAAACAGAGAAAAGGCATAGTTTTTGATGAAGGGGCTTTGGATAAAGGGACATTGGATTATAAGAAAGTTGGTGCATTACATGTTTTATTTCTTGCAGTATTTATTATTTATGGACACACAGGTATTACTAACTTAACTGCAAATAACTTAAAGTCACACATTGTCATTTTGGTCTTTTTTCGGGGGAGGAGGGACAAAGCTACCTATCATCTGGCAATTTTCTCTGGCAATTACTCTGTGCCATTAAAGGGAATTTGAACAAGGATCATTCCATATCTCCACCCTCAAACTATGACCTCCTTGAGGGCAGATACTGTGAATATACTTCTTTAGTCTAAGTCATAGCACAGAGCTCACCCATGGGGTAACTATTCAACCAATGTTTGTTGAAAAATGAATGAAAAAAGGGACATAGTTTCCCTGTATAGGGCACTTGATGGTGTAACTAGTAGATTGCGGAATATCCTTTTAGCACTTTTGGCAGTATTGTTCTTGTCTATTCTAAGATACACTACATATGGGAGAAGCTAGCCACTTTTTGAAAAGCTGAAGAATCTACCCTTGACTCCTTCTTTCTGTAGATTTGACTATTTTCTATAAAAGACATATATACACCGAAGTTTATAAAGAACTACAACCTGATGTTATCTGCAACACAGTGCAGATCCTCTCTCCTCAGAAGGTAAAAAAAATGCCCCTGTAATAGATTATATAAAATAAGTTTGAAGGAGGAAGTGGAGATGAAAAAGGCAAGGGTCTGAATTGAACTTGTGTTTTTAGCAACTTGCAATACTTACAGCTGATCAAATAAGCCCCTATTCAGATTTTATGAAATGATAGTATGATGAAATGAGACTAATAGAAGCCATTCTGAAACTGAAAGCATCCAGGATGTTTTCTATTCCTGGGGTAGTCTGTTTCATCCAAACCCTGAACAATATCTGGCCCAGCACTCTGAATCTTTTTCCATATTCATTAATTTAACAAATAATCGAAGGCCAACTATGCACTATTAAGTCTTCTAGATGCTGGTGATAGAGCAATGAACAACATACAGAACCCCTATTCTTGTGGCATTTATATTCCCAAGCTTATCTGATTCAAATTTTCTTCTTTAATACTTATATAAATTAATTTATTAAAGTTTCAAACTCGTATAAAGGTAAATTGAGTTACATAGCCCCAGGAAGTGGGGGAGGGCGTGACTACATGAGTCATGTAATTCCATTTCCCTAAGCGTGAATCCATTAAAAATATGACCTTTTGGGGATGCTATTTTTAGTTTAGTTGTGGCCAGGTGAGTCAATACTGGCGTTAATCCTTCTACTGGAGGCTTTAAAAAGAAAAAGGCCGCAGAGAGGAGCGGGGAAACAGGAAGTTGACCTGAACCGGAAGAGGAAGGAGAGGACATTGCCCCGCGACGGGAAAAGCTAAGGAACGCCAAGAACTGTGGCAAGCCGGAACCGGGAAGGTGCCAACGCACCCCAGGAGGAAGCAAGCCTTCGGGTATCTGAAACCGTAAGTGAATATATTTCACACTGTTTAAACCAACCCATTGTGTAGTATTTGTCAGAACAGATCGACGAAAAAAGACAAATAGTAATATGACACAGTTATTTCTCTGCTTTGATTTTCTTGTCTTTGGAAAGTATATTTTGGTAAACTGCTCTCTAGGTTGACGGATATAGTGATTCCTAATGGCTGTGTGCCTACTTTGTTTTTCTGTCTGGGTGAAGAGGTAGCCCTGTTCATTCAATACATAATCCCAAATCTTAACGTTGCCTATCTAACATTCCAGAAGTGAAAGCAAGAATTTCCTAGATTGTGCTATTTTTTTCCATATTGTGATAGAAGTATAAATGTATTGTAAGGCATCACAAAATGAACTTCCTGAGATCTGGTCAGACCTAACCTGGCTTGTAAAAACTCACTTGACCAGAGCAAAGAATGTACACTAGGATGTGCTTTGCCTAATTCTGCTGAGTGGCCCTCTCTGGTCCACCCAGGATCTTCATCCCTGGCAAGTACAGTGCGTATTTGTGTGTGGCCTCTTTCTGGCACCACAGATCACCCAAAATACTGCAAGTAGGTAACTTGCTTTCACTTTTTTTTTTTTTTTTTGAGGGAGAACGTGTTTTCTGTTCTTTATTTTACACAACTGATATTTATACCTCATTGACAGTGTACATAAAGTAAAGGGGTGAAAGAACTGTATATTCTGAGGAAGTCCTGGGCAATGAGCATATGGAGTAGGGACTTTTTTATTTTGAGCTCTAAACCTTAATTTTGTGTTAAGAAAATGGTTAAAAGAAGAAAAGTGTGTTCAGTGAACTTCAGTGACTTTATTCTGGTTGGGCTTGCTTCTCTGTTATGCCATCTGACTTTGACATGCTGTTGAAGGTTTCTGTATTCTCATGAACTCTTATCATGTATTCCTCATCATCACTGGTAACACAATTAAAAAAAAAAAAATCTAGAGCAGATATTTTCCAAGCCAGTTTTCAAGTTCATCTCTGCTGTAGCAGTGAGCAGCTCTTCTCTTCCTGTCAATCACCTTTTGTAACCTGAAGAAAAGGGAAAGTTACTGACTGACACCCAGCGAATTTCTTTACATTCTGTTCTCAGTATCCAATGGGCTCTGGGATTTGAGACTATTAAATTAGTGTCAATTTGAGGCATTTCCGAGAGAAGGCAAAAAAAAAAAAAAAAGATTACCTGAATTTCATCTTACAAGTGGTCCACTGCTAACATCCAATCATAGTGGCTGTCAATCACAGAGAAGGGCATTATATTTCAATGACTGGGTATCTCTTTAATTATAGAAATGAATAATCCTGCTCCCCCAGCTCTCATCCTAAATGCTGCAGTTTATGAAATGAGAGGTTTGAACTTGAAGGATCAACACAAACAGAATTTGCAGCAATTTCTTTTGCTAGTTCATTTTCCTATTGTCTGAATTCAATATTTCCTTACCCACAGACAAAATGAAGTAGATCTGGCAATACTTTTTCTAAGCATCAGTGGCATTTAGCAGCATGCCCTTACCTTTTTGGGCTTTTTGGTTGTGAACAGCATACAGCATCAGCAAGTGATAATCGTTTCTTTAAAGATGTCTATCATTTCTAGAGTCTTCTCAAAGTATAATAACCTGGGGATGATTTAGAGTTTTGAACTATCACAGAAATAGCAAATATTGTTATATACTCACCTGGAGTCAGAGAAACATTTTTATCCTTTTATTGACCATTTCCAAAATTATTTAATGGTAATTTTGGAGAGACATATACTCTGAATATTTAGACTCAAGGAAATCAATTTTTATGTTTTGCAAACTTGATTTTCTCTCTGTTGCATGTAAAGTGCTTAACCCAGTGTTTGGCACTTAATAATAAATCAGTTGTCACTCTTATTGTCATGGTGACTTTTCTCTTACTGTAGCCTTGCTTCAGTCAGCAATTATTTGAGCAACAACTATGCACAGCACTGTGAAAGACTCAAAGGCCAATCATGCTCAGATACCTACTTCACTTAAGAAAATTAAACACTAATAATGGAAATAAGTACAGTGCAAAAGAAAAAGTAATGAGTGTAGTGCTACAGAAAAATAAAGTTCTTTGAAAGTTCGGAGTAGTGCGAAATAATTGCCTGCAGATGAAATCAGGGAAGACATCTTGGGCAATGTGGCATTTATGTTGGCCTTTGGAGGATGTGTACAACTCAGACTTATAAAAACCCAGAGATGGACATTTTGAGAAGGGCAGGTAGAATGAGAAAAAGTTTTATAGTGAAGCAATATGTGTATATTGTATAAGATGAAGATGTACTTGCCAAGGGAGGCTGGGCATGCACCATGGAGAGCTTTAAATGTCTGTGTAAGGAGTTGTACTCTTTTTTTTTTTTTTTTTAACCAAATGGAATCTGTCAGTGGTTTGGGGACAGAGAAAGGGTATGATGAGAAATAAAAAGATTGATTTGCTTATTATCACTATGCTTTTTGATTAATTCAATTTTCTTTCAGTTTTTGGGCACAGACATTTTTACTAATGTGTGTGTGTGTGTGTGTATTCTTTCTCTGTTTTCACACTTTATCCATTCACATATTTAGGGAACTTTGGACTGTGAAACATCAGGAAGCATATACTTTCTGTGTTATACAATAAGAGGAAAACATCTTCAGAAAATACTTCAACAGAAATATTTCTGTTTTGCTACTTTAATCTAAAATCACATGAATTTTTCTCTAAGCTTTTGAAAAATTGTATAAAAACTTGGAAAATAGTATTGTGTGGATTTGAGTTTGTTTTATCAAAACACCAAGAAACGAAATCAGGTACTAGACTGAAGGAAGCTAAGCTGAAATCTCATTCACACCTTATTAAATTATCTAAATCATACCCTATATGGCTGAGTAACTCTGTTTTGCACAGAGGCTAATGCATTTCAGAAGTGAAAAGGAAATTGATTTTATGGAACACAGAACACTATGCTTGGCACCCTTTCCTAACACTAAAATCTCAGATATTCTAAGTCCAATCAATATTATGATTACATAGTAATATAATGACTGGGTCTTTTGGTTGGCAGAGCCTTTTCTTACTAATAAACCTATGCCTTCCTGATGAATCAAGACCTTTATAGCTCAAAATGATGTGTTAATAATCTCTAGCTAATTTTAGGCTGACTTATTTCTACTAATAGGTGAATTTTAAAAAGTTCACTTTTCTAAGTAGATTAAGCAAAGAAGGTGGGGGACTTTTTTTAGCTTCACTTTATTTTATTACAAGTGATATGTTTTTACTTAGCTGAAAAAGTGATTATGAGGAAGGTAAATATCTCATATGCAAATCCCCCTCAAACTAGGCACCTTAGGTAATTGAGGGAAACACAGAAAAAAAAATGTATCACAAACAGCATTTCATTACTTTTTAGGAAATTCCTCAACTAACTGGGGTAGGCTTGAGTTGACTACCCATCCCTAAAAGTGGGTTTATTCTTTTTAATTACTGGCATTTTGGGTTTACGCCCACATTGTGTGTAGTTATGTTCCATTAGATGCTAAGATGATAACTTGTAAAGCTCTCAGAATTTGGAGGGATTAGGTAGGGACTGTGAGTTCAGGAAAATTTGATCAAAATCCTAAAAAATTAAAAAGCTGAAAACTGACAGGAAAGCTAATGTTTCATTATGATGTAGTTATTCTTTGGCATGAAAGGTTGGGTGTTTTTTTCAGATTATAAAAAAAAGAAAGTTCATTAAGATAGTTAGAACAAAGGAGCTCTGCCACCCTTTACATAAAAGAAAACAAATAAACAAGAAATCATGCATTGATAAATATTTTTCTGTACATTCTCTGGCATTATTTTATGTACGTTAGACCTATAAAATAAAAATTTCCAAGAAAATTTCAGAACAGTCCTAACAAGTTTAATTATATGTAAGTATATTACAGAAGATAAACTGCTGCACATAATAACTCCACTTCTAAAATACATTACTATGCACTGCTTAAATGGTATCTTTTTAAAGACTGGTCAAAGTTCTTAAAAGAGGCAAAAATGTAGCACTAATTCCTCTCATAAAAATGTAAAGAAAAATCACTCAGTGCAATTCCTGTTTCCAATTTAGCTGAGGGAAAGAATGTCCATGATTCAATTACAAGAGGAAAATAAGCTAACAAAGAAGATAAGCGGTGGGACTGTGGACACATCCAGGCTCTATTTTATATAGAAATGGAGACCAAGAAGATACTATTTGAGGCACTCCCTAAAAGCTCCATCGCCTCCCAAATACCTAACACTAACCCTGAAATGCTATCCTGTGAGATTGGCTTTCTCTCACTCTCTTTTTTTTAAACATAATTTTTCTGTTAAAATCACAATGTAACTTAGAGAAAAGAAAAAGATTATGGGCCCTGCCAATGAAATAAGCTCTATGTTAGAGGCTAAATTGAGTACGAAGAGGGAAACAAGCTGTTCATTGTGTCTGTGTCAGAAAAATGTACTAAACTAAAATGTCTTCAGAGGCTATATGATCTAGAGGGATTAAGACAAAAAGGAGTGTTTGTGTAGAAATGATGAATCCCTCCCTGACCTCAAAGCATTGAAAATCTTTTTTTAAAATACTGTGCTGATCAAACAAAATAGGTTAAAAAAAAGTGCCAAGGGTCCTTTGATAGAGTGTTATCCCGAAACGTCAATGTTTTGAAGTAGCAGAGATTTAAATAATGTGAAAATTAAAAGTGTTATTCAATTCTGACATACCATCAAAATCATTGGCAAGTCTGTTGAGGACTGGGAAAATTTGTGTAGTATTGAAAAGTTCTAGCATGATGTGACCTCAGACAGTTTATTTACACTCTCAGAGCTTCCATCTCCTTGTCTTTAAAGTGAGGATAAAACTGCTACCCAAAAGAAGGACTTAATGAAATAAGTTATATGGAACCTGGTACAGAATAACTACTCAGAAATGTTAGCAAGTGCTCTTTTTATTGTTATTGAAAAAATTATATGATTACATTTTCAGATGACCAGTTAATTCTGAGCAATCAGAACTTGACACAGACTTAAACACTCAATTCATTCCAAAGGTTATCTATTGTTAAATCATCTAATCTACAGTGAAATTCAGCAGGAAAACTATACCTTGCAGGTCACCCATCCCTGTGCCCTAGAATGCACTGATGCTAAGCATTGCTCAAAGAGTCATTGAATGGAGGTTCGTGATTCTAAGCCTCAGTCTTGGAGGCCCCTAGGTTGGACTCATCTGGCATTTGTTTCATCAGTGTTTACATCAAGTAGAAAGAAAGCTCTATTTTGTTTTAAAGGTGAAGATCCAGTGGAATGTATGGTGTGTGTGAGAAATACAATTTGATCTGGGAAAAAAGATTACCCAAAAATGATGGATCATGTGGCTCACACTGCCCTTTGTCCAGTGTATGGATGGATGAGTAGAAAAATGGGGGCAAAAATAAAGCACCCAGTGATCTTTTTTACTTTACTTGTTTTTTTCACTTTAATTTTTATTCTTATTACTTTTGTGTGTGTGGTAATGAAAATGTTCAAAAATTAATTTTGGTAATGGATGCACAACTATATGGTGGTACTCTGAACAACTGATTGTATGCTTTGTATGACTTTATGGTATGTGAATATATCTCAGTAAAATTGAATTATTAAAAAAAAATGATGAATCTGTAATTGTGTGTGTTTGTACATATTTAATAATGGATTTCCTCCCTATCCCCCTAATCATTGCAATTCAGTGTAGTAAACAAAAATGATCCCTTAGGTCCTGACCTGTTTTTCCAGGGGCAGGTCTCTCAGACAAATTTTTAATTTTTATGTAATTGGTTTCACAACCTTCTACAAGTTTTAAAATTCACAGAATAAGCTTTCCTTTGTGTTACTATTGTGACAGGGAATGAGATGAGATAGAGGTTTCAGAGGAATTCGTATGTCAGGAGGGTTCCAAGAATATGTAAAGCATTATTTATTATTATTTTTCGGATATGAGATGTGCTTTATTAAACTTTGCCTTAAGTTCCAGTTGGGTCACCTTGTCTTTTCTCACAGGGGTTCCTGATGGGGCAGTCTTCCTCACATAACTGGATTTCCAGAAACTGATTAGAATTCATTCATTCACTCGTTTAGTCATTCAATATGCAGTCTAAGTATTATACATCATAGAAATAGGGGAAACAGAGACAAAATGCAGCCTCTATCCTTATGGAGTTCTGTCCATTGAGGGTGACAAAAAAAAAAAAAAAAAAAAGTCCACAACAGCAATTGTTTAATAAATGCTCTGAGATAAATGTGCTGAGAAAAACAGAGGTAAAGAAAAGCCTCCAACTGTGACGATGCTAGAGCTGAATCTTGAAGTATCAGTATAGTGTTACAGTTAAGAGTACTATTAAAAAAAAAAAGACAAACAGGTTGAAAGTAAAAGGATGGAAAATGATATAACATTCAAAAGTTACCAAAAGATATGAAAAGATATTATAAAATGTCCTTCTTTGTCTCTCATAGCAATGTTTTTCTGCTATTAGTAAGGCCCTTAGAGGAGACTAAAAAGATACTGGTTGTTGAATAAATACATGAACAGATAAGTGACTGGTTGAATGATTTAGTGAGTGTTAGAGATCAGTAGTTGTTGAATATAATTGAGTCCCACTTTCAACCAAGAAATGACCTAGCACATATAGTCAGTTTTTCCCTTTTATATTTATCTTTCCTAGCATTAATTTTATAAATTTATATACCCTGTTTGAGGAAACAAATTTCTCTCTGTCTCTCTCTCTCTCACACACACACAGCATCTATCCAGTAGGTACACTGGTTGTTATTTGTATACTGTTTAATTTAACGATCTTAGCCACCATGTGCAGAGGCATTCTACAGATGGGGATACAGAATTCAAGTGTTACATAAGAGGTTGCTCCTACTAGTCAGTGTAAAAGTGTGTCTTTTGTAGGTAGGTAGTATATAATTGGATCATTTATTAAGTTCATTTTGCTAATTTCTGCCTTTTGATTGAACTGTTTAAACCATTACATTTATTCCAATTATTAATAAAGTAGAATTTAGACCTGTCATTTTTCTATATTTTCTAAATGTCATGTTATTTTTGTCTTCAGTTCCTCCATTTTTGGCATTCTTTTGAGTTAAATAGGTAATTTCTAGTGTACCATTTTAATCCTCTTCTTGGTTCTTTTACTATATTTTTTAGTTGTTTTCTTATTGGTTGCCCTAGAAAATAAAAGTGTTGTCTTAACTTAAAAGGATCTAGTTTGAATTAATATAAACTAAATTTCAATAGTTTACAAAAAGTTTGCTTCATAATAGCTCCTTTCCCTCAGAGCTTTTATTGTCATACAAATGACATCGTTACACGTTACAAACTCATCACCATCGTTTTATTATTATTGCTGTTATTATGTCTTGAATCAGATAGAAGAAAAGGGTTACAAACAAAAATACATTTATAATTTATTTTACATTTATCTACGAAATTATCATTCCTGGTGTTCTTTATTTCTTTGTGTGGAGTCAAGCTACTGTCTAATGTCCTTTCATTTTAGCTCAAAGGACTCCTCTAGTATTTTGTGTAAAGTAGGTAGGCTAGCAATAAATTGTAATTTTTTTTTTTTCAATTTTGGAAAGTCTTACTTTTTCCTTCTTTTTTTTTTTTATTGTATTTTGAAATAAATTCAAAGTTATAGGAACAGTTGCAAAAACAATACTAACCCCATACAAAGAATTCCATCATACCCTGGCCCCCCTCCCCCGATAGCTCAATCCACCAACCTTAACATGCTGTCACATTGCTATTTCTTTCCCTCCCTATCTGTCATCCATCATCTATTGCTCTGTCTTCTGAACATATGAGAGCTAGCTGCACACATCCTTGCACATACACTATGATTCACGTATACACTTCCCATGAACAAGAACATTCTTTTATGCAATCCCATTAAGCGCAGCTAAGAAGTACAATAGGTTCAACAATGATACAGAGCTTACATTCTATATTTCCTTTACCTTATATCTCAACTATGTCCCTTTGAGCCACCTGTCCTCTATCCTCTAATTCCATCCAAGTTAATCCTAGGCATTCAATCATCTATTTAGACTTTTTTTTTTTTTTAGTTGTGGGAACATATATACAGCCTAAATCTTCCCATTCCACCCCCTCCCTAGCCTTCCATTAGTGGGATTAATCACCTTTAGAATGTTGTAATGCTCTTTCCCACCATCCATTACTAGAAATTTCCCTTCACCTCAAACAGCAACTCCACCCGCATTTCTTAACTCCCCATTGCACCATTCCCCATTTCTCTTAACCCGAACTCTACAATTCATCTCTATGGTTACATTCTCTGATAGTTTCTTTGGGTTTGCTGTGGGGGTTAAAATTAACCTCTTATATCCATAACAATCTTGTTTTTCTTTGATACCATCTCCACTTCAATAGGACACATAAACTATGTTCCTATACTCCTCCATTCCCCTACTTTTATATAGTTGTCTAAAATTACATATTTTACATTGAGTTCAAAACCACTGATTTATCATTAGGGTTTGTGTAATTTATATCATGTAGGAAGTAAATAGTGGCGTTACAGTTCAAAAATTATTGACTTCTATGTGTATTCCATTGTGGTTGGAGAATGTGCTTTGAGTATATTCAATTTTTTTTTTTTTTTTTTTTTAATTTCTTGAGGCTTGTTTTATGTCCCAGCTTATGGTCCCTTCTGGAGAAAGATCCGTGATCACTAGAGAAAAATGAGTGTCCTGGGGCTTTGGGATGTAAGGTACTATATATTTCTGTTAAAATTCTCTACATCTCTTTCTTCTTTCTGTTGTTTCTCTGTTGGTAGGGTTCCCTTTAGAATCTGAAGTAGGGCAGGTCTTTTATTGGCAAAGTCTCTCAGCATTTGTTTGTCTGTGAAAAATTTAAGCTCTCCCTCGAATTTGAAGGAGAGTTTTGCTGGATAAAGTATTCTCGGTTGGAAATTTTTCTCTCTCAGTATTTTAAATATGTCATTCCACTGCCTTCTCGCCTCCATGGTGGCCACTGAGTAGTCGCAACTTAGTCTTATGTTGTTTCCTTTGTATGTGGTGAATTGCTTTTCTTTTGCTGCTTTCAGAACTTGCTCCTTCTCTTCAGTATTTGAGAGTCTGATCAGAATATGTCTTGGAGTGGGTTTATTTGGATTTATTCTATTTGGAGTTCGCTGGGCATTTATGCTTTGTGTATTTATATTGTGTAGAAGGTTGGGGAAGTTTTCCCCAACAATTTCTTTGAATACTCTTTCTAGACCTTTACCCTTCTCTTCCCCTTCTGGGACACCAATGAGTCTTAAGTTTGGATGTTTTATTTTATCTATCGTTTCCCTGAGATCCATTTCGATTTTTTCAATTTTTTTCTCCATTCTTTCTTTTGTTCTTTCATTTTCTGTTCTGTGGACTTCTAGGACACTGAGGTGTTGTTCAGCTTCCTCTAGTCTTGTATTGTGAATATCCAGAGTCTTTTTAATTTGGCCAACAGTTTGTTTTATTTCCATAAGATCTTCTGTTTTTTATTTACTCTTACAATGTCTTCTTTATGCTCTTCTAGGGTCTTCTTTATGTCACTTATATCCTGGGCCATGGTCTTCTTGACGTCCTTTAAATCCTTTTTTGCCATGCTTTCGTTCTTCGATTGTATTTCTTTGATTAATTCTGCGAGGAACTTCGTTTCTTCTGATAACTTGATTTGTGTGTTTGGAGTTGGATTCTCCATATCGTCTGGTTTTATCATGTGCATTGAGATTTTCTGTTGTTTTTGGCCTCTTGGCATTTGCTCTGCTCGACAGGGTTCTTTTAATTTGTAAAAAAAAAAAAAACCTGTCTAATTTTTCAGAAACACTGTTTGGTGACATACACTTTCTCTAACTAACCAGCAGATGGCATCTGTGAGTCACTTATACCTCTCAAGTCAGTTCTCCACCTTGTCCCCATGTTATATGGGGAAAAGATTCTTGTGGGGTCCAGCCGGAGAACTCAGCCTGGGTGTGTTGCTGGAGCTGTCCACCCTGAATGTGGGGCGCTTGTACGGGTGGTCAGGGAGGGAGGAAGGACAGCCTCAATATTCAAATTGCCCCGGTTCCCGGAGATTCAAGGCCACTGCAAAAGTCCAAGCCTTCATTTCATTTCAGCCCCAGCCCCTCTCTCTCCATGTCCCACAAACCACCGGACTTGGCGTAGTGTCTCTGGGATCTCCGAGCAGGTCCCCCTGCCCAGCCGCGATCGTCCAGGACCTCTGCTGAGATAATGCTGTGCTACATCATCAGTGCGCGCCATCCCTCAAGGGAAGCCCCGGGCCGTCGGGCTGAGCTGGCTCACTTTCAGCCTTACGCAGAAATGGCCGAATGGGCATCTCCACATCCCCCTCCTCGCACAGTTCCTCCTTCCCAGCTCCGGGACAACTGGCGGGGCTCTGGGCTGTGGACATGGCTCCAGGCAGGAGTTTATCCAGCCCTCCCGGGAGCCAGCTGCTAGCCGCGGGTTTTCTTTCGGCTTCCGGCTCTCCCCTCCGTTCCCTGGCCCCAGGGATATCTGCAGTGGGCTATCTTCCAGGCCAGACACCGAGAGGCCGGCCCAGCCCCCTCTTGCTGTGTTTTACTGTGTGTTTCCCATGATCGCACCTGCAGCCGATCACACCTGCAGCCGTTCCTGGCTTTTCCCCTTTTATCTTTTTTTATTTTTATTAAAAGAGCCCGTTGGTCTCCAGACGCCAAACCCTGGCTTCCCCGAATCGCCACGCGGCTGCGGGACTTCCAGCCAGCTTAGTCACTCGTTTCAGAATGCAGACTCCCAGTTTCACCAAGTATAGAGCCCTTGGGAACTAGCAGACCTCGTCCAGCTGGCACATCACTGTAACCGGTATTCTTGATCACTCTCTGGTCCTTATCTAGTGTTTTCCATGGAGGTGTTCCTTAGCCCTGTCTCACCTAGCCGCCATCTTGGTTTCTCCCCCTTCGTTTTTGAAATATAGCTTCATTGTATGTAGAATTCTTGGTTGGCATTATTTTTCTATCAGCACTTTGAATATGCCATCTCACCACCTTTTGGCCTCCCTGATTTCTGGTGAGAAGTCGGCTTTAATCTTATAGAAAATCTCTTTTATGTGATGTGTGACTTTTCTCTTGCTGTTTTCAGGATTCTTTGTCTTTGTCTTTTGACAATTTTATTTTGGCATGGCTAGACATCGATCTCTTTGAGTTTATCCCACTTGGAGTTTGTTGAGCTTCTTGGATATGTAGATTAAGTTCATCCAATTTGTGAAGTTTTCTGCCATTATTTCTTCAAATATTCTTTCAACTTCTTTTTCAGTCTCCTCTCTGGTACTCCTGTTATGTGTAGGTTGGTATGCTTGATGGTGTCCTACAGTTCTCTAGGCTCCGTTCACTTTTTTTTTCTCTCTCTTTTTTTTTTTTTTTTTCTTTCCATTCCTCAGACTGGGTTATTTCAATTGACCTATGTCTAAGTTCACTGGTTCCTCCTTCTGCCCCCTCCAATCTTCTTCTGTTAAGCCCCTGTAGAGAACTTTCATTTTAGTTGCTAAACTTTTCCACTTCAGAATTTCTATTTGGGTCTTTATTACATAATTTCTATCTCCTTTTTGATGTTCTCGATTTGTTGAGTTTTCTGCTGTCACTCTTTCCTTAATTATTTATATATTATTTTCTTGTGTTCTTTGAATAAGTATAGTGGCTTTTTTAAAGACTTTGTCTTTTAAATCCAATATCTGAGCTTCCTCAGTAGACGTTTCTGTTGGCCTTTCTTTCTGTGTTTTGCATTATACTTTCCTCATTCTTTGAGCCTACCACAATTTTTGTTGGAAACTGTAGATTTAAAATAATATAATGCGACAACTCCTCTCCGCCTAAGGTTTGTTGTTGCTGCGTTGCTGTTTATTGCTCTATTTTGTTTTTGCTGTTTATTTTTTTAGTGACTTTCATTAACTAATATTGTAAAATTTATATTATTTGCATTATGTGTCCAGTGAAGTCTCTGCTCAGTTATCTTAATGCTCAGCTAATGACTAGTCAGAGATTTATTTAAATGCCTTGAACCTTTGCCCTAAGAGCTCTTTGTGTGTGAATTGGGGCACACTTTCAGTGCTTCAGCAATTTATAACTCTACTTTGGTTTTTACTTACTGCTTATGCAGAGCCTCGAGGACAGCCAGAGGTGAGAGATTAGAGTCTTCACAGGTCTTTCCTGTGCACGCACAACTGTGCATGTGCATGGTCCTCCTGGTCTATGAGAAAATGTTGGAGATTTTAAAACCCTCTTACGGATATCTTCCCCAGATTTTCCTTTAATTTTTGAGCAACCTTTTGTTTGCCCAAATGGTGTCATAAAGTTAGGTGACTACCATGTTAAATAATTGCTACTGGTTGTTTTCCCATGATGCCCTGGGGAAAAAGCTTTTCCCAGTGAGTCAGGTCAAATAAAGAAAAGCCTTGTGAATGGGACTTTTTTAGGCAGCTGCCAGAAAGGTCAGAATAGTGACAATTGTCTGTGTATGGGGCTTTCTGAGAAACTCCAAAGCCATACTACATCCCTCAATGGTTAATAGACTGTTGGTTTTCACAGCTACCTTGATTTCAGTGCTGCTGGTTTTCAAGGCTACTACAGAGTTGTGGAGAAGAGACTAGGAACAGGACAAGTTAAAACACCAAAGACATCATTATTCTGATCATCTTCAGCTCTTTTTCTTGAATGAATGCTCCTTGGTACATTGCAGGCCTTTGGTTAATTTCCCAGAGCTCCGAAAAAGTAGATTTTGGCAGCTTTTGCCAGGGTTCTCGTTGCTTTTATGGAGTAATTATTTTTAGGAAGTCTTTTACTCCACTATTCCAGAAGTGCTTCGTTCCTCTTTACTAATTCTGATAAGAAATAGAAAATTGTTATTACATTATCTGCAAAATGACAGAATATTGGGTTCTCCATTTATCCTCATTTTGGATCTTTTTATTTCCATGGGAATCCTTCTCTTACTTCTTTCCTCTGTTTGCAGGTTTTGAAATATGTAGTAAAGAAGCTACCTTTGCTGTAGATTTCCTTTGACCTTAACATGTTTCTAACAATGATTTATTTAGAGAAGCCGCCTTTTTAAGTTATTCTAAAATGTAAACCTTTGTCATGTAGTAAAACAAATATTTACTGATACAGAATTTTAGATTTTCCCTCCATGAGAATTCTCTCATTTTCACTTATGATAAAATGAGACAATAAATAATAAACAAATATTATGGTTCATTATTATGAACACTAAAATAAGAAATAATGTGGATTTCATAATTGGATAGATGGTTGCAATAGATAAAACATCCTTTGCTAATGTGATATTTTCCCTTAGCAGTGAATTCATTCTTTCTGTTCATTTGAGCATAATTTAGTAAGCTAAGTTTATATATTCCATTTTTCCGTAAGTAGCTATTTTAAGCTCTGTTTATGTGATGTAATAACAAACTAATTTGAAAAATTCAAAAACATGCTAAAGGATGCTATAGAATGCCCAATGGTTTTATTTCTCACTGTAAAGTTGTTGGTGTCGTGGCATGAAATTACCCAGAGTGTGAGCCTGTCTTTTTTTGATCCATGCAGCAAGACATTTTTAAGTGGATTTAAGTCTTTCTCCAGATTCTGCTTAATATTATTTATCCTTGACCACAAAAGCAGCTGAGATGTAAGTATAAAATCAGCACAAAGGCTCAAATAGACTGAGGTCTCAATCCAAGCTTTATCAGTTACTAGTAGAAGCACCTAGATATCCTTCCATTATATGGTGGTTATGATGATTAAATAATGTATATATAAAAACAAGTATAATTTTCTTCCTTAATTAGTGTATATAAATTCTGGCTGCTCTGTTGAGAATGGATTTCAAAGGCCAGATACATATACATAGGGACATACCCACACATCACACATGCTGCCTCAGGAGGACTGGGAGAGATGGAAAGAGGATATTTGGCCAAGTTCCTGTCATATGGTGGCAAAGAAGCTTGTGACCTAATATGAGCCCCCCAAGGGTCTTTGATCACCAGATGGCAGAAAGACCACCTTTCCTCTTCATGGCTCCTGCTTGGTCTCTGCACAGCAGCTGCCCACAGCCTGTAACAGCATGGGGGCTGCACAAAGGATGGGACCCAGATAGCAATGCCCGTTTTCCATACCCTAGGGACAGCTACCTAAATGTGAATGCTTTCATAAACAAGATTTAGTTTTATATTCAGTATGTCAGATAGTCCAAGGGAAAGAACACTCTCTGTGTGAAATATTCAATGTGTAGGAACAATTAAATTTTTCTACTGTGAATGCATATTTTGTATGGCTATTATCCAATTGCTAGCTAAGACTATTTTTTTTTTCTCATTTTATGTTCAGTACATTCCATTAGTGCCAAGTTTCATGAGTACTTGGGAGTTCTGCAAAGGATTATAACCCCTTGATGTCTGTTGACCACCAAAACTTGAATCAATTGATCCTTAACAATCATCTTTTACCTCCCTGTAGCATTCTTTAATTAACAACACTACAGGGTTTCAGAGTTGAGTTTTGTTGTCGTATGCTTCCATAGGAGTTGTAACAAACTAGGAAGCAAATATTAGAATGAATTTAGGCTTTAAGATGCAAGGTATTGATGTTTTGAGATAATGTGAGTGAAAGAAATTAATGCAATCATTTTGCTTTGCTTTTATTCCGAAGATAATAATAGAACATCACAAGGATGGCATTAAGGAAAATAAATGGAAAAAAATTACAATTCAGTAATAGGAAAAATTACTTTTTATTCTATGATTTGAGACTATACAAATAAGTTATTGAACTTTTTTGCTTTGTTTTATTGTAAAGAAAGTGAGCATAGAATTGTAGGTCCTGCCAAAACCTATCCATTTATTTAATGATTGCCAAATATAGCCCTAGGTTTTCTGCTAGAGATTTGACAGTCACGGTTTTGCCAAGATTGTTTGGGAACACTTGATGTTTTTCCCATATGTTGTTAGAAGGCCACCCTAGAACACATGATATAAGTGCCAGGCTGGAAATGGAACTCTTTGTAGTATCTGTTTCTTTTTTTTTTTTTTTTTAATTTCCTCTGATTACCGTTAGTCTTTGTCCTTTTGCTGGTCTGATATTGATAGAGAGAATGGTGCAAATTTAAGATGCCAGGGTAACTTTTGCAGTCCAACTTAAAATCTGCCATTGTCTCTAACAACAACAACAAAACATTAAAATATGGAACTTTAAGAGGTCTAGCATTAAATGGACTTAATTCATTTCCTGGAGGATATTTAGACCTTATTGCTCATTCACCACAAAACTGTCATAATTTGGCCTAACTCACTCCAGAGGGATGGGTGAAAAGGATGAGAAACTCTCCTTCTCTCATGGATGATCTTTCATGAACAGGGTGAAGTAGTTGGTGTTGGAGTGAGTGATTGCTCATAGTTGCCTGTACTTCATCTGGCTTTGCTTACGGAAGCTTTTATTGTTATTAATATTTAACATTGACGGAAGGCCAACAGTGCGTTAGGTGATGAATACAACAGTGAGCTAGTTCTGGTTTTTGTCCAACTGGATAATTTCCAATTATACAACTAAGGAAACAGAACTTGCTGTATATAAATTTAGGGATAAATAGGACAATATGGGGGAAGGGGAAAAGTAGTCATTAATATTCCTTAACCTATGAAAATTTCCAGATGGTCTGTCATTGTATCTTAAAAAAAATCTGTTTAATTTTCTAAGGGAAAGATGTAATATTTTCCATTTGTGTTTGGTCATCTCAGCTGCTTGCGCTTGAACATTTATTTTTTAGTTGCTAAGAATAATCTGAAGGAGGTGTAGTCAAAATTACTATAAGGATTACTCAAGTTTAATTTACTTGAATAGCCATTGTTAGTTTTGGAATAAACATTCAGAAATGACCATTATATTTTCAAAATTTATATTTGTTATTAAAGTGTTCTTAATCAAAGTCATCAGAGTATCTTAAAAACAAACAAACAAACAAACAAGCAAAAACTATTAAAATGGGGCTATGCTGTTGTATTTCAAATATTCTTCTTAGAGGCAGAAATTATTTTGCTGCAAAGACTTCAGGGGATAGATATTGGTTTATCCACTTGACCTCTATCTTCGAAAAAGGATTGATTTGCATCCTGCCTGTTTCCAATTTGCCCCTCTAATTGAAATTGCCTTAGATGAGAATAATCCATTAATAGCTGTGAGTGTGGTTTAAAAGGAAGTAGAGCTATGGAAAGCATTAAACTTAAAAACAGAATGGAACATATCTTATTTGTTTATAATTATTCTGATAGAAATAACCTGGAAGTGTCATTATAATATAATCTTATATAATATTAGCCTTCTAATGCTTTGTTACATTGATGTATGTTGCATTTTAGGAGTTTCTTGGCAAACATTTAGAAATTTCTTCCAAGTGTCACATCTAAAAGCATCTCTCTCTGACGACTCTTGTTCTTCTGATCTACTTATAAGTGCACTTGCTTATTCCTTCTTAATTGAGAGCCTTTGAGGAAAGAGTCTGTGCCTTATACATCTGGGTATCTTTGTGTCTTGAGCATAATTGGCACAAAGTATACTTTCTTGGGCTTATCTGATTTTCAGATTGAATTTTACATGGTATTTGAGAACTCAACTTTAGAAATTCATCAGCTTCAGATTTAGTTTGATTTATAAGTGATAGAGGACAGAATAAGCATGGAAATTATAAAGTTAGGGTTATATTCTAGGGTTTCATCAGTCATTGTTTGATAGCTCAAAAATAGTAAATTATGTTTTTACCTTGTATAATTTTTGGTCACTCAACTCTGACCATTCACAAACTTTTCATTAACTCTTTGTAGAGAACCCAAAAATACACAACTATGTACTTAACTGATATTGAAGTTAAGATGCAGGATGGTAAGCTTCAGGAAAGCATCAGTGCCTAGTACTAGAGGTAATCAATTGATAGGTAATATAGAAGTTATCAAATTACCTAAATAATTTTGAGAATATATCATGAGCTTAGTTTTACCTTTGAGTATTATCTTTTTTTTTTTTGTCATTCACTTATGATTACTTCATTGTTTCTTTACTGTTGCCTCCTTTGATCTGTACTTGCAGGGACTGCTGCAAATTTAAGATGTGTCTTTACTCCCCTACTGCAAGCTTTTCTCATTTCCATTTAAATCAGTCTGCTCCTGTGAAACTGTGAGCAGCTTAAGCATAGAAATTTTGTGATTTTCACCTTCTTATTCCTAGAACAACACCTGGCACATGGCAGGCAATGGGTTAATATTTGCTGAATGATCAAATATGTATACTAGAAATTTGAACCAGAAGTTAGCAACCAATGTTGTGGTGGGGAAATTAATTTACAGAGTTAAATTTGTTTGTTCATTCCAGTGTGTTTTTTAAAAGTAAGCATTGTTTTCCCATTTATAGCTATAAGCTGCTATTCCAAAAACCAAAATCAGTAATTATCTTCAATTCATATATTTAATGATACTTTGAATCATTACTGACTATGTGAATGACCATTAGTAAAGGGCATACACAAAGATCTTGCTACATAGACATGTATCACTTGTTTATGATAGAGAACAATTTGAAAAAAATTAAAATGTCAAGCAATAGAAAATTGGTTTGGTAAAATATTGATTAAATATGAAAAAAATAATGCCATAAAAACATTTAATGGCAGGAAATATGTGTACTGTATTAGGAAGAAGCTTTAACAAGATTATATGCATAGTATGATTGCATATTTATAAAAAATAATAGTAGATACATAAGTCAAATGCTATAGAACACAAACTCAAAAGTAAATGGAGGTTTTTTCTGCATGAAGAAATTGCATAACATTTTTCCATTTTACCTTTTGCTTTTTAATGATCTCTATAATAATTCTATAACAAGTATGTGATTTTTAAAGTGTAACTTTTTAATTGAGAAAATGAACACTGGTATAACTAAAAGATTGTATTTCATGTCATTATTTTACATAATTCACACAAAAGTGTTCTGTTTAAAATTTCCTTTTTTAATTTTAGACAAAATTATTTTATAATTTCTTTCTTATTCTATTCTTTATCACCTCTAAACCAAACTAAATTTCTTTTTATTTGGATTTTTCCTATATTCTCATAATTGGGGTATCCAAAAGACCATAATGATGAATTCGCAGTTGGTGACATGAATATTGGGGTCACAATTATACAATTATTCTAGAGCATGCTTAAGTTTTTCACCATATTTGAACTTGGTACATGACATAAGGATAGTTAATCATATGCATTACTTATTTGTAATTCCTGTAAGGAATTAAAAAAAAATCCGTCCAAAGGTTTTCAGTAATTTACTTAAAAAAATTCAAGTTTAAGTTTCATAATAAAGATTGCTTGAAATTTAGAGACTTTCTGATTTTCCATATCCCTCGTATCAGCACTGTTTTCAATATCATATTGATTTCTTCCAATCAATGTGGGAGAAAGCAGTGTCAATTTTAATTTCTTTGAATCAAAGTAAAAAATTGCATAGGTAGAATAGTCTAACAAATAATGTTCATGTGCTGTTGGCTGTCAAAGAAAAGAGCTAGAGGGAAAGAGAGGGCTGGCCATCAGCTTTTATATCTACAACACAGTAAACTCAGCCAGTTCAGGTTCTGTGTCCTACTCATTTGTCAAGTTTTGCCTTTATATCCAATAACTGTTGCTTGTATCTATATCATATGTGCTCAGTTGGCCTTCTTACTATTACGTTTAGGATGAAGAATGTACTGCTGTATTCTTCTGGTGGAAAAGGACAAGCCAGTCTCATAATGAGTGCACTGGCATTTGTAAGGGGTTTGTATCTCTGGATTTAGACTGATGAGTTTAAGTTCCTAATTCTGGATATTCAGTGCCTCTCTGGAGAATGGAAAGAAGTTCCAGCAGAATTATAGTCTGTGTAGTTGAGATCAACCTATCAATATCTCAATCCTAGTGAGTTTTGGAATTTGAAGGAAGGAGAATGTATATAGAGGAAAGAATATCAGCAATTACCTCCTAAAAGCTTCTTCTTCTTCTTCTTTGTTTTAACTATTTTTTGTTTTAATTTCAGCATTTTATGGAGTTGTTTTCTATGAGGGGATGAAACAAATCTGCATCTCCATTCTAAACTGACTCAGGAGATGAAGCTTATTTTCCTGAAGGACAGTGGAAGCCTAATCAATGATGCTAAACTGTGATCATCTTGAAAGACTAATGAGTTAAAAATGCATAATGCTAATATTTTGGATTGTTTATTAAAGTAACATAGAACTGAAATGACTACATTTTTAAGTGTTGCCTTATTCTCTTTCTCTCTCTATTTGCTCTCTGTTATTGTATGAGAGTGAGTAGTGAGCAATATTTTTCCTCTCTGTAACAAACAGTGAACACCATTAACATAATTACCAAATATACTCTGGGCTTACCAGATTTGGGCTATTGGCTTGGTGCTAGAGTTATGAAGAAGTTTAATACCTAGGTCTTTTCAATAGATTCTTATAAGCTAATTTGGGAGAAAAGAATTGAAAAGAACAAAGATAATTTACAGAATGCAGGACCTTATATGAAGTCTCAAATACGTTATACACATAACAATAGATACAGAGAAAGAAGTGGCCATAAAGAAACTGAAGTTCTCTTAAAATAATTTTAAGATTCTCGAAGAAGGAATATTATAAGGAAAGAAAAACATGTTCCAGAAGACTTCAAGTGGAATATTTGAGTGAAGTAATAGTTAGAAAAAAGAATAAAGTATTTACATTTTATTATGAAAGCAGAGAGAATTCATTGAAGGATTACTGAGGAGAAATTATTGAATGTGATAAGGCATTTGGTGGATATTGGATTGCTTTATCAATAATGTGTGCAGTGAATTATGGGGAGGAGGGTGCAGATGTACATAGAAAGGGAATATCAGATAGAGTAATGCAGTTGCTCAGATTTGAAATAATGAGACCAACACTGAAGTGATGGTGACAGGGAACAGGAATGACTGGTTTGATGGAGGAGCTTCGGTGAATGAGTATGAGAATCTAATGGATAGAAATAACTCCACCTAAGGAGTAAGGGGAAATTTTTTTTTTTGTCTTTCCAAAATATTGGGTTTTGAGACTTTAATTGAAATGTTGGGTGTGAGGCATGTGAAAGATCCTGATGGTAATCAAAGTGGGAGATATAGGTATTGATGGTGACAAAATATATCAGTATGTTCAGGTTGATTGCTTCTTATACGAGATTACTTTTTTATTAATAGTTAAGGGATCATTTGAAGATTCAAATATTAACTGTTTAGATATTTAATTAGATTCTGTTGATACCTATGTGCTTCTTATAGCAAGAGAAGGAGATGATATGAACCACGGACATGAATGTGTTCTCTGTATGAACAGAAGAGTGCGGTTGTTGACAACTGAGCTTTGTACAGAGTTGGAATGTATATTAGGGCATGAAGATGAAAAGGAAGGGAGGGAAGGAAGGAATGGGCTGGGGAGCAGAAGAGTTAGGAAACTGTGGCATAATGAAAACTAAGAGCTAAAGAAAATTCACTTAACAGACAGTAGTGTTAACAGTTAAGAAGAATGACAACCAAGTATGTCCTGAACTTTGTGATCACGCATAAAATAGTTACAGTAGCAATGTGGAGGCTGGAAAAAACAGATTAAAAGGGCTTAAGAATTGGAAGGAGTGAGTGGATAAAGAGAAAATGTAACAAGTTCTGTCACAGAATAATACATTCTTCATTTTGAAGAATAACTATTAGTTTTCTACAAAAGATCAGTTCTTTTGTTTGGTCTACCGTATGAAAAAAGGATAAAAGGATTAGATCCTGAAAAGTTAGCCTACATCAACACAGACATCTTATATGGTGTGTCTTTTCTTTTTTAATGTTGGTAAGTCCTCTTCTACATAAAACCAGGCAGTCGCTCTCTAAAGTGTATTTTCAACTTTTTCTCCACTGATATATATTAAATTCAGGATGCATAACTGCAGGCCATGGCAAAGACAAGCTAAGCTTTCATTATGTACAGTTTTTTTACTCTCACTGAAGAATTTATTTCAGAAGCCAAATGAGCAACAGTGGCATAATTGTAAATATAACCACACATCCATGAATTCAGAAAAATAGATTTCTCAAAAATTCTAGTACTTTAGCTATTTTAGTCTTAGTCATTTCTTTATAAGCAAAAGCCTGTAATTGCTTTCCCTAACTAGGTCAAATTTCTCTAGTATAAGGTGATTTTCTCCACTTCAAAGCAATAATCACAGTTTATAATTTTCACATAGTTTGAGCTGTTCCAATAACTGTTTTCTCCCCAAATAAATTGAAAGAGTCATAAATGAGAGATGCTTGTAGACATGATTTTGTTCATCCTTCTAGCCTAGTAACAGCACTTTCGTCAGCACAGATATTCAACCGCAGAACTAACAGCATCTCTGCTACTAGAGTTGATGTGAGTAGTGACAAAAGCAAAAAAAAATGCCTCCTAGATATTGTCAAATTCTTTTGGTGAGACCCACTATGCTAGCACATAGTAGGCACTCAATAACAATTTATTAAAGAATGTGTAGCAAATCATCACCCATTTCACTATCATGCAAAACCTGCAATGAAAACCAAAGTCCTAGAGAAAGACCTGAGGTGACACCATAGTCTCCTCTTATCCCTTTTGTTGCTCCCTATACAATGAGATTAAGAGATACTCTACTACTCTGTTAATTTGCAAAAAGAAAGTTCTGGCCCTTCACTCTTAGTTTTAATCTTAGTTGGCCTTGCTTATATAAAACTTTGCTTTCTACCACCTTCAGAGGATTAAAAGAGCTTGAGAAATGTAGTTAAGAAAGTAGTTGACTGAATTTGGTCAAGGGTACACAATGTAGATGAAGTTTTACATAACCTCAGAAAAATTTTATGGGGGGAATCAATCTGACCTTGGAAATAATCTCACTCGTGTATGAGTAAATCTCCCTTCTGAGCAAGAGAAAATTAAGATAAAGTATGTCTTATTTGACTATTCCTGTGAGAGCTTATTTCTTTAAAATTGCAGCTGCTACATGTCTATAAACTTTTAGGTGGGTAACACATCACTTGTTTATTTGTTTATTTAGCACATGTGCCACAGTCATCTGTTTTGAATATTTACAGTAACTGGTGACATTTGTAGCCACAATTACAATTGCTTCTATTGGTAAATTCCATTAGTCATTATTTAAAAAAAAATCATCTCTTTTGGATTGTGGTGGGGAAATATAGTAATATTATTTATTAAGCTCTTCCTCTTGAAAGTGACTGTGTTATGGAAAATGTCAAGTTTTAAGTAGCACTCATTTGACAAAAAGTTAATATGAACAGTAATACATTTGTACCTTATTATATATTCTCAAAGCATTTTCTAACCCTAATTTTGCCCCCACTGTAATCCTTTGCCTTAACACCTGTAAAATGGGTGTTATTAATCTAATTTTGCAAATGAATAAATTAGGTCATGAGCAGTTAAATATTCTCAGACCACTTTAATACCTAAAGGTTTTTTTTTTTCTTTTTTGAATTCTTTGTCCTAATTAAATTTGGCTCTTCAAATTCAACCCATTGACTTTCAGAGATGTTTTATCCTGTTTCTGTGAAATCAGTGAAAAACTGGAGGAAAGAATGGCCCTACTAGCAATAAATTATACTCTGTATATCTCTGCCAAGAAAATAGATATATGCCCAAATCATACTTTAGTCAGGAGCTTCAGCAAACTTTGTGGAGAACCACTATGTGCAGAAAATGTGCTTTTACTTTGATGCATATGCAGTACTTATTATTGAGTCTTTAGTTTTTTATAGGAAATTGGAAAATATACAGGTTTTTGTGAGATAGATACCCCAAAAGTTGCAGTATATCCTAACACTGCTTTATTAGATGAGATCTGTCCTATTAAACAGAGATACTTCCAAGTCCTTCACTTATGTTTACTGCCTTTACCCTTATGGTATATAAAATAGACCCAGAATTCCATTAACATTCTTGAACTGTAATCTAGAATGATCTCTGGTAGTCCTAGGCCTGTTTGCCCTTAAAATCATTCCTTGCCCTTTTCCCACTCTCTTCCCTAGTTGGTATGGGAGGTGCAAGAGTGGGGGGGTGGCGATGAGGGGTCGAGGGGGTGGGTGGATAGTGCTGACTTCTGCAGGCAGTTTCCCAGCCTCGTGTGCTCCCATTTGGATTTGGCCAGTGGGAGGCACTGGTGGGAGATCGGAGAGATAGAGAAAAGGAGAAACTTGAGTCTCCCCTCTTCTCTCTCTGCCTCAGAAGCCACCGGACAGGTCACTTCTAGGTTCCAGCGGCAGTATCCCCTCTGTCTATTTCTCTATAGCTCTGTGGTGATAATGTTCCCTGTTGTTGCTAAATGAGGGTTACCCAGACATTTCCTACTTGGCCTCTCAACAATTCCTAACAAGTTCCCTCCATTGCATTCCATTTCTCCTGAAACTTGTGGTGGTTTCTCTTTTCTTGTTTGGATTCTGACTGATATGTTCTATTTTATTACTTTGGTTTCCTTTGGGAAGACAAGCAGAGGTAATGCTGGCTTTCAAAACCTTTTTAGCCTGCAGTTTTCTGAATTGCCAGGATCAGCAATTTCTAGATGTGACCAGGTCAATTTTAGCCAGAGGGCTCTTTTTTAACTGTACAAGCACTCTCTGGAGTTGCAATGGCAGATATTACAAGGTTGGAGGAATCTCTACTGAGAGACACTAGAGAGGAGTATCTTCTCCAAATGGTCAGTTTTACTGTGTCTTTCTTAAACTAGATGTTTTTATTCTTCATTCAGTGAGAATAAAAGGTTAATAGAGGGGGAGAATCACATGTGACAACAAAAATAAATGTTCAGAAAATAAGTTGAAATAAAGTAGTGGAATATGCTGGAATTAAAAAAAAAAAAAAATCCACAGAGGAGCAAGTAACAATTTATCTGAAAACAAAGGGGTAAATGGTGCTAATGAACCCTGTGCATTAGGGGAGATAAGGGAGGATTTCCCCTCAATGAATGGCTTCCAAGAGGTGAAGGAAGCCATCTAGGATTCCAGGTTGGAGAGCCCTCAAGGTCATGTCCTGGGCAGGAAGTTTTCTGTTCCATGTCTTAGGATGGCAAGCTGCGACCAAATGATGTTTGTTGTGCTTCCAACAAGGCAGAAATTAAACAAAATGGAGGACAAATAAACTGTGTCCTAAGTATCAAATTCAAGCCTGCTCTCTAGTCTACTGTTATTAATTATTGACCTTCCTATTAATTATTGAACCCTACCTTCCTCATTAAGCCTGCAGAACCACCTATGTGCCCCATCTTGCTTGAGCTCTCCTCCCTAAATTTGACTGAAATGTGAAGGAAGCACGGTTAGCTCTTATAGAGCCTCAGAACACATAATCACATTATAGGAGTAAACTAGTTTCCCATCTTAGGTGTCCTTTTCTTCTCTGTTTACACATTTTTACCCAATCTCATAGTTGTTGATACCATCTCTATGCCAATGACTCCCAAATCCCTATTGCTCTCTTTGACCCTTTCCTGAGATTCCATACTCTTAGTCCCATCTACTCAAAATTCTCACAAGGCCTGCAGTTGCACTTAGCATAAAGCCACAGCTCCTTAGCTGCTTATAAAACCTTCCCTGACTTGACCTCATCTTGCTCTTCTCTCTTTTCTCACCTTCTTCATTCTAGCTAGACTTGCATTCTCACTCCCACCCCACTATCTGTGCACTTTCTGTTTCTTCTGCCTGTGGAATGTTCTCCTCCCTTGTTTTCACAAGAGTGGTATTTCTGCCCATTCAAATCTCAGGTTAGATGGCACCCCCTGTAAGAGATCTTCCCTGACTGCACAATCTAAATTATTTAACCATCATCTTACTTTATTTCAATGAATGACATTTGCAGTACATTTATTTATTTGTTTTATGCCTCTCCCCACTAGAATATTAACAGAGTTAGAGCTGGGACCGACTGTGTCATCCCCCTCACCCCACCCTGGTTTACCTGTTCTTAGAACAGATTCTGTCACCTAGTGGGTCCTCATATATTGGCTGAATGAATGAACATATGCATTCTAGTGAAAACAACAAAAGTTCATACACAGGAAGCTAGTAAAAAGGTGTGGCATCTTCCACCTCTTTCTTCCCTACATACTGTCCTTCTGTTGGCCTGAAAAATTTTAATATTAGGAATTGTGAACTCTAGATAGATTTCTGGTATCATAGGACGGATTTCCAAGTAGGCTGAGCTGTTCTCTAGGCTGAACTGTTCTTTAGGCTATACATGTGATTCTCCAAGCTGTAGAACTCGTATTCCTTTGAGTTTTAAGCAACTTAAAATTCAGATACACTTTTGCCCTAATGCCCATGTTAACTAATTAACAGAAACTTTCCAATGTATTTGCCCTCTCTCTGCTCCTGAGATTGTCAGTTATTATTATCTGAATTACAGCCTTCTGTTAAGTAATGGTCTTGTGGGCACAAAATGTTTCCAAGAATAATATACACAACCAAAAAGCAGTGCTGTTTAATGAATAAGAATATGATGAACTGCGTCATTGAGAAAATACATACAGAGAAAGCAATCTAGTTTTTAAAAATTCATTGGATTTCATCTTGTTTTTCTAGCATAAATTCTCACAGTGCCTATGAGATAGTGAGCATTTAATAAATGTTTTGAATTGAATTGTTTGAGATCTGTTTGTTTGTACTTCAAAAAACAAACCTGATCCTTAAACATTAGTTCAGTTACTTATTTGATCCTCATAATTCACAATGCCTTTTAGAAACCAGTTCAGTGTATGATTTCCTGTAGTGTCATTTAATGAGAAAGTAAATGAGAAAATAAATGCTTTATATTCATTCAATGCTAAATATTTCTTCTTACAGTCTTTTTTCATTTGATGGATGGTCAGTGGTTTGTATCCTGAAGTTCATGCACAGTTTATCTTAATGATGATATTAGGTATTTCTCTTTACTTAATAAGAAATTTTGCTTATGGTTCTCTCCTTTAAATAAGTTCAGTTTTAATGTCAAAACTCAAGTGTTTTGCTTACTAAATTCAGACTGACAACCAACTCCCTCTCTTCTAGTAAAATTCTCTTCCAGAAGAGGGTGATTAGATGAGTATGTGTCCAGATAAATTTTTGGAAGCTTTTGTGTAGAATTAGTATAATTGCTTAAATGTTTGATGAAGCCACCTGGTTCTGGCGCTTACTTTGTTGAAAATATTTTAACCAGAAATTCAATTTCTTTAATACGTGTGGGACTCTTAATGGTTAACTATTTATTCTTGAGAGACATTTGGAATTTATATCTTTTAAGTAATTTATTTCATGTAAATTGTTAAAATTGTTGATATAAAGTTGTTCGCAAGATTCTCTTATTATCCTTTTAATGTCTATAGTGAGACCTTCCTTTTATTTTTGATATTAGTGATTTGTGAAAAGTATATTTTTGTGTTCTCAATTTGAGGTTGTTGGACAAACAGGAGCCAATGAAAGTCTAATATAATTCACATTTCTTGTGCAAAATTACCATTTTTCTTAAATATATTTTTTAGTAATTAAAATTTTTAACAAATCTCAGATCACCTGAAATTTTAATACGCTATCCCTATTTACAGATGAGGAGACTGAGGCACACAAAAAAGCAAAGGATTTAACCAAGACAAGGAATCTAGTTGATGGAAGACGTAAATTTGAAACGATTTCAATTATAGTTCCTAATATTTGTATCACGTTAAGAAAATGTTTAGCTGAGTGAGGGATTATTAACATAATTATATTTATCATTCAAAAAGAATTTATAACAATATAAGTGATTTCTTAATTAAGAATTATCAGCTGAAGACATCAAAATATTTTCTAAATATTATCTTCTACATATCAAAATACACACATATACAGATATAGAAGAATATGAGTTACTTTTGCCCTTTTTTGGGTTTGCTTTGATTCTTCTGGTCTTTGCAGCCACCTGCCTGTCTCTGGTTGCCTGTAATGTGGCAATTAACCATCAGCTTCTTAATGATCTAATTAAGCCATAATGATTGAGGTACAAGGCATTTCCTGGGGATTAATGGCCAACTGAGAGGAGTTGATGGCCCATGGCATAGCTGAGAGCCATTAACCCCAACCAGCTATTAATCCTGTGCAAACAGTATATACAGAGGTCATTATTATTATAAGCTAGAAATGAAAACAATGAAGTATGGTATATTTATATGCAATGAAATTCTACTTGCTAAAATATGGAACATTATTAGAGAATAAGTGTTTGAATTGCTCTAAAATAATCATTCAGCTTTTAAAGCCTATTGCTAACAGCACAGATATTTTAATGAATTAAATAAGCAATTCTTGAGTAACTTTGGCTGCATATTACAGAAGACCACTGAAGCAAGATTAAGTCAGTAAGAAGAAAATTGTGTCTCCTGTGACATAAGGTCAAGAAAGCAGCTGAACTTAGGAAGGATGGCATCTGGAATTTAGAAAGAAGCATGGAATACAACTGCTATTTTCTTGCTCTCTCATCTTTTCCTCTCTCTAAAGATCTGCTTCATCGTCTCTATATATCTATCTATATCTGTCTCTATCTCTATCTCTAGCTCCAAATCATTGCCTTTACTTCAAATATTTATGAAAAAATAAGGCTGCCCAAAGTATATTTGAAAACATTTCACCATTCAGTTGTTCAAAGAAAATAAATCTTTTTTCAATTCCAGGTACATGTGTCTGAGGTAGGGACTCTGACCCATATTGTGTCAGGGAGATAATTATGGCATAGTCAACAGGGGGATCTCTGTGTTTTTGTGTGTATATACACCTTGTTAAAAACGAATGGATGGCACATTAAAAGAATTATATACCATGTTCAAGTGGGATTTATACTAGGTATGCAAGGATGATTGATTCAACATAAGATCATCTCAATTCATACAGAAAAGGCATTTGACAAAATCCAGCACCCCCTGTTGATAAAAACATTTAGAAAACTAGGGATAGAAAGAAACTTCCTTAACATGATAAAGGGAAAACGTGAAAAAGTCACAGTAATATCATACTTAATGGTGAAAGATTGAAGGCTTTCCCTCTAAGTTCAGGAACAAGACAAGGATACCCGCTATCACCACAGTTATTCAACATTGTACTGGAAGTTTAAGCCAGAGCAACTAGGCAAGAAGAAGAAATAAAAGGCGTCTGAATTGGAAAGGAAGAAATAAAACTTTCACTATTTGCAGATGACATGATCCTATACACAAAAATTCCTGAAAAATCCGCAAGAAAGCTCCTAGAGCTAATAAATGAATTCCACAGAGTGGTGGGGTACAAGATCAACACCCCAAAATCAGTAGTGTTTCTATATACTAATAATGAACAATTGGAAGAAGAAAGCAAGAAAAAAATTCCATTTACAATACAACTAAAAGAATCAAATGTCTAGGAATGAATCTAACCAAGGATATCAAGGAGTTGTATGCAGAAAACTACAAAACATTGCTTAAAGAAATAAAACAAGACCTAAATAAATGGAAGGACATCCCATGTTCATAAATTAGAATTCTAAATAATGTTTAGATGCCAGTTCTACCCAACATGATTTACACATGCAATCATTAATATTTTTGTAAGATAAATGAGTGTCTGTTACTTGAAACAATATCAGACTGCTGTAAAAGAACACTCAGGAAATAAGGAAAAGCTCTGATAAATTAGTATGATAACAGAAATGTAAGATGCAAAAATGGGTTGAAAATACAACAAAAAGATAAAGAGATGGAAAATGTGATAAAATATGGTATTGTATTAGTTAGGGTTCTCTAGGGAAACAGCATCAATGAGAGGTGTCTCTGATTATCAAATTGTAAAAGTGACTCACGTGACTGTGGGTATGCACGAGTCCAAATTCTGTAGAGCAGTCAGCAAACTGTCAACTCCAAGGAAGATGTCCAATGAACTCCTCAGGAAACAAACCGGCAACTTCGACGAACTCCTCAGGCAATGAACTGGAATCTTCAAGGAACGTGTTCGATGAACTCCTCAGGAAACGAACCAGCAACTTCGACGAACTCCTCAGGAAATGCTTCACTGGGAAGCCGAAGAAGTGAAGGTCCTCTATCTGTCTTGCTTTTAAGTCTTCAACTGATTAATTGGATCAAATCCAGCCAATTGCATTCTCTCATTGCAGAAGGCATGCCCTTTGGTGAGTCATCAGTCACAGCTGCAATCAACTGACTGAAGATCCAATAAACCAGCCTGTTGGTTTATCAACCAGCCAGAAACGTCCTCACAGCAATTGTTAGGCCAGTGTTTGCTTGACAAGACAGCTGGGTCACCTGGCCAAGTTGACACATGAACCTAAGCATCACAGGTATATACATATAATAGAATATTATTAAGTTGTAAAAAGGAATGAAGTTCTGATACGTGTTACAACATGGATGGACATTGACAACATCATGTTGAGTGAAATAAGCCAGACATCAATATTATATTGATTTCCCTGATATGAAATAATTAGAAAAAGCAAACTCATAGAGTCAGAATCTAGAATATAGGCTACTAGGGGATGGGGTGGGGTAAGGAATAGAGAGTTAAGTCATAAAATGTACAGAGTTTCTATTTGGGATAATGGAAATGTTTTGGTAATGACTGGTGGTGACAATAGCACAACATAATGAACATAATTAACTGCATTGAATTATATATTTGAATGTATTTAAAGGGGGGAATTTTAAATTGTGTATAAGTAGAAGATAAAAAATTTAAAAAAAATCTATGGAGCTACATAACACAGTGAACCCTAACTTAACCTATTAACTATAGTTAACAGTACAATAATAAAAATGAGCTTTCATCAATTGTAACAAATGTACCACACAATGCAAGATGTTATTAATAGGGTGATGTATGGGAACAGTGTATTTTATCTATGATTTTTCTGTAAACCCACAGCCTCTCTACTTAAAAAAAAAAGAATGGACAGCAAATAAGCCTGCAAAAGGCTTATTTGTCACTAGGAAAATACAGATTAAAACCACAATAAAATGAAGACATATGCCCATATAAAGACTTGTACATGAATGTTCATAATAGCTTTATTTGTAATAGCCAATATATGAAAGCAATCCAAATGTCCAATAACTTGTACCAATATGATTAAATCTCCAAATAATTATGCTAAGTGGAACAAGCCAGAGCAAAAGAATATAAACTGTATGATTTTATTTATATAAAATTCAAGAAAATGCAAGTAATCTATAGTAATAGAAAGTAGATCAGTGGTTGTAGAGGTTTAGAGGTGAGAGGGAAAGAATGAAAAGGGGGCATGAGGAAACTTTTGAGAAATATGTTTTTTCATTATTTTTATTGTTATTATGTTTCATGGTGTATACTTATGCAGTAGATTGAGTTATATACCCCAGAAAACAAGCATGTTTTTAAACTTAATCCTATATGGCAGAAATCTTAATAAGCAAAAGAAATTGGACAAAGCAGGAGAAGCCACAGGGACTAGCTAGAAGCTAGAAGTCAACATAAAGTGAAACAGGAAGGAAAAGATGCCACCATGATGATCTGCATTTTCATGTGATAGAAAAGCCAAGTACCAAGTTTTGCCAGCAGGCAGCCCCAGAATGCCACAGTCTTCGGGGAGAAAGCATCACCTTGCTGATTCTTTAATTTTGGATTCTCCTAGCCTCATAACCGTGAGCCAATAAATTCTAATTGTTTAGGTCAATCCATTGTATGATATTTGTTTTATCATCTGGAAAACTCAGATTTTGGTACCAGAAAGTGAGGTTCTGCCATTACAAATACCTAAAAAGTAGAAATGAATTTGGAGTTAGGTAATGGGTAGAGGCTGAAAGAGCTGTGAGGTGCCTGATAGAAAGCCTAAATTGCTTTGAAGAGATTGTCAGTAGAAATGTAGACATTAATAATACCTCTGATGAAACCTTACAAGGAAATAACAATGGTGTTACTGGAAACTGGAGGAAAGGTGATCCTTGTTATAAAATAACCGTTAACTTGGCAAAATTGTGTTCTGATGTTTGATGAAAGGCAGAACTTGCATGTGGTGAACTTAGATATTTAGCTGAGGAGGTTTCCAGGCTGTGTGGACGATGCAGCCTGGTTTCTCTTTGCAGCTTATAGTAAAATGCAAGAGGAGAGATAAGCTGAGAACTCTTTAAGTACATAGCAAAAAAAGAAACCAGAAATTGATGGTTTTGAAGAGTTTCAGCTATCTGGATAGTGTGCTCTGAGACTAGGGCCAGAAATTACCCTACTAGGGCTTACCTGAGCTTCTGGGACCATGAGTCCCTAGACAACAGAATTCTATTTGCGGGTTTAACTGAACAATCCTTTGCTAAAGTGGGTGTCGCTGAACATGGATCCAGTCAGCCATTTCAGTGGAAGTTGGGATTAGATATGCAGTTATCCAAAAAGGATTTGTGGAAAGTTCTGTTATCTGATGGTTTGGATTCCCTGAAACTGCATGCAAAACCAACAAAGTCTTTGCAGAATTTGTGTGAACAGAAGCAATGCCTCAAAGGGACAGAGAAGGGAAGAATTGAAGGAAGAATGACTTCAAGATCAGGACCATGGAAGCTGAGGTCTAGACCAAAGATATTTTTGGCCAAGAGGGCAGCCTACCCACATGTGTGGAAAGTACGGGTCTGTCCCAGTGCTTAGATGAGGTGGGTCTTGCATTCATTGCGCAGAGATTGTAGGGCCTGTGCCATATGTTCACAGAGAGCCAAGTTGTCCGGCGCTTCTCCGCCCCGCCTCGAGTCCTCGGTCGGCCGGCGATGGGGACCAGAGAGATAAGGGGAGAGAGGGTGCGGACAACGTCTTACCCGGAGCACTTGTGATCACTCAGGACTCGCGGTGGTAAAGCAGATAAACTTTTAATGGGACTAGGCAATCATCATCTTTACAGGTTCCACCCGGGGCGAGACACCTCGGGGGAGAACAACCTCGATGCGGCCGTCAGGTACGGCTCCTTGTGGGCTGTCTCTCCGAGCTTTGCCCGGGAACTTTCTTATAAACCTTGCGTGTATCCAATGGGCTAACGCCACGCACACAAGCATGATTGGTGAATACAGCGGGTGGTTACATACATCAGAAGCCGGAAGCAGGATGTGGGCGCCATCTTGGCACCACTCGATGGGCGGGGGGAACTCAAGGGCAGGCTGCAGCTTGTCTACTAGGCCAAATCCGGAAGGTGGCTGCTCACATCTCCCCCTTTTTTGTTTTTTATGCCCCAGTGTCTCCAGTGATGAATGTGCTCCCGTGGACCAAGATGGCCCACAACGTATTTTTTGGTGCTTTGGGGAGTCTGGACTAGGTCCCGGCCATACCAAGGTGGGACCTCTGGCACCGACCAGAATGCTCACTTCATATAGAGACCGGAGAACCCGTGAGCCGGAAACCACGTGGCCCTCCTTGCAGTACTCAGTCTCGCAACTGGGGGACAGGAGGATTAGGAGAAGGTAGCCAGTGCCGAGGGCGTCACTAGGAGCCTCTGTGCAAACGCCAAGGGTCCCGTCTGGCCACAACTAGGACTCTGCGTAAGAGGTCCACCTGAGACAAAAATTAGGGCCACTGGTACCGAATGTTTATATACGAGATTTTTTCATATACTTAGCTGCGAACCTTACCCCCGAATGCCCAGCTTCGAGTGGTTGGGATGGGTGCTGGGCAGAGGGACTATAGTTATCAGGAGGGTTACAGGCAGAGGACATGGCCATCATGGCGGTAACACGTAATTGCTGTTGTCTTTGAAACAAACGCTCCAGCAAACTCTTAACAATGATCAAACCTACTAATAACCCCACAGCAAGAAGAACCCAGTTGGTCAGATTAGGCCAAGAGAACCAGGAGGGAAAAAAGGTCAATATTCCTGGCCCTCTTCCCGGTCTGCTGGGGAGTGGTCGACACCGTCGACATCATTTGACCGCTCATCACGCGAGTTGAGGACTGGATCCAACAGGTCACGTTGGGGGTTTAACGACCCGTCAGGCTGCAGTTCTTTGGTGTTCTCAGGCGACTGCACGGTTCTCACCAATCTCTCCGGTACCCACACTGGTTGGCGTCCTGGTTCCTGGGGAAAGACACAAACAGAGCCTCTGGCCCAGCTGAGCACTGGGTCAGGACCTTTCCATTGCCCCGACAGAACATCCCTCCAACGGACCAGGCCTCTATGCGGAGGACCTGGGGTGGTATGTTGTAGGGCAGGCGTCATGGTTGATGCGTTTTCATTTAAATAATTGTATGTAAATAGGGCGGCAGACAATTGGGCCCTGGGGGACAGACCATGACCTATTCCCTCCTTTTGCTTTTGCAATAGTTCTTTAATGGTCCTATGCGCTCTCTCGATGACACCCTGCCCCTGAGGGTTGTATGGGATGCCGTGTTTTAGGTTAACTTCCATAACATCACAAAACTTTTGAAAAGCTTTGCTAACGTAAGCCGGGCCGTTGTCTGTCTTAAAGCAAATTTTGAGGCATCCTCAGGGTGAAGTGGGATAGAAAAGAAGCAATCTCTAATGTCTATGACAACAACAGGCCACCGCTCCGGCAGAGTTGAGAGAAGGGGCAACCCCATCTGGACAGGTCCTAGAGGCTCCATGCAACTATTTATGGCCCTCAAATCATGTAAAAGCCTCCACGCACCTGATTTCTTTTTGATGACGAAGATAGGGGTGTTCCAGGGTGACGTGGAAGGGACGATGTGCCCCCTCTCCAACTGATCTGACACCAAAGCATGCAATGCTGAAAGTTTTTCCTGAGGTAAGGGCCACTGAGGTACCCAGACTGGAGCCTTAACTTTCCATGTTAACTTTATAGGTGTAGGCGGGTATGCACCCTCAGTGGCCCCTAGGAAAAACCCAGGCCTTGTCTACCGGGGTTAGAGTCAGCCTGAATGGGCTTCACGCGCCCTTGCAAGGAGGCTCCCAGCCCCCTGCCCGGGACATATCCCATTCTATTCAGCAACTGTTTAGAAGTTGGAGAGTAACCAGTGGTTAAAGTCACGTCCATTTGAGCTAGAATATCTCTTCCCCATAACGAAACAGGCAGGGCCAGCACATAAGGCTGAAAACTGCCTTGATGCCCTTCCTCATCCTCCCAATGGAGAGTAATGGCGCTCACCATGGGCGCTGAGATTTGGCCGATCCCTCTGATGGTGTCTTCCGCTTGGTTCGTTGGCCAAGCGGGGGGCCAATCTTGCTGTCTTATAATCGACCTATCGGCTCCAGTATCTAACAGACCTAGGAAGGCTCGGCCTTGTACTTTAAGAGTCAGCATGGGTCGAGACTCTAGGGACATCTGAAGACCTTCAAAAACTTCTCCGGAGGACCCAAATCTTTTATTCCCCCTCTGTCCTGGCTTGCTTGGAAAGACTGAATGCAGGCTGGGCAAGAGCAGAAGCTGTGCCAACCTATCGCCCTCTGCAATGACCAGAGTGCCCTGCAGAGACTGCACCATAACCTGGACATTACCCGTGAAATCTGAGTCTACAACACCTGGCACAATTGTTAATCCTCTTAACGCTATGGATGCTCTCCCTAATATAAGCCCCACGGTTCCTACTGGAAGGGGCCCCCTGAAAGAGGTCCCCACCAATTGGACTCCCATAGCTGGGGTTAGCACGAGCCCGGAGGTGGCACGGAGGTCCAATCCTGCTGATCCGGGAGATGCGCGGGTCTGGATGGGGGCCGCATCGTCCGTTGGTGTGTTTGGGGGCCCACCGCAAGGGTGGACCCCCCCTGCCCGTTTTTTGAATCTTGCTCAGGACGACCAGAAAGGCGTACTCCTTGCGCATTGAAGACTGACTTACAGTCCTCGGCGCGGTGAGGCCCCTTGTGGCAGCGGCCACACAGCCTAGTGACTGCACGTGGCCCGCGGAGGTGCTGAACGGCAGGCGGTTGATCTTTATTGGGGCAGTCTCTCTTAAAGTGCCCTGATTGGCCACAGCCATAGCACCCGTTAGACTTTGCCCCTAAGGTTCTCGGGCTTTTTGTAGCCACCTGTAGGGAGCTGGCTAGCATGGCAGCTAGACCTGCATTAGTTAAAGGGCTGCCAGCATCTCTACAGAGCCTGACCCACTCTGTCAAATTTTTTGCTCTGTTTTGTGCCAGGATAACTTTGCACTCCTTGTTGCACTGCTCAAAAATCATCTGCTTAACCACAGTTTCTGCAACCATTGGATCTGAGAAAATCCTCTCAGCCGCAGTCTGCATTTTCGCTACAAAATCTACAAAAGGTTCTGTGGGACCCTGGTGTATGCCGCTAAGCGAAGCCTGCGCCTCTCCTTCCCCTGTCAATTTTTTCCAAGCCCCTATGAAACAGCGAAAAATTTGGGCATAAACCTCCTGGGGGTATCCTGTCTGATTCTGGGCGTGAGCACCTTTCCCTAAAAGCATATCCGCATTCCACCCGCCGTGCCTTGCCACAGCGTTTCTTGCGGCTTGTTCCTCAGCTAACTCCTCAAACCACGCCTTCCAATCGATAAACCTGCCAGGAGGCAAGCAAGAGCGAGCCAGCTGAAGGATATCTGCAGGTGTATGATTTAGGGCGGAGAGGTTTTCAACCATATTCAGGGTGTAAGGGGCGTTAGGGCCGTACTGATGGACGGCTTGCCTCAGCTCCTTCAAGAGCTTGTAATCATAGGGTTCATGATTACGAGCTTGCTGATTGATAATGACTGGGAACATCTCGGAGGCTGGTTCGGGTTCATTGAGCAGCGGTCGGTAGCCGCCAAGAACGCCAAAAGGTCTGAATGTGGTAAAAGGGCTCCACCTCCAAAAATGCCTCCTATTGGGTGAAGGGTGCGGAGGGTCCGCGTAGTCGGGTGGGGATTCTGGGCATTGCGCGGGAAGGTTAGGGTATGTACTCGGCATGTCCGCCAGAGGGAGCCCTCTATAAGGGCCCTTTACGGAACCGCTGAAACCATCCACCGGATGCAGGTGCATCCTCTGAGGCGCAGCAGCCGTTGCTGGTGGGGCGGAGGGCCGCGTGGGTGAGACAGGAGGCCCCTCTAGGTCAATCAGCGGAGGCGCTTCCGGCCCTTCATCTGCCTCACTTTCAGATTCTGAGTCAGAATTATCAGAACTAGCACTCGACTCCGGCGGCTTGCCCTTATGGGAGCCCTCCGCAGATGAAACAGACTGAGCCTCTTGGAGTGCATGTCGCGCCTGCAACAAGGCGGTAGGCGTAGTTAGGCCTGTGGCTGATTCTAACTCAAGTACTGCACGAACAGTCTCCCATATAAGGACTAGAATCGGGTCCAAACAGACACCCGTTTGGCGCGCTCGGTCTATATCACGACCAAGTTTCATCCAAGAGGGCAGATTAAGGCTGCCAGAACAAGGAAACCAGGGGGCAAAAGTGGCCACATCATCAAAAAATCGCTGGAGAGAGCTTCTCTTAACTGAGATACCCCACTGTTTCAAAAGGGTCTTTAAGGGGGTTAGTAGGGGTGAACTCCCGGACTGCCCCATGCTTGCAGCCGGCACTGTCTTGTAATCACTCGGAGAGCTCTTCCGAGTCCCCGGGGCTACCTGAACGCCCACGGGCCCTAGTCCTCGTATGGAAAGGGGGTGCTTACCCTCTCGCGGTGATCAGTCGCGGAGGTCAAACCACGGATCCCGGGAGCACGTCTCCGTCGGGGCGAGGGGAACGCAAATGAGGTTGCAGGTTCGAAGTTCCCCGTACGGGCCACCACTTGTCCGGCGCTTCTCCGCCCTGCCTCGAGTCCTCGGTCGGCCGGCGATGGGGACCAGAGAGATAAGGGGAGAGAGGGTGCGGACAACGTCTTACCCGGAGCACTTGTGATCACTCAGGACTCGCGGTGGTAAAGCAGATAAACTTTTAATGGGACTAGGCAATCATCATCTTTACAGGTTCCACCCGGGGCGAGACACCTCGGGGGAGAACAACCTCGATGCGGCCGTCAGGTACGGCTCCTTGTGGGCTGTCTCCCCGAGCTTTGCCCGGGAACTTTCTTATAAACCTTGCGTGTATCCAATGGGCTAACGCCACGCACACAAGCATGATTGGTGAATACAGCGGGTGGTTACATACATCAGAAGCCGGAAGCAGGATGTGGGCGCCATCTTGGCACCACTCGATGGGCGGGGGGAACTCAAGGGCAGGCTGCAGCTTGTCTACTAGGCCAAATCCGGAAGGTGGCTGCTCACACCAAGTCACCATTTCAGTGCTAGGAGAGGGTGGGTCTTATACCCCAGTGTTCTGAGAAAGTATGGTCTCTGTGCAAGCACTTGGAAGGGGTTGGGCTACTGCTCCATCAGGCCCAGAGGATAAAGCATCAAGCCACAGATGACTCTCAGACCTTGAGATCTAATGAAGTTTGCCTTGCTGGGTTTTGGAGTTATTTGGGACTCACATGCTCTGTTTTCCTTCTAGTTTCTCCCTTCTGGAATGAAAATGTTCTATACCTGTCCTATCGCTGTATCCTGGGAGCAGGTAACTTGTCTTCTACATTTGGTGGGACCATTGGAGAGGGATTTTGTCTCAAGACAGACCACACCCAGAATTCATTTTGATGGGACTTTGTACTTAGCCTTGTAATAAAATAACTACAGACTTGAGGGATGTTGTGATAGAATGAATGTATTTTGCATGTGGGAAGAACATGTCTTTTGAGGGTCCAGAGGGAAGACTGTGGTAATTTGAGATATGTACCTCAGAAAAAACAGATTATTAAACTTAATCTTATATGGCAAGTCCTTACATGCAAAAGAAATTGGACGTAGAAGTAGTTATCATGGGAAACAGCCAGAAATTGGAAGTCAGAGGAACCCAGAAGAGAAAGGAGCAGATGCCACCATGTGCATTGCTATAGGACAAAAAAGCCAAGGACCAAGGATCACAAGTACCTAGCCCCAAAATGCCACAGTTTTTGAGGAGAAAGCATTGCCTTGCTGAAGTATTGATTTTTTACTTCTAGCCTCAAAACCATGAGCCAATAAATTCCTGTTAAGTCAACCCTCTGTATGTTATTTGTTTTAGTAGCTAGAAACTAAGCAACTTATATAAAAATTTATCAAATGGTATACCTCAAATGTGTACAGTTTAGAATAAGTCAATTATACTTCAATTAATCTTTTTCAGAATTGCCATTCTATTACCATATGACCTGGAAATCCCACTTCTGCTATATACCCCAAAGAACTGACAGCAGGATTCAAACAGATATTTGTATACCAGTGTTTATTGCAGCATTATTCACACTAGCCAAAAGATTGAAGCAACTCAAATTTCCAACAGTGAGTGTATGGATAAATAAAATATGGTGTATAGAATGGAATATTATTTAATCATAGAAAAGAATTCTCATGCATCCTATAACATGGATAATCCCTGAAGACATATGCGGAGTGAAATAAGCCAGGATCAAAAGAGAAATACTGTATGATATTGTTTATATGAAATACCATGAAGAAAAACAGATAGTGACAGATAGTAGAATATAGGTTACCAGGGGCTAGGGGGCAGGCAGAAGAAGGTATTATTGCTTAATACATCTGAATTCCTGTCTGAGGTGACGAAAAAGTTGGGGCAATGGATATAGGTGTTTGTAGCACAATATTGTGAATGTTATTAATATTACTGATCGTACACTTGAAAGTAATGTGGAAAATTTGAAGTGTGTATTTGTTACTACAATAAAAAGGTTTTTTAAAAATGCTGATTATAAGCTCCATCTTGACCTATTATGTGCAAGATATTTAAGGACCTATAAGGTGAGTTAGGTATAGTCCTTACTTTGAAGGACTTGCCTACATCTTACTTGGAAGGCACTTATAATCTGTCTATTGAGGGTTATAACGTGATTTTTTTTTAAGAGAAGGGAAGACAAAATATTAAGTATTATAAGTGAGGTACATCTGAAAAGTGTATTAAAGCAGGGAGCTGTCATTTCCAATTGAAGTTTTAAGAAAGACTGCATAAAAGGGTGGTGTTTGAAGAGATATATTGAGAACATTATAGTAGACATTTTAATGGACACAGCCTGGTAAGACAAGCATAAGCAGGGGTTCTGAGGCAGGAAAATTTTGTATGTTTTTAAAATAAAACACTAAAAAATACAATTTTGTTGTAGCATAGCATGTGAGCCAGGGAACAGTAATAGAAAAAGACAGAAAGGTAAGTTGGAGCTTATGTTGTTCAGACTTAAAAAAATCAGTTAAGATTATATTTAATGTGAGATTTCTGCTTCCAAATAAGGTGTTGTAGTTTGAAGAAATCAATTATATTGTAAGAAATGGGTGGATTAAAATATTATACTTCTAAAATCATTGTAGAGCTGTGGAATCACAGATGATTGTATGAATGGAATTCTAGAGGGAGAAGAGCCTTCTTACATTGGTTGAGATCACCAGCTATATTATTTTTCCCCTGGACATTTGCAGAGGCTGAGGATCCCTAACTATTGACAGAAGGACTCTATTAAGGAAAAGATAAACCAGAGGAGCTTTTGGGCCATGTCATCTGGCATGACAGATTGAAATCTAGAGGAGCCCAAAATGTACAGCTGGTTTTCACAACAGGAAATTTTCTGAGTGCTTGAGTAGTGCAGAAATCTGGGGGTTGGTCAGGAAGGCAGAGTGAAATGACTTCCAGTCTCCTAGAGGTTTGGCATAAAAGTCATTCTACAGGATGAGGCTTGCAAAAAATAAGCTGAAGTCCTGTCCCTCAAACATTTGCCAGATTTTGGATCTGTGTGAGGTGGGAAGCTAAATAGTTAGGTTCAAGACCTCTGAAGGGAAATATTTCAGGAAAGCATACACAGAACCATGCGAGACTATCAATCAAAAGCCTGAGAAGGCTACACCCAAGGAGGGGAGATGTCCAGAAAAAAGAATGAAATCCTCAGCAGTGTTATGGGCCTTAGCAATAAAAGTGCCCTAAAAGGGTAGAATCTGTGACAAACACATTACAGGGTTTGGCCTTGAGACATCTCTGGACTGTGTCTAACTAAAGGAGCATCTTAGACCCAACATAGATGAATTTCTGATTTGACTGGTGCAAACAGCCCTTCAGACGATCTGTTTAATAAATTACAGGGTCAGTTGTCTCTGGATAAGAGTACCACTTACTTCAGACTCTATGGTTCTTTTATAAACAATGTCTGGAATACAAAATAGAAAAAACTTGAGTCCTGAGAAGAGTCAGGAAAATATGGCTAGAAATCAAGAGAAAAAGTAGACAATAGAAGAAGATCTAAAAATTAAAAAGTTGTTGGTGTTAGCAGACAAGGACTTTAAAATAGCTGTTATAAATATATTAAAATAACTGAAGCAAAGATGATAAAATTAATGACGAAATGGAAAATTTCAACAGAAAATTGGAATCCAAATAAATAAACAAATTCACCTAGAAAGAAGAAGGTAGGCAAACTTTTTGTAAAGGACCAATTAGTTAATATTTTAGGCTTCATGGTCCATACGGTTTCTTTCATAAGTACTTAACTCTGTTGCTGTAGTATGAAAACAGACATAGACAATACTTAAATGAAATAGATGTGGCTGCATTCCAGTAAAACTTTATAAAAATAGATGATTGACTGTATTCGGTCCATGGGCTGTAGTTCTAGAACTGAAAACTACAGTGTCCAAAATTAAGAGGTTATTAGATGGTTTTAATAGTAGATTGAAAATTGCAGAAGACAGGGTTAGTGAAATTGAAGACACAGTAATAAAATAGCCAAACCAAAGTAAAAAGTGGAAAAGAGAATAGAACAGTATGTATGATGCATGTGAGGTATCAATTTGACAATTATATGTGAAATTGGAGTCCAGGAAGAAAGAAAGGGGAGAAGCATTATTTAAAGAGATGTTGATTGGGAAAGCCCACAAACTGATGTAAAACATCAAAACATGTTTTCAATAAGTTTATGGAACCCCAAGCAGATTAAATACAAAGAAAATCATACACAGCCACAAAATAGTCACAATTTTCAGCTCTAAAGATAAAGAAAAATTTTTGAAAACAACTGGGGTAAGAGGCATATGGCCTTTAATGAGCAACAATAGACTTACGATTGACTTTTCAACAGAAAGTATGGAAGCCAGAAAATAATGTAATGACAAATGTTCTGAAAGAAAAGTAAAATCAAAACCAAAATTTATATCTAAGTGAAATTATACTGCAAAAATGAAAATAAAATAAAGACACCTCAGGCAATAAACAATAAAGAAGTCCTTCAGACCAAAAGAAATAATCCAAAGTAAAGCATGAAACTGATACTGGACAAAAGTGGTGGGTTCTCTGCCCAATTTGGTCAAATGACCAATTCCTGAGACACTGGGGTTTCAAAGAGAGAAAGAGTTTATTGCTAGGTGAGAATCAGGCCTAAAAATCTATCTCTGCAAGTCCAAGGAGTTCAGGGTTTTTATGGATTCAAACAAGGGGAGATGGAGTATTACCATTTCAATAACAAGTATAAGCAGAAAGGAGGGGAGGTGGGGTTATTACCATCTCAGTAGCAAGTATAGGAAGAAACAATTTACAGATGTAAAGGAGTGGAACTGTGCTAGAACCAAGTTAATGACTAGTTTTGACATCAAGGCACCTGTATTACAGTTCAGAGATTTCGGGTGATTTCCTCTGTCTACTCTAATATAAGTAAAACGGAATATCTGTATGATGATTCAGTAATCATAATCACCCCCTAAATCATACCTTCTTGGTTATGAAACCACCAATAGAAATAAAGAACACTGGAAAGAATAAATATGTGGATGCATGTAAAAGACATTGATGACTTAGAGGACATTAAGAACATGTTGTTAGAGTTTTAAACTTTTAAAACTGTTTATTTTCTCGCCCCTTGAAACTGATTTGGCTCTGTGGCTGTTTTTATTAGTTTGATTATATGGTAATATATATAAAACAAAAATTTTCCCACTTTGACCATCTTTAAATTGTAGTCCCATGATATTAATTACATTGATGATGTTGTGCCAGCATCAACATCATCCATTACCAGAGCATTTTCATGACCTCAAACAGAAATTCTGTACCTATTATAACAATGATAGTTCATCAAAAATAGATTTCATATATATTCCAAATTTGTTCATCATTGCCTTAATATAGAGAGGTTGGATTTTTGTTGATGCTGTTTCTGTAATACATGGTCAAATATTGAGTGCCTGTTTGCTGTTTTGCACCATAGCTTATATAGTTATGGCAGCTGGGATGTGTGGGGCCCATAGTACATACTTAATAAATATTTTTTTGAATAAATGAATGAATAAACTAGTTTCTGACAGTTCCAAGTGTAATGAAGAGTTTAATGTTACTTTGTCAAAATAGGGAGTAGATAAATTTTATAGGGATAATAAATCAAACTTGGTATTTAAAAAATAAAAAAAAAATTACATACACGAGGAATATAGTCACACAGATAGTCATAAGTCCAGGGATGTAAAATATGCAGAAAGATAACTTAGAGGAAACTGTTGACAAACAAAGAGAACAGATTTCTTTCTGTGGAAGATAAATTATAAGGTAGAGATTTATCATGCAGAATAATAAAGGCATAGGTAAAGCCTAAGTTTTGAGATGAGAAGAGATAGTTGTAACAAGAAAGAAGAATTTTCCTGGTGTTTTTGATTTGTTGGAGCAAGAAAGTTAGTAAAACATAATAAAAATGATCAGTTGATAATGTAAGTCTTCATCAAAACATTTGGAAAACTGAAGAGAAAATGAAATTGGAAGAAACATCTAACATCATAAAAATGGATTTGAAAGAGATCCCTTTTTGTAAGATCAATTTACAGTAAAATTTCTCTATAACAAACTATGTAAATTATTCAAAACTATTCTATGGTGATCACATTTTATTAATGTGATTATATTGCTGGATTTCATACAGACATTCCCCTTTACCTAAAGGTTAAAACAAAGTTGATGCTCATTCTCTTTCTACAGTGAATTAGCAAGTGAAAAGGAAGAATGAAATAGACCTTGGGCTTCTTTCTGTTTTCCTTAAAGCTTCTGTATTTTGTCTGGCTTAATTTATCAACTAGGGGAGAAATTTGTTTTTCCTAATTATCACTTGATCCTTGTTCTTCCCTAATTAGCAGGCAGAGCATTCTCTCTCTCTTAAGTCTCTTTCACGCCCATAAATATGCATAAGTCCTGGACTCCAAAAGATGAGAAGAGCTAGACCTGCTTCAAAAGAAAAGAGGAAAAGAAAAGTATCACCTCATTCTACTACTGACATGGGTCCTGAAAGGAATCCAACTTTTGACAATCTCTTCTACAATTCTTAAATTCTTATTTTATGCCCAGGCCACCAAACCATTCTCCTCATCATAGGTAGTTTTAATTCAGGGGACTCTTTGCCCTTTCCTGCTATGGAGACTTGGTGAAGATTAAACAATTATCTTTCAGACAAGTCTCTCTGAATTTGAATTTCATCCTTTCCCAAAATTACTGTTGGGTTTCTCATGCAAATTGTTATGGCTCCTCCGAGGAAATCCACATCTTCCATCTTAGACTTTTTTAGTAGCAGCCTCATCACAAAGGCTTCTGCCACAAACTAATTCCAAGAATACAGGAACTTCCTCATGACAAATTCACTTTAGGATTCAGAACCCATATTCTTTAATGCGGGGCGAATTAGAGTAGTGTTCTCAAATAGTGACTCCATGGGACATAATTACTCCAGAATTACCTGTGGTGCTTATATAAAAAAGCAGATTCCAGGGTCTCAACCCAGATCCACTAAATCACAATTTCTTGAGGTGGACCTCAGGGTATCTCTACTTTTAATAAGCTCTTTGGGTAATTCTTTTTTTTTTTTTTTTTTAATCATCATTTTATTGAGATATATTCACATACCACGCAGTCATACAAAACAAATTGTACTTTCAATTGTTTACAGTACCATTACATAGTTGTACATTCATCACCTAAATCAATCCCTGACACCTTCATTAGCACACACACAAAAATAACAAGAATAATAATTAGAGTGAAAAAGAGCAATTGAAGTAAAAAAGAACACTGGGTACCTTTGTCTGTTTGTTTCCTTCCCCTATTTTTCTACACATCCATCCATAAAGTAGACAAAGTAGAGTGTGGTCCTTATGGCTTTCCCAATCCCATTGTCACCCCTCATAAGCTACATTTTTATACAACTGTCTTCGAGATTCATGGGTTCTGGGTTGTAGTTTGATAGTTTCAGGTATCCACCACCAGCTACCCCAATTCTTTAGAACCTAAAAAGGGTTGTCTAAAGTGTGCATAAGAGTGCCCACCAGAGTGATCTCTCGGCTCGTTTTGGAATCTCTCTGCCACTGAAGCTTATTTCATTTCCTTTCACATCCCCCTTTTGGTCAAGAGATGTTCTCCGTCCCACGATGCCGGGTCTACATTACTCCCCGGGAGTCATATTCCATGTTGCCAGGGAGATTCACTCCCCTGGGTGTCTGATCCCACGTAGGGGGGAGGGCAGTGATTTCACCTTTCAAGTTGGCTTAGCCAGAGAGAGAGGGCCACATCTGAGCAACAAAGAGGCATTCAGGAGGAGACTCTTAGGCACAAATATAGGGAGGCCTAGTCTCTCCTTTGCAGCAACCGTCTTCCCAAGGGTAAAACTTATGGTAGAGGGCTCAACCCATCAAACCACCAGTCCCCTATGTCTGTGGTCATGTTAGCAACCATGGAGGTGGGGTAGGCGAATACCCCTGCATTCTCCACAGGCTCCTCAAGGGGGCACTACATCTTTTTTTTTCCTTGTTTTTCTTTCTTTTTTTTTTTTTTTAACTTTCCCTTCTTTTTTAAATCAACTGTATGAAAAAAAAAGTTAAAAAGAAAACAAACATACAATAAAAGAACATTTCAAAGAGACCATAACAAGGGAGTAAGAAAAAGACAACTAACCTAAGATAACTGTTTAACTTCCAACATGTTCCTACTTTACCCCAAGAAAGTTACATAATATAGCAACATTTCTGTGAACTTGTTCCTACTATATCCATCAGAAATTAACAGACCATACTCATTTCTGGGCATCCCCAGAACGTTAAATAGCTTATCTGTTCTTCTTGGATTATTGTTCCCCCTTCCTTAATTGCTCTCTACTGCTAGTTCCCCTACATTCTACATTATAAACCATTTGTTTTACATTTTTCAAAGTTCACATTAGTGGTAGCATATAATATTTCTCTTTTTGTGCCTGGCTTATTTCGCTCAGCATTATGTCTTCAAGGTTCATCCATGTTGTCATATGTTTCATGAGATCGTTCCTTCTTACTGCCGCGTAGTATTCCATCGTGTGTATATACCACATTTTATTTATCCACTCATCTGTTGAAGGACATTTGGGTTGTTTCTATCTCTTGGCAATTGTGAATAATGCTGCTATGAACATTGGCGTGCAGATATCTGTTCGTGTCACTGCTTTCCGACCTTCCGGGTATATACCGAGAAGTGCAATCGCTGGATCGAATGGTAGCTCTATATCTAGTTTTCTAAGGAACTGCCAGACTGACTTCCAGAGTGGCTGAACCATTATACAGTCCCACCAACAATGAATAAGAGTTCCAATTTCTCCGCATCCCCTCCAGCATTTGTAGTTTCCTGTTTGTTTAATGGCAGCCATTCTAACCGGTGTTAGATGGTATCTCATTGTGGTCTTAATTTGCATCTCTCTAATAGCTAGTGAAGCTGAACATTTTTTCATGTGTTTCTTGGCCATTTGTATTTCCTCTTCAGAGAACTGTCTTTTCATATCTTTTGCCCATTTTATAATTGGGCTGTCTGTACTATTATCATTGAGTTGTAGGTTTTCTTTGTATATGCAAGATATCAGTCTTTTGTCAGATACATGGTTTCCAAAAATTTTTTCCCATTGAGTTGGCTGCCTCTTTACCTTTTTGAGAAATTCCTTTGAGGTGCAGAAACTTCTAAGCTTGAGGAGTTCCCATTTATCTATTTTCTCTTTTGTTGCTTGTGCTTTGGGTGTAAAGTCTAGGAAGTGGCCGCCTAATACAAGGTCTTGAAGATGTTTTCCTACATTATCTTCTAGGAGTTTTATGGTACTTTCTTTTATATTGAGATCTTTGGTCCATTTTGAGTTAATTTTTGTGTAGGGGGTGAGGTAGGGGTCCTCTTTCATTCTTTTGGATATGGATATCCAACTCTCCCAGCCCCATTTGTTGAAAAGACCATTATGGCTCAGTTCAGTGACGTTGGGGGCCTTATCAAAGATCAGTCGGTCATAGATCTGAGGGTCTATCTCTGAATTCTCAATTCGATTCCATTGATCTATATGTCTATCTTTGTGCCAGTACCATGCTGTTTTGGCAACTGTGGCTTTATAATCAGCTTCAAAGTCAGGGAGTGTAAGTCCTCCCACTTCGTTTTTCTTTTTTAGAGTGTTTTTAGCAATTCGAGGCATCTTCCCTTTCCAAATAAATTTGATAACTAGCTTTTCCAAGTCTGCAAAGTAGGTTGTTGGAATTTTGATTGGGATTGCATTGAATCTGTAGATGAGTTTGGGTAGAATTGACATCTTAATGACATTTAGCCTTCCTATCCATGAACATGGAATATTTTTCCATCTTTTAAGGTCCCCTTCTATTTCTTTTAGTAGAGTTATGTAGTTTTCTTTGTATAGGTCTTTTACATCTTTGGTTAAGTTTATTCCTAGGTACTTGATTTTTTTAGTTGCTGTTGAAAATGGTATCTTTTTCTTGAGTGTCTCTTCAGTTTGTTCATTTCTAGCATATAGAAACATTACTGACTTATGTGCATTAATCTTGTATCCCGCTACTTTGCTAAATTTGTTTATTAGCTCTAGTAGGTGTATCGTTGATTTCTCAGGGTTTTCTAGATATAAGATCATATCATCTGCAAACAATGACAGTTTTACTTCTTCTTTTCCAATTTGGATGCCTTTTATTTCTTTGTCTTGCCGGATTGCCCTGGCTAGCACTTCCAGCACAATGTTGAATAACAGTGGTGACAGCGGGCATCCTTGTCTTGTTCCTGATCTTAGAGGGAAGGCTTTCAGTCTCTCACCATTGAGTACTATGCTGGCTGTGGGTTTTTCATATATGCTCTTTATCATGTTGAGGAAGTTTCCTTCAATTCCTGCCTTTTGAAGTGTTTTTATCAAAAAGGGATGTTGGATTTTGTCAAATGCTTTTTCAGCATCTATTGAGATGATCAATTGATTTTTCCCTTTCGAGTTTTTAATGTGTTGTAATACATTGATTGTTTTTCTTATGTTGAACCATCCTTGCATGCCTGGAATGAACCCCACTTGGTCATGGTGTATGATTTTTTTAATGTGTCTTTGGATTCGATTTGCAAGTATTTTGTTGAGGATTTTTGCATCTATATTCATTAGGGAGATTGGCCGGTAGCTTTCCTTTTTTGTAGCATCTTTGCCTGGTTTTGGTATTAGATTGATGTTAGCTTCATAGAATGAGTTAGGTAGTGTTCCATTTTCTTCAATGTTTTGAAAGAATTTGAGTAAGATTGGTGTCAGTTCTTTCTGGAAAGTTTGGTAGAATTCCCCTCTGAAGCCATCTGGCCCTGGGCATTTATTTGTGGGAAGATTTTTGATGACTGATTGGATCTCTTTGCTTGTGATGGGTTGGTTGAGGTCTTCTATTTCTTCTGTGGTCAGTATAGGTTGTTCATATGTTTCCAGGAAATTGTCCATTTCTTCTACATTATCCAGTTTGTTGCCATACAGTTGTTCATAATATCCTCTTATAATTTTTTTTAATTTCTTCAGGATCTGCAGTTATGTCACCTTTTTCATTCATTATTTTGTTTATATGGGTCTTCTCTCTTTTTGATTTTGTCAGTCTAGCTAGGGGCTTGTCAATCTTGTTGATCTTCTCAAAGAACCAACTTTTGGTGATATTTATCCTCTCTATAGTTTTTTTGTTCTCTATGTCATTTATTTCTGCTTTAATCCTTTTTATTTCTTTTCTTCTACTTGGTTTAGGATTGGTTTGCTGTTCATTTTCTAGCTTCTTCAGTTGATCCATTAGTTCTTCGATTTTGGCTCTTTCTTCCTTTTTAATAAATGCGTTTAGTGCTATAAATTTCCCCCTTAGCACTGCTTTTGCTGCATCCCATAGGTTTTGATATGTTGTGTTCTCATTTTCATTCGTCTCTATATATTTAGCAATTTCTCTTGCTATTTCTTCTTTAACCCACTGATTGTTTAGGAGTGTGTTGTTTAGCCTCCAGGTATTTGTGAATTTTCTAAGTCTCTGATGGTTATTGACTTGTAATTGTATTCCATTGTGGTCAGAGAATGTGCTTTGAATAATTTCAATCTTTTTAAATTTATTGAGGCTTGTTTTATGTCCCAGCATATGATCTATTCTGGAGAAAGTTCCATGAGCACTAGAAAAGTATGTGTATCCTGGTGATTTGGGATGTAATGTCCTGTACATGTCTGCTAAATCTAATTCATTTATCAGATTGTTTAGGTTTTCAATTTCCTTATTGGTCTTCTGTCTGGTTGATCTATCTATAGGAGAGAGTGATGTGTTGAAGTCTCCCACAATTATTGTGGAAACATCAATTGCTTCCTTTAGTTTTGCCAGTGTTTCTCTCATGTATTTTGTGGCACCTTGATTGGGTGCATAGACATTTATGATTGTTATTTCTTCTTGCTGAATTGCCCCTTTTATTTCTATGTAGTGGCCTTCTTTGTCTCTCAAAACATCCTTGCATTTGAAGTCTATTTTATCTGAGATTAATATTGCTACACCTGCTTTCTTTTGGCTGTGGCTTGCATGAAATATTTTTTTCCATCCTTTCACTTTCAGTTTCTTTGTGTCCCTGTGTCTAAGATGAGTCTCTTGTATGCAACATATTGATGGTTCATTTTTTTTGATCCATTCTGCGAATCTATATCTTTTAATTGGGGAGTTTAATCCATTTACATTCAACGTTAAAACCGTGAAGGCATTTCTTGAATCGGCCATCTTATCCTTTGGTTTATGTTTGCCATATTTTTCCCTCTCTCTATTAATATCCTTTATTGTACCCATACCGAATCTCTTTAGTACTGAACCTTTCTCCAAGTCTCTCTGTCCTGTCTTTGTTTCTCTGTGTGTAGGGCTCCCTTTAGTATCTCCAGTAGGGCAGGTCTCTTGTTAGCAAATTCTCTCAGCATTTGTTTGTCTGTGAAAAATTTAAGCTCTCCCTCAAATTTGAAGGAGAGCTTTGCTGGATAAAGTATTCTTGGCTGGAAATTTTTCTCACTCAGAATTTTAAATATATCGTGCCACTGCCTTCTTGCCTCCATGGTGGCTGCTGAGTAGTCACTACTTAGTCTTATGCTGTTTCCTTTGTATGTGGTGAATTGCTTTTCTCTTGCTGCTTTCAGAACTTGCTCCTTCTCTTCTGTGTTTGACAGTGTGATCAGTATATGTCTCGGAGTGGGTTTATTTGGATTTATTCTATTTGGGGTTCGCTGAGCATTTATGATTTGTGTATTTATGTTGTTTAGAAGATTTGGGAAGTTTTCCCCAACAATTTCTTTGAATACTCTTCCTAGACCTTTACCCTTTTCTTCCCCTTCTGGGACACCAATGAGTCTTATATTTGGATGTTTCATATTATCTATCATATCCCTGAGGTCCATTTCGATTTTTTCAGTTTTTTTCCCCATTCTTTCTTTTATGCTTTCATTTTCCATTCTGTCATCTTCCAGGTCACTGATTCGTTGTTCAACTTCCTCTAGTCTTGTACTATGAGTGTCCAGAATCTTTTTAATTTGGTCAACAGTTTCTTTAATTTCCATAAGATTATCCATTTTTTTATTTAGTCTTGCAATGTCTTCTTTATGCTCTTCTAGGGTCTTCTTGATTTCCTTTGTCTCCCGTACTATGGTCTCATTGTTCATCTTTAGTTCTTTGAGTAGCTGCTCTAGGTGCTGTGTCTCTTCTGGTCTTTTGATTTGGGTGCTTGGGCTTGGGTTATCCATATCGTCTGGTTTTTTCATATGCTTTATAATTTTCTGATGTTTTTGGCCTCGTGGCATTTGCTGAACTTGATAGGGTTCTTTTAGGGTTTGTAGACCTATTGAAGTCCTTATCTCTAATTTATCAGATCTACAGCTTCGTGGAGTACACTTTCTCTAACTAACCAGCAGGTGGCGTCCACGAGCCACCTGTTCTCCACAAGCCAGTTCTCCCCTGCTTAGCCTTTTTGGTGAGTGGGGGAGTGGGTCTTGTGGGGCCCAATTGGTGTACCAAGCTTGCGTGTGTAGTTGGTGTTGCCTGCCCTGTATGTGGGGCGTGTTTCTGGGCAGTCGGGGAGGGGGGGTGGCCCTAACAATCAAATCTCCCTGGTGATTCTAGAGTTTTAAAGCTGCTGCAATAGTCTAATCCTTCAGTTCAGTCCTGCCACAGTTTGTCTCTGCCACTGACCCACAAGTCCTTGGTATTGACGTATGGCTCCTGAGACTTGCAAGTGGGCCCCTCTTCCAGGCCGTGCACCCCGGGTCCTCTGTTGAGGGATGACTGTGCTATGTCACAGGTGAGTGCCGTCCCCTCAGGGCAGTTCTGGGCTGCTGGGCTGTGTAGGGAGGCTCCCAGTCTGCTGAAATGATGGCTGAATGGGGCTTTGTTAATTCACACTGCTCCACCTTCCCAACTCTGGGACAATCAGCTGAGGTTGCAGGGAAGGCTAATGTCCACGCCCAGTTTTGTGGTGTGTGCCTGTTATTTGAAGCACTTCCGTCACACTGGGTTGTCTGGGGCAGCTCTGGGCTATGGGGCTGGCGATGGGCAGGAGTGTTTCCTGTCCACCAGGATGGTGGCTGTGAGCGGACACCCCCCTTTTATTGGGAAGTTGTGTTGTTTAGTGAATTTTCTCAGCCACTGGATTATTGCCTTTTGTCTCAGAGCTCTCTTAGTTCTGCTCTTGACTTGACGTGCCCAAATTGCAATTCTTTGAAGCTTTCTGTATTGGGCTTCTTAGAGTAATTGTTTTAGAAAAAGAAAAAAAAAAAAAAAAAAAAAAAAGGGCCCTCCACAGAGATCTAATGGGTTATTGAAATGCTAATAGACAAAGCAACCAGGGCCATTAAGGAAAGGTCCACAGGGCAGAGAGATCAGCTTTTCTTCGGGATTTGCATATGCGCCTCAAGGCCTGAGCTCCGCCCTTCCCCTTTCTGTGTTCACCAGAACTCCAAAAATCCTCTGCTTTTATTTTGGAGTTTTTCGTGTTTTTTTTTTTTTTTTCTATGCCTGTCTCCTCTCTGCTGGGCTGGCAGCTCTCAGATTCTCTGGTGTCTGGTCTCAGTCTATCTATGGTTGGAGTTTGGATCAGTAGAATGAGTTTCCGATAAGGGCTACCACTGCAGTTCTCCCTTCTCCTTCCCGGAGCTGGCAGCCCCTCCTCCCACGGGACTGAGCCTGGCAGGGAGGGGCGCGGGTCCCCTGGCTGCAAAAACTTACAGATTTCGCTGATCTCAGCAGTTCAACATTTTCATGAGTGTTGTATGAAGTATGCCCAAAGACAGATTACTCTGTGGTGTCCAGTCCACGCAGTTCCTGGCTTTCTACCTACTTTCCTGGAGGAGTAACTAAAACTTGCAGCTCACCAGTCTGCCATCTTGCCCCGCCTCTCTTTGGGTAATTCTTATGTCTAAAGTTTGAGAACCGCTGGATATGAAGATTGCTCAGAACCCTGCACATAGAACTGTAAGACCTTATCCTTAAGAAATACATTATGTAGTCAGAAGTTTTCTCTCCCCGTTAGTAGACAACTGTCCATTAAACAGGAACAAGCATTATTCTGTATCTGTGGTGAGATAGAGTCTGGATTCTTCTGTTAGTATTTTGAATCTACAAACTATTTTATCCTAGGATCATAATTCCTCCTTACCCATAACTCACTTGTCACTGAAGGTTTGATAAAAATGGTTTCAAATTGTGACCATGTCCTATATTGTTTCTCCAGTCTTTTAAATAAACTTCAGGGTAGCCAATACCTCTGTTTCTCAGCCAAACAAGATTATTTTGGGAAAACCAAAGTACTGGTTTATGGCCTTCAAAGTTAGACCTGACAAGATCCTGGAATTTATAGAAGCAAATTTTCTATAAAAATATGCATTATTAGCAACTGACACAATGGAAGAAAATTGGGAAACCACATATCTGATAAAGCTTTAATATCCAGACCATATAAAGGAATCCTTCACCCTAATAACAAAAAGACAAAAACCCCAAAAGACTTGAACAAACATCTCTCCAAAGAAGATATACAAATGACTGGAAAGCACATGAAAATATGCCCACCATCATTAGCCATCAGGGAAATGTAAATCAAAACCACAATGAGGAATCATTTCACACCCACTAGAATGGCTGTTACTTAAAAAGTGGAAAATAACAAGTATTGGAGAGGATGCAGAGAAACAGGAACTCTCATTCACTGCTAGTGGCAAGGTAAAAATGGCGCAGCTGTGGAAGACAGTTTGGGGGTCCCTCAGAAAGCTAAGTATAGAACTACTGTTTCATCTGGCAATTCCACTACCAGGTATATACCCCAAAGAATTGAAAACAGGGACTCGAACAGATATTTGCACACCAATGTTCCTAGCAGCATTATTCACAATTGCCAAAAGATGGGCACAACTCAAGTGTACATCAACTGATGAATGGATAAATAAAATGTGGTATATACATACAATGGAATGTTATTCAGTTGATAAAGGAATGGAGTCCTTATACAAGTGACAATATGGATGAACTCCAAAGATGTCATGTTGAGTGAAATAAGCCAGAAACAAAAAGCACAAATATTGTATGATCCTACTGATTTGAAACAATTAGAATAAGCAAACACTTAGTCAAAATCTAGAATATAGGTTATCAGGGGATGGGGTGGGGATAGGGAATGTGAAGTTAAGGGTTTCAAGTTTACAGGGCTCATCTTTGGAATGATAGAAATTTTTTTTTTTTAATTTTATTTTGTAATAAATTCAAACTTACAAGAGCAGTTGCAAAAACAATACAAACCCCATACACAGAACTCCAGCATACTCTGACCACCCTCTCCTGATACCTCAGTCCACCAACTTTAACATCCTGTTACACCACCATTTCTTTCTTTCCCTCCCTCCGTTCCCTAACCATCATCCATCATCTATTGCACTGTCTTCTGAACATATGACAGCAAGCTGCACACATCCTTGAACAAATAATGTAATTTACATATACATTTCCCATGAACAAGAACATTCTTTTATGTAATCAAATTAAGCACAGCTAAGTAGTTCAAGAAATTCAACATTGATGCTAAGCTTACATTCTGTATTTCGTTTTTCTTCTTATGTCCCAACTGTGTCCCTTTGAGCCTCCTCTCCTCCATCCTCAGATCCCATCCAGGATCATCCTTGGCATTTAATTATCATTATCTGTTCAGACTGTCTTTTTTTTTTTTTCAATTGTGGAAACATATACAGCCTAAATCTTCCCATTCTAACCCCTCCCTAGCATTCCATTAGTGGGATTAATCACATTCAGAATGTTGCAATGTTATCAGCCTCCCACCATCCATTACTAGAAATTTCCCTTCACCCCAAACAGAAACCCTACACTCATTTCTTACCTCCCCATTGCCCCTTCCCCCACTTCTCATAACCCATACTCTACTTTTCATCTCTGTGGTCATATTCTCTGATACTTTGTGTTTACCGTGGGGCTTAAATTTAGCATGTTAAATCTATAACAATTTTGTTTTTCTTTGATACCAACTTAACTTCAATAGGACACGTAAACTATGTTCCTATACTCCTCTACCACCTTTATGTAGTTCTTGTCAAAAATTACATATTTTACATTGAGTCCAAAACCGCTGATTTATCATTATAATTTATGTATTTTAGATCCTGTAGGAAGTAAATAGTGGAATAACAAATCAAAAATACAGTAGTATTGGTATTTATATTTACCATGTGATCTTTACTGGAAATCTTTATTTCTTCATGTGGTTTCAGTCAATTGTTTAGTGTCCCTTCCTTTTAGCCTGCACAGTTCCCTTTAGCATTTCTTATAGGACTGATCTGCTGGTGCTGAAGTTCCTCAGCTTTTGATTATCCGGGAATGTTTTCATTTCCCCCTCATTTTTACCCTCCAGATGTTTGTGAATTTTCTAAGTCTCTGATGGTTATTGACTTCTATTTGTATTCCATTGTGATCAGAGAATGTGCTTTGAAAAAATTCAGTTTTTTTTTTAATTTATTGAGGCTTGTTTTACGTCCCAGCATATGGTCTATTCTGGAGAAAGATCCATGATCACTAGAGAAGAATGTGTGTACTGGTGATTTGGGATGCAATGTTCTATATATATCTGTTAAATTTCTCTATATCTCTCTCTCCTTTCTTTGTTTCTCTGTTGGTAGTTTCTGAAGTAGGGCAGGTCTTTTATTAGCAAAATCTCTCAGCATTTGTTTGTCTATGAAAAATTTAAGCTGTCCCTCAAATTTGAAGGAGAGTTTTGCTGGATAAAGTATTCTTAATTGGAAATCTTTCTCAGAATTTTAAATATGTCATGCCACTGCCTTCTTGCCTCCATAGTGGCCGCTGGGTAGTCACTACTTAGTCTTATGTTGTTTCCTTTGTATGTGGTGAATTGCTTTTCTCTTACTGCTTTCAGAACTTGTTCCTTCTCTTCAGTATTTGACAGTCTGATCAGAATATGTCTTAGAGTGGATTTATTTGGATTTATTCTGTTTGGAGTTCGCTGGACGTTTATGCTTTGTGTATTTATATTGTGTAGAAGGCTTGGGAAGTTTTCTCCAACAATTTCTTTGAATACTCTTTCTAGATCTTTACCCTTCTCTTCCCCTTCTGGAACACCAATGAGTCTTAAATTTGGATGTTTTATTTTATCTATCATATCCCTGAGATCTATTTCGATTTTTTTGATTTTTTTTCCCCAATCTTTCTTTTGTTCTTTCATTTTCTGTTCTGTGGTCCTCGAGGAAGCTGAGTCGTTCTTCAGCTTCCTGCAGTCTTGCACTATGAGTATCCAGAATCTTTTTAATTTGGGTAGCAGTTTCTTTTATTTCCATAAGATCATCTATTTCTTTATTAACTCTTGCAAGTTCTTCTTTATGCTCTTCTAGGGTCTTCTTCATGTCCTTTGTATCCTGTGCCATGCTCTTTTTCATGTCCTTTATATCCTGTGCCATGGTCTCATTTGTCTTTAGTTCTTTGATTAATTGCTCCAAATATTGTGTCTCCTCTGATCTTTGATTTGGGAGTTTGGGTTTGGGTTCTTCATATCGTCTGGTTTTATCATATGCTTTAAAATTTTCTGGTTTTGGCCTCTTGGCATTTGCTTTACTTGATAGGGTTCTTTCAGGGTCTAAAAAATACCAATCTCTAATTTGTCAGATCTACAGCTTGGTGGTGTACACTTTCTCTAACTAACCAGCAGTTGGTGTCCGCGAGTCACCTATTCCCCTCAAGTCAGTTCTCCTCAACTTTGTCTTTATGGTGTGTGGAGGTTCTGATTCTTGTGGGGTCCAATTGGTGCACCAAGTTTGGGTGTGTTGTTGGTGCTGTCCACCCTGAGTGTGGGGCGTGTGTCTGAGCAGTTAGGGAGGCAGGGCAGCTTTAATAATCAAACCTCCCAGGTGTTCCCAGAGATTTAAGGCTGCTGTAAGAGTCTAAACCTTCATTTCAGTCTCGCCGCACATTGTCTCTGCTGCTGACCCACAAGTCCTTGGTATTGGCATAGGCTCCCTGGGATTTCTGAGCGGGTCTCCTTTTCCTGCTGTGCTCTTCCAGGACCTCTGCTGAGGGAAGACTGTGCCACGTCACAAGTGTATGCCGGCCCTCCAGGGAAGCCCTGGGTCGCTGGGCCGTGCAGAGGAATTTCCAGCCTGCTTTAAAAATGGCTGAATGGGGCATGCTAATTTCCCCCTTTTCACATAGCTCCGCCTTCCCACCTCCTGGACAATTAGCTGTGGGTGCTCTAAAGGCCACTGCCCATGGCCGATATTGTGGCATGTGCATGTGTTGCAGGAAACACTCCCTGTCACACTAGGACTTGGCGCGGCTCTGGGCTGTAGCTCTGGCCCTGGGCAGGAGTGTCCTCAGCTCGCCGGGAAGATGGCTGCAAGGGGCGCGGTTCCTTTCTCCTTTTGGCTCCCCTCTGCCCTCCTGGCTCCGAGACAATTAGCAGTGGGTGCAGGAAGGGCTGTCTTCCATGCCAGATATTGAGGCGTTCACAAGGCCCACTCCTGCCGTGCTTCACTGCGTGGTTCTCGCCGCTGTATCTGAAGCCACTCCTGGGTTTTTTTTTTTTTTTAAAGGAACTAGTCCATCTCCAAATGCCAACCCACCATTTCCCCACACCGCAGTGTGGCCACTGGACTCATTTCAGAATGCAGACTCTGGTTTTCACCAAGTGCACGGTCCCTGTGGATATAGCAGACCTTGTCCGGCTGGTGCAATGCTGGCACTGGTGTTCTGGGTCACTTTCTGTCTTTTATCTAGTATTTTTCACGGAGGTGTTTTATTGCCCTGTCTCACCTAGCCACCATCTTAGGTTCTCCTCAGAAACATTTTGGTAATAGATGGTGGTGATGGTAGCACAACATTGTGAATGCAATTAATAGCACTGAACTATATCTGAAAATGATGAAAAGGGGAAATGTTAGCTTGCATATATGCTAAAAGAATAAAAAATTTTTAAAAAATTCATGGAACTACACTACACAAACAACCCTAAGTTAAACCCAGGGCTTTAATTAATAGTACAGTTATAAAGATGTGCTATCATCAATTGCATCACACCAATGCAAGGTGTTGGTTATGGGGTTGTGTATGGGAATCTTGTATTTTATGCATGATTGTTTTGTAAACCAACTTCTCTAATATAGGAAAAAAAAAGAAAATTATGAGTTTCTGGTAGAGAAATATCTTTATTTTATGTATTTAACAGTTTACAAAATTTAAGGCCTTAATAATCTGTCATGTGACATGTATGTATTTTACTAAAGGTCTTAAAATTTAAGTGTAATAAATAAAAGACATGAAATTAGTCATGAAGTCAGCCTGATTTGAGCTAAGAGAAGGAAATGGAGTTCTCTTTCACACGTGAACAATCAAAGAGATGACTATAGAGGAGCCTAGATGACATCATTATTCTTTCTCAGATAAATGTCTAAGTGTTTGCCACATTAATGTGCCACCGGATAAAAATGTTTGTCTGGATTCAATGGAAAGATCAATATGAAGAAAAAGATGTTTTACAGGCTCTGTGTTTTCTTTCTAGGATAACTGTCAACTTGTATGATAAGAAGAAAGGTCAAACAATTCCACAGAGATTTCTCTCTCAACTTTTAGAGCGTTAATAAATACTTTGTGGATATTATTCTTTTGCACGTTTGTCAGGCGCCCAGTCCTGGATCTGTAATTTCAGAAATTATGTGAGTACTGGTAACTGGCTACAGATTAATTCACTGAACTTTTACCTTCAATTGAAATTTAATGTGAATGAAACAGTATTGAAAAATGTGTCATGTTCCACCGTGATGAGCCTGAGCATATTAATACCATTGTGTGGTTTGAAAGTATTCCGTTAGTTTCATGCCTGCATGGTTAAAGTCCTTTAAAACAGAATGGTCTGTGATGAGCTTGTAAAGTGTATAATTTCCTTTAACTAGAGAAGACTTTGAGGGTGACTATATTAGAAATTTCACTTATTTTCATATTCTCTGTATTAGCCCAGCCAAGTGGGCTTCCATCAGGAAACATTTTGTCTTTTTTTGCTTTATTTTTGTGGAAAGACTCAGTAGACAATGTTAATCAGGCTAGTGCCAAACATAGGTTGTGGATCTACCATGGCAAGAAGTCCAAGTGAATGTCTCAGTCTGGGAATTACAGACCTCCCAAAGTGCCAACCATCCTACAGTGTCCTCATCTCATTAAAGGTTAATTAGTTTCCTTTCAGCGTGTAGCTCCATGATATATTATGTGGGTCATAAAGATGATATGAACATGTATTTGGCATGCACTTGTGGACTAACTGAATTCATTATGGAGGCATAAATTCACTGCTCTGGACTGTTTCTATTCTGGCAATGGGAAAATCGTCTCTGGGAAAATCAGACTAAATATTGGTACATTGTTCACATCCATACTCGAGTGGTGAACCTGGTCCATTACAAGATGGAGAATGAATTTCTCAGGGCCAGTAACAAAGTTACTCCCAATTTCAGTAGGGAACATGAGACTCACGATTTTATTATTTTCTGTAGGAAATTTGATTTAAGACGCTATAACTATAGAGAAAAAAACATGAAATGAACTTGTCAGCGCTTCACTATCTCTGCGTTCAATTTACTACTACCATATAATTGGTACTGGCACTTCCTACCCAGGAAGTGATAACAAAAACAAAAGGACTTGAAAAACAGTTTTCCAAATCCTGTTATATGGTGAAACTTGAGAATAAGTGTTGAATAATAATCATTGCCATTTCAGTGTAAGGGGATTCTATAGTTCTCAAAAATCAGGCATTTTATATAAACAACTGGTTCTCATAATTTATCATACTGGTACTTCACCTGGAATATTGTCATACTTCTTCCTTCACTTTAAATTACAAAATATGTTTTCATCATGTTGGACACATGAGTGATTGAAATCAGTGTTTTTGTAATAGTTGTTTATAAAGGGAAGTATTTGGGAACCTCTTTGAAGGCATCAAACTACATTTCAGGATAGTTAACGGAAGTAAGGTCCTCATTTTTATTAAATATAAGCCCTTTATCTTGATGTTTTTGAAATACATTTCCAAAGTCACTCTCTTTCTATTTCCAGAGTTTCATTTCATATAAACTGCACATGAATATTTTAAAATTTCTTAAAGTAATTATTCTGAAATCAAATCAAATTTATATGTAGTTTGATTAAGAACAATGCAGTTACCAGTCACCTATCCTTTAACAATCAAAGAGACATGCTGATTTCTTTATTGTGGATAGATAACAGTCAGTGGAATACAGTCAGATTCCAGATGACTAAACGCAATTATTCAAACTTCCAGAGAATTATTACATTCACCTCCCATTTCTATCTCAAGGATCCATGATGGGCCTGTGATATCTTTCTATATATTGTAACATGACTTCCCAGTTCTGTAGCAGAACTTAAAAGCAGCAGTGTCTCCAATTATTAGGGTATTTCTGATTACTCAGGAGGAAAAGAAAATGGTCTTTTTCCTTTTCTTACTTTCTTCTTTAATTGAAAAGTTAGTAACCTGGATTTAGGTTTCATATTTTCCTGTGAATTTGATCCATTTTATTGAAACCAGGAGGTAGATAGATTTGCCAAATTGTTTTCATTCAAGTTGTTCATAATTGGAAGTGGTGCAGTCATGAAGCCTCCTTCCAAATCTTTTGAGGCTCCATGCCACCTCTTCCTCTTCCATGTATTTAGCCATGTAGCTTTAATTCATAACCCACCCCCTGCTTAAATGTGTCAAAATATATAACTGAAATCAGCTGATATGGAAATACCTCTACTTGATTTCCACATAAAGTAGAAAGCATAGTAGCTATGCTTTCATTTCAAGGTCAGCATTCAAGTGTTGTGATGTCAGGGCAAGACTAAAAGATTTATGACCCATAGCCAGCCTTTTAGTAGATCTTTCTATAAAACAAATGGAATTTCCTTGGTTTATCAGTCCCTGATGGGTTCCTTTTCCCTAAGCTGAAGACATAGAGAAGATTAGCAGAGTAGAAATCAGATGTATCTAATTAATTTCCCAGATCTTTCTAGATTATATTGCTAAATCATGAAGAAGGAAAGAAATAAATTTTCCTAGTATGGAGTTATTTTACACTAGATGAAACTACAATGCAATTTATAATGCCGCTTTATGATGTTAGAATTATTTAAAAATCCTTATTTATATAGTTTACCTTTAAAATAAACTTCTTTCAAGAGTATTAAAATGCCTTTTATTTTTATTTCTGTTGCATATAGTCAAGTACACATTCCCAGCGACTGGATATTATATTTCACAAGAATATTAGGTTCTAATAGTGTATTTATATTTCCTTGTGGTAATTACGTAACTATAAAAAGTGTCTTCTTTCCAACTGAAAAAAAACAAGAATAATTTGGGACCTAATTACCAATTATAATTTGGATAATTTAAATGTCTGCCATTTCCTTATACCTGTCATCAACCTACTGGGTTTGATGCAAAACTTAGCAACATTTAGATTTTAGAGGAAAAAAAAAAACAGCTCTGTGAGCATTTCCATTTGTTTCTCAGAACTATAAAATAGAAAATGAGCTCAGTCATTGAAAAACAAGCCATCAGTTGTATTATTGAACAATTAGTGCATTTTTATTAGTAGTCATAAGAATTTTTTCTTTGTAGTTTGAATTTATTCATAATTACTTTTGCTGTATTTAGGTACAGAGCACAGCTGCATGTTGTAAACAATGTTACATTTACTAGATTTTGCCAAATGTTATGGTAACACATGAAACTCTATCAGGAAGGCTTTCCAAAAGATGCAATGGAGTGGTTATTGCGAGCCCCTTTGGGACTATCAACAAGATGAAAAGGGTCAGATGTTCTCCAAACATATCATAATGAAAGGATGGCACCTAATGGCAAGAGCTACATTAAGGCACAAAATCCAAATTTTTGGAAATCAAGAAAAGAGAATTCAGTATATTCAGAGTTATCTTCCTAATGCGTTTTCTACATTAATGATGCTTAATAGGGTGTGGATTGGACATATATGTATCTCATGGAGGAAGGAAAAGAATATTGCATTGTTTGAAAAGATTTTTTCAGTGTTATGATTTTTATATTGTGCAAGTGAAGGGAGAACCTACTGTTTTCATAAAACTGACTGCAAAAAATAGAGTTTGACCAAATTCTTTACCTGATGGTTCATGGATTGAGGTAAAAGATGGGCGTGAGTATAATTGTGAAGATTGTAAACTGCATATAGGGATGAATTAAGTCTGAAATCCATTCCATGCGCCACTCACAAGCCATGGACCCTATTCTGTATAGACTAGCAATAGCCCTGGTTCTACACTAGAAAGTGAACCTCCAATGTCTTCAGTGGCCAGATTGTTAACTTAAATGTAGGAAGCAGCCAAGTGCAGCCTCTGGTGAACTATGGTGTATGTCCCCTGCCTATAGACCCTAAAATTAAAGCTTGGTTAAACACTGCAGTGGATGAGCATATGACACTGTGGACCACAAGTAACCCAACAACCACCAGATTGTGTTGATTTTCTACAAATCCTAATCTTAAAATAATCTTGTGAAATATGGCTGACTGAATTAAGGCATTGCTGTAGGTTTCTACCAGCATGGGGTTCTCTCTACCTGCACTGGTTGAATGGAGGCTCTCCAAAGATCACATCCCATCCCCTGGAACCTGTGGATGAAAAAGAGAAAAAGAGTTGTTGCAGATGTAATTAAGTTAAGGATCTAGAGATGAGAGCATCCTGGATTATTCAGGTGGGCCCTAAGTCCAGTAACAGTTGTCCTTATAAGAGAAAGACAGTGGAGGAGAATACAGAAATGAAGAGGAAGATGAAGGTAGGGATTGGAGTGATGCTGCAACAAGCCAAGGAATGCCTGGAAGCTCACCAGAAGCTGGAAGAGGCAAGGATGGATTCTCTCCTACAGACTTTGGAAGGAGTGTGACCTTGCCAATATCTTAACTTTGGATTTCTAGTCTCCAAAATTGTGAGAGACTGAATTTCTCTTGCTTTAAGCAACACAGTTTGTGGTAATTTGTCACTGCAGCCTTAGAAAACTAATATACTATTCTGCATAATTATTTTCTGAGGATTCTGAGTGTATGTTTTTCCCTTGTGGGTTGTCAAGACTTTGATCCTGTGTATATTATTGGCCCCCCTAAACTATGATAATGACAACTATGCAACATCAACACCTTTTAATCTCAATCACCATGGAGCCATATTCCTCAATACTGTTATTCTCTATCCCTGGTGGCTTTTTGTCATAACCCCCAACCCATTCAGGTAAGCAAGTTAGAAGCAGACTCACTTTACTGATTCCTTCTGTCATAGAAGGTTTCTTCTGAGTTTATGTCAGACATTATCATCACTGATGCCTGGATCATACCATTGTCTTTAAAAGCTACTGCCTCACCTAAAAGATATGGTAATGAGAGTCCTGTAAAATAGGCTGTGGGTTGTATGCACACCAAACCGCGTCTCTAGGCACCACTTTTGATTGTCCATGGAAACTTGTGGCTCTTATCTGTTGCCTTTGTCATGTGTGTGTGAGCAAGCACACATTCACTCTTTCTGGCCTTATTCTAGATTCTAACTCTTTGCTTCTATATTCAATCTTACCTTTGGAACTATTACTAAACTATCATCCCTGCTCTGCAATTTATAGGTCAGTACTGCTCCAGCTTTATGCTGAACTCTTATCTCTGAAAATGTACCATAGATCTAACTCTCCAGAACTCTGTTAGTCCAAAAACAGGAGTTCAGAAATTTGCTTAGAAGAAAATCAGGACCAGCTTTCCTTTTTCAATAAAGAAATCAAGTATTTGAACATGCATATTTGAAAATTAGGTAAGAATGTAATCTGCACAGTGACATTTCAGGTGCTTTATTTGTCACATCTGTATTTGGAAATGAAATGGATTTGTATGTTTTTACTTGATTTTTTTTTGTGGAAGGTGGTAGCTCTTTCGGTGGGATGTCTCCCAGTGGGTTTGGGACCATGCTCAGGTCATCAAAAATGCTGATGTTTAATTTCCTATTCAATGAAATATTAACATAAATCCTCCTAAATATTGCTCCTTGGAAAAATAGCACCAAAAGTTCATCTCTAACAAAGAAAAATATGGCTGGTTTAGAAATCACCTAGATTTTTTGAAGAGGTCAGTAAGATTTTGGAGAATTAGGAGTTTGTCTAAAAACTTAGTAACAGGGATGGTATCGAAATAAAGACTGTGAATGCTCAGATGCATTTATATTACAGAAGAATTAAATCTATAGTTTATAAATCATTTGGTGTAAGATAAAATGTTTTACCATGACATTTGGTTGCTGTAGAATTAGTCTTCAGATTTTGAAAAGACCTCGTTCTTTTCCAATATTTGTTCCATAAAATAATGATTATGAAGTAAATAATTGATTTTACCTTATTCATCTAATAGTGGAGGATAGTTATTCTATGACATTTTATTCTACATCATTATTTCTGAGAAATTAACGACCAGCTTTTTTTTTTTTTTAATTTTCTGGGATGACGTTTATTGGTAAAATGATAACCTCTACGGGACTGGGATTTCATAGCTTTTCTTTCTGTGTCTTACTTGGTAGGTGTCTGTGTTGCTGAAATTTAGAGATATGAGATATTTTTGTAAGTAATAGGTGTGATGCTGGAGCAGACCTTGATGGTTGCCTACCACATGGACATAGCCCTCCACTGCCACCAAACCTATTTACCTTCTTTTTTGTCAAGGAGTTTTTCATCCTAAAGAGGTTGAAAATGCCAGTTACTCTCTTTTCTGGCTTTTTCCTAAAAATGTTTCACATTTTAGCATCTCTCCAAAGATCTGAATGGCCATTGGATGTGATGGTGCCTGTCTATGATACCTGAACTGCGGTAGCTGTCTTTTTACCTTCTTGTGACTGCTAGGGCACTGAGAAAGGTACAGTGAAATGATGAAAATTAAACTTTTCTTCTCACTGAACTGCTGAAGCAGTCTAGAAATTTCCTACCTCTGGCCTTCTTGACATGTGCAATCTACATGTCCTAATTGTTTAAGACACTGGCTATATTGGAAGCACTTTAACTTGTACCCCAAAGCATCCCATATTATGCCAACACCAATCTATTTTATGGGAGTCTTGAAAATACTGAAGCTGGGTGAGTTTCACTGGGTGACTTTCCACTTAATTCTCACAGATTGTGATGAAGTTGAGGTGAAAATTTGGAATCTGAAGCATGACCTTTGTGCTCTGGTCATATGACCTTAAGGAAGTTGCTTACTTCTCTGAGCTGTTGATTCAGAAAGTAAAGTATCTTACAGGATTTATTGAGAAAGTGTCTAACTTAGTGCTGTAGATGAATAAATAATATGCTTGCTAATTGTTTTCTTACTCTATCACTAAATGTGTATAACCTAGCTCAATACTTTAAGATCTGAATGATGTAAAGAGAAAATTATATAAAGCCATTCAAATATGAACTTCAGATTCAGGTGATCCTTGCTCTTTCATCACCTGGTTGAGTGATCAGGAACTCACAACTAATAGGTATCTCATTTACCTCATCAGTAAAATATGGCCGATAATATGTACCTTACAGGTATGCTCTGTGAATTAAAGTAGATGGCATATGTTGATTATTTAACTAAGTGCCTGTCACAGAGAAAATGCTAAAATGTGAGCAAATAAATTATACTATTGACATAAAATAGCATATGGCATAGCACAAATTATTTTGCAGATATGCCTGTAGGTTGTTTCAACTTTGTCCTAGAGGTGTCTAGCAAATTTTATTATATGTTCTATATAAAAATTATACTCCTCTTTTTTCATACAAGTTAGTAACAATATTAATAACCAAAGCAAAACTTGTATATTGTCTTTCATCTCTCTTTTGTAGGTCAGTTCTGCCATGGATACTGTTTTCATGTACATGAGTGGAAAAATTAAACAATACACACTGTAACTGGAAAAATATCTTTTATTTTACCTTTACTTTTTGAAGCTGATATCTATAGCAAGTACAGATCAGTAATTTTATATTTCTCTGAATATTATCATTGATTATTTATTGGTCTCTTATTTAAATATATTTAGTTCTCATAAAGCATTATCTCTTTGAGCCCAACCCCATTAGGAATTGGCATAATAATTTATCTGCACAGATGTTTCTGAAGGGAAGTGTATGTAGTATGACCATAGTGTTATGCAAATTTTGTTTTTACAGCCATTTAGTTTTGTCATAATACCTTATGCCATTTCACAAGGAGTGCATTAAGCCATATCAGTGCTGACAACAGCAGACAGGAGCTGGACTCCAGATTCTGCCACTTCAGCCTAAATGTATGGTTGCCTTAAAGGCATTCTACCTATTAATTTAACATTCTAAAACTAATTATGTATGTCAGGGTGACCTCTCTCTAATCTGCATTCATCATAGAGTCTGAGCTGTCTGTCTCTATTGTTCCCTTAATAAAATGACTGTTGATAGACTTATATAATTGACTGTGTCAGAAGTGAACTCACCCTACTTGGCTGTATGCAAATGGTGTAGAGTCCCAGTAGAATAAAGATAAGCAAGAAAAGATTCTAACTATCTTCTGTAATTAACTTTGGTGGTTTCATAACAACAGGAAATATATTTTCCATTAGCTTAAAAATGAAATTAGAGAGTACATGGGATTACATCTATAGTAATTTTAAAAAGTTTCTTAGGGAAAAAGTAAAATATATGAACCTTAAGTTTATTTCTAATAGTTATCACATTTGTTGCTCCTTGGGCTAGTGTATAAGTATACATACATGTATAAATATATACATATACTTTAGTAGGGGACATTCACAACCTTTTATGTGGCTTTGAAAGTTCAGTTGTTGGGCAAGTATCAGCATTTGTAATGAGTGCTTACTTTTCTAAATTGTCCTTGGTATCTTCTTATTTATCCTGGTAATACTCTAAATTTCCTCATCTATAAACTGAGGATAATAGTAGAACTTTCTTCACAGAAGTGTTGTGAGACTTACATTTAGAAGGAGTAAATGTAAATTGCATGGCTCATAAAGAGTGCTCAGTAAGCGTTAGGTGTTACTTCCTTTGGTATAAGATGAAGAAATACTTAGAAACAAAACGAGAGTATATAATTAAGTGTTTAATTATCTGGAATGATTAGAAATGAAATCGCAGACAATGGACTTGAACATAGGGAATTTTCTTCAACTTGTTTTCTCCTTAATAAAATCAGTGTAATAATTGTAAATGTTACATAGGATTTTAAGAAAATTCAGTGTAGTAATGTGTGTGTCAAGTGCTTGGTATAGTGTCTAGGATTCAATAAAACTCATGTAGTTTTTGTGGTTTTATGCAAACAAAAAAAGAAGCAATAGGTAAATGGGACTTCATCAATATTAAAAAAATTTTTGTTCAAAGGACTTCATCAAAAAAGTAAAAAAACAGTCTACATAATGGGAGAAAATAGTTGGAAACCATATATCTGATAAGGGTTTAATGTCCAGAATATATAAAGAAATCTTATAACTCAATAACAAAAAGGCAAACAAGCCAATTAGAAATGGGCAAAAGACTTGAATAGACATTTCTCCAAAGAATATATACTAATGGCCAAAAAACACATGAAGAGATGTTCAATATCATTAGCCATTAGGGAAATGCAAATCAAAACCATGTTGAGAAACCATTTCACATCCACTGGAATGGCTGCTGCTAAAAAAAGGGAAAATAAATGTTGTAGAGGATGCAGAGAAATAGGAATATTTATATATTGTTGGAGGAAATGTAAAATGGTGCAGTCACAGTGGAAAACAGTTTGGTGATTCTGCAAAAAGGTAAGTATAAAATTACTATATGACCTGGCAATGCTACTTTTAGTTATATATCTAAAAGAATAGAAAACAGGGACTTGAAGGGATATTTGCATACTCATGTTCATAGTGGCATTATTTACAATAGTCAAAAAGTGGAAACAACTCGTGTCCATCAACAGAAGAATGGATCAACAAAATGTGGTGCATACATACAATGGAATATTATTCATGCACAGGAAGGAATAAAGTACTCATATATGCTATAACATAGATGAACCTTGAAATCATTAGGCTGAGTGAAACAAGCCAGACACAAAAGGACAAATATTGTATGATCCCACTTATATGAAATAATTAGAATATGTACATTCATAGACTCAGAAATTAGAATCAGGTTACCATGGGCTGGAGTGGGAGTGGGGAATGAGGAGTTAAAGCTTAGTTAGTACAGAGTGTCTCTTTGGGGTGTTGGAAACATTTTGGTAATGGATGGTGGTAATGGTACATAACATTGTCAGTGTGGTTAACACCATTGAATTGTATATTTCAAAATGGTTAAAATGGGAAATTTCAGGTTGTATATTTGATACCAGCTTAAAAATTAAAAAAAAAAAAACCCACCATAGAACTGTACAGCACAAGGAGTGAACCCTGATGTAAACTATAAGTTATAATAATATTATTTCATGAGTTGCAAGAAACATACCACACTAATGCAAAATGTTAATAATAGAGAAAGCATTGTGTGTGTGTGTGTCTTTGGGAACTCTTTACTTTCTGCATGACTTTTCTGTAAACCTACAACTGCTCTAATAAAAAAAAAAAGATTAAAACAAGAGAATAGAACTGCATTCCAGATTAGGAAATACCATAAGCAAAAATTATAGGGGTAAGATATCAGAGTATGAGAGCTATGTAAGGAGATAATAGGGTTTGTATTGACAAGTGAAGAGAAAAAAGAGTGAGGAGATTGTGTTAGGCTAGATCCGGGTTGATGCAATATTTAATGATAAGTACAGTTCAGGCAACAACTCATCAGAATAGATACTGGTTTTACCAGTGCCTCTAGGCTGAAATAAGTCCTAGGCCAGATTTGCATGATCTTAAACATCCAGATAAGGAATGTGGAAGTGATGCTTAGGTATAAAAGCCTGAAACTAAAGTGGCATCTCTGCTGCCCTTAGGTATTCAGCACTGAGGAAATATTAACTATAGATGGAAAAGATAACCAGCCAGAAACATCCTCACAGCAATTGTTAGGCCAGTGTTTGCTTGACCAGACAGCTGGGTACTATCACCTGGCCAAGTCGACACATGAACCGAACCATCACAGTCCACCCCTTGTCAACTTGGCAGTTATACACATCACCTAAAACCATACTTTATCTCTAAATAGATAACAATAACAGACATATATTTTGCTGAACAATACTCCGCTGTGCAGCATACAACTGGAAACGCACTAAATCTCTCCAGAATAGGGTGCAAGTCCTTGGGTGACATTGGCTCTTAAAATTGATTTCCTTTAGCTTAAATACAGCAAAATGAACAATACAGCTTATGTCATATGATAAGGGAATAACACAGAGAAGTGCTAGATTTGGAGGGCAACTAAATCTGCTTCTTTTTGGCTGGTAGTTTCATCATTTTTAAATAAGATATCAGTATTTTCTCCCTAAAAGGCTGTTGTGAGACTAAAACAGGTTATTTCAGGTAAAGTTCTTGCATAAAAAGTGCATTAAAAAATGTTAACCATTATTGTAATTGGTATCTTACTGATTTGATTATCATAAGTTAGGAAGGGAATTATAAAATAATTGGCAGTGACATTTTACCATTTCTCACACAATAATTGCTTTCAGTTTCATTTTTTTTCTCTTTTTCTTCCTCAGCTACTGTTCTACTTTGTTTTATTGTACACTTTCCTTATTTTTCTATACTTTTGCTTCTTCCTCTTGTCTTTCTCTCTCGTCTTTTGTGAAACTGAGTTCAGCAGTTGTTTTTTGCTCATTATTGTACCTACTCCAAAGAGTTTTCTTCTCAAAGCTGATGTTTGTGTTTGAAGTTTTATGCTATGCCTCTTCTCAGCTGTTTTTAGAATATGTGTTAAACCCTGAAACTTGAAGGAGAGATCTAACATAGCCCTTGACCTTGAGGAGTTCACAATTTGATGATGACAGGCCTATAAACAGATAAATCACAATCCAGGTGATAAGCACACACCTGTAATGTAGAATTGACAACGCTTTAGCACGTTGAGTAGAAGCATTTCAGTAAAGAGGGCTTGTATGTCTTCTGGCTTTTAAAATTGTTCTCTTTTTGGCTTTCATTCACTGTAATATATTCTTGGAAGCCTAGTTGATTCTGTAACTAAAACACTTGCAGTGTTCTCCTGGGTTTGGGTCTGGGATCTTTCTTCTCAGCAGATATTTGGCTGCCAACCCCAACTACATCACTATGAATTACAGTTCCCTTGTGGATTATCTGTCTTCCTATATCCAATATAGTTCTCCCTACCATAAGCTTTACGTCTCTCAAGCACTCTCAAGTCTATGCACCGTCCATTCTGTAAAATAATGTGTGACCTTGTTGGAGAAATAATAAAGATAACCTAGAATGGTGTTTGGTAGACCCGGATTTTGTTTCCTCTTATTTACCTAATATCTTGGGTTGCTGGATAGCATATAACCACATCTAAAATGTGTTGCATGCTTGAGGTACCATCATACTTCTATGTTTATGTAAAAAGTTTAAAATTCAAAAGGTACAAAAATGTGTATATAGTGAAAATTCTCCCTCTTATCTCACCTCATAGTTTTATGATGTTTTCCTCTCCATAGCAACTAATTCTTGCAACTAATTCTAGCAATTTCACATGTACTCTTCTACCTAAATATTTTTTACCTTCCTCCTCTATGAATATTAGTATACATGCACATATACTATAACATATTATATACTTACTTTTCATGTAATGCTGTATCTTGAACTTTATTTCATAATTGTAAGTCAGAAGGAGAGACTAAAGAGATGTTAACCCACTCCAATACAGGTGTTGGGGTCACCAGCAAAAGCACGACTCATACCAGCTCTGATGGAAAGATGGTTTACTCACAGAGAAGTGACAGAGCAAGACCCGCTTCACTAGTAGCCTTTACATCTCCATAGCCAGTGAGTTTCAATCCGTAGCCAATGCACGGAAATGTCCTATACACAACACCCCTGTCTTGTGTTTGTGTGCCATAGTGGAGGAACCCCATTTCCTCCCTGCCCGCAATAGATAAACCACCAGGTTGTGAGCTAAATGTCATAAAACATGTCCACCAGAATGAGACGGTTTCCAGTGTATATTTACATATGCTTGGGGCAATAGGGGAAGGAATATACTAGGGATTGTGTTTTATCCTGCCAGGTCTACACATCTAGTCCTGAGCGCAGGGGGTATTTGTGGATACCAGGTAATGTTGGCAGGCTGTGCTAGGATTGTCCTCTACCATGTCAATAAGTTTCTTTCCTATTTTTAATGATTGCATAGTGAATTATTCCATTAAATATAGGTACATCATAATTTATTTAATTGCTCCTCTGTAGCTAGACATGTAGACTGTGTGTAAAGTTTTTTTGTTTTTTCTGTTTAATATAGTGGTTTGTAGCAATGAGCAACCCAGTGCCTGGATCTTCATTTCTGATATTATTCACCCATGAAAGGAGCCAGAGTTCCTTGGGAAAACAGTTGATTCTAGAGCTGGAGCAGGGAATACACAAGATGAGGCTGCATCATCTTGTAGTGCCAAAAACCAAGGAAGTGCTAAAAAAAAAAAAACAAAAAACAAAAAAACAAAAAACAAAAATGATTGGCGTTATGTCAAAGAGATGCAGGAGTAAACTTGAAATATCTCCCAGCTGGCCAAAGCTGATTTGAGTAGTAAAATGAATAACATAATATTGCATTAAAAAGCATCAAATATATTTTATATACAAAGTATACCAGGCCTGGAAAATGTAAAATAAATATCTGTGAGTCCATATAGATATAAATGACTGAATAAATAAATAAATGGAGGAGGAGACATATCTCCTATGCAGTAGAATTACAAATAATTTATGTGGTCTTCCCTCAGCAGGGTGAAGTTTAACTCCCCACCCCTTGAGTGTGGGCTCCACTTTCTGTTGTGCTTCCAAAGAGCAGAAGATGGAAAGGGAGGAGGAGAGTAAGTTTACAGTACGGAAATCTGGCAAACACTACCTGAGCCAGGTGATCAAAGTTAACCTCAAGTGATAATTCATGTTGATAGTGTGCAATTTGAGGTGCTGAAATGATACTTCACCTCTTTGGTCAACCTCCCTCAAACCTAAACCACTAGACTAACCGTAAGAAAAACATCAGAAAAACCAAACTGGGGTATATGCTACTAATCACCCAGTATTCCTCAAAAATATCAAGGTCATCAAAAATAAGGAAGTCTGAGAAACATTCACAAGAAAGAGGAGTCTAAATAGACTTATCAACTAAATGCGATATCCTGGAACAGAAACGTGATATCAAGGGAAAATTAGTGAAATCTGAATTAAGTGCGGTGTTTAATAATAGTAATGTACTGTGTTGGTTCTTCAGTTGAGAAAAAATGTACCACAGTAATGTAAGACGTTAATAGGGAAAACTGGATGACAGTACATGGAAACTCTCTGTCCTATCTTTGTATCTTTTCTGTAAATCTAAAAACTATTCTATAATAAAAGGTTTATTTAAAAAAAAAACAGTGCTGTAATGAATAATCTTGTACTTGGACCATTTTGCACATATGCTAGTATATTTGTAGGTGAGATTTAGTTAGCAGAATTGTGGCAAAATATTTATGCAAAACCCTTGATGCCATTACTGTCTCTTTTATTTCTTTCACCCCCTACATCCAATCCCTTATGAAATCCTGCTGTTTTCACCTTCAAAATGTACCAGAGTTTGGTCATTCTCATCACTTCCACCACTACTACTGTGGTCCATGCCTGCTTTATGGTAATAGCCATGTATCACTTCCTTGGTTTCACAATTGACCTCAACTATTTATTCCCTACTGGCAGCCAGAAGGATATTCCTAAAATTGTAAGTTAGATTTGTAACTCCTCTGCTGCAATACTTCCTTTAGCTTCCCGTCTCCCTTAGAGTGAAAGCCAAATCCCCACAAAAGCTCTGCATGATTTGTCCTGAGTTATCACTTTGAATTTATCACTCCTCTCCTGCCTGTCACTCGCCCTGCCCCAGCCACCCTGACCCTCTTGCTGTTTTGAACTCACAAGGCAAGCTTTGGCCTCAGGAACTTTACTTGTGCTTTTGTCTATTATTTCCTTCCTTCAGATATCCATATGCCTCAATCCCTCATCTTTTCCAAGTATTAGCTTAAACATTACTTCTCAGTGAGACTTTTCCTGACTACCTGTTGTGGACAAACACAGGGTGTTCCCCAGTGAGTCAGACCCTTGTGTAAATTCCCTCCATTAAGTGTGGGTAGAATCTGTGACCTGCTTCTAAACAGTTGTGAGCTTCAAAAGTGATGAGTTATCTCTCCTGTGATTATATTACATTATAAAGCACAGGCGGAAGGATTTTGCAAATGTCACTGAGGTCCCTAATCAACTGACTTTGAGTTAGTCAAAAGAGAAACTATCCTTGGTGACCCCACCTAACCAAGTGAGCTCTTTAAAAGAGGGCCTGCATCTTGTTTGAACCCAGAGACTAAATGGCAGATCCTCTCTCTATCTCCACTGCGGGCTTTGATAAAGCAAGCTGCCATGAATTCTATAGCTGCAAAGACATAATTTCTGCCAACAGTATGTGGGAGCATGGAAGTAGGCTCTCCCCAAGTCCAGGTTCCAGATGAGAATGAAGCACAGCCAATATTTTGATTTCAGCTTTGTGAGACACTCAGCAAGGACCCAGTCTAGCTGTACCCATACTTCTGACCCACAGAAACTGACATACTAAATGGGTATGTTTTTTTATTTTTATTTTTATTTTGATATAAATTCAAACTTACAGTAACAGTTGCAAAAATAATATAAACCCCATACACAGAACTCCAGCATATCCCAACCCCCTCCACCGATACCCCGATCTGCCAACTTTAATATTTTGTCCCTTTACCCTGTCCCTCCCTCCCTGTCTATCATCCATCATCTATTGCTCTGTCTTCTGAACATATGAGAGCAAGCTGCACACATCCTTGAACAAATAATAGAATTCACATATACATTTCTTATGAACAAGAATATTCATTTATGTAATCACATTAAGTGTAGTTAAGAAGTTCAAGAAATTTAATATTGATATAAAGCTTACATTCTATATTTCATTTTTTTCTTATGTCCCAATTGTGTGCTTTTGAGCCTTTTCTCCTCTTTTCTTAGATCTCATCCAGGATCATCTATGGCATTTAATTGTCATTATCTATTTAGACTGTCTTTTTTTTCAATTGTGGAAACATATATACAGCATAAATCTTCCCATTCCAACCCCTCCCAAGCATTCCATTTAGTGGGATTAATCACATTCACAATGTTGCAATGCCATCACCTTCAATGGGTACTGTTTTTAAGCCACTAAGTTTGTGGTGATTTGTTATGTATCAATTGAAAGCTAATACCCTGCACTATTTAAAATTACAGTCCTATTAAAAGGTAAATTACATGCAGTCAGAGATTTCTGCCCATTTTGTTGGCTCCTATAAATCCAGCACCTTGACAAATCTCTTCACATACCATATTGAATATTTGTTGAATGAATGCATAGATGCATGATGTTTAATTGTGATAGAAACTGTCAAAGCGGCCAGTAGTCATATATTTTGATTCATTACTTTTACTGCTCAGGTCGCTGCTCACATTTTTTAAACTTGTGTTTTGAAAGCCTTGGGGGTGAGTGGAAACTTACAGAGACAAAGGAAAGGATCTTACAATGTTCTCTTCAGGGTTAGCTTCAGGGTTAGTTGTCTTAAGGCAGTACAAAGCATCCCTGTGTTGTATGTTCACATAAAATTTGAGGTGCCTTGGGGTGAGTCTGGAGGGATGGGAGAACATTCTGTGTTTTTCACTCTGTAATACAGAACTCAAAGTCAGGAGTTCAGGACTTGGAGAATGTGACCATTTTAGGGAGGTGCTGCTGAGCTCAGAGCAGGAGGGACAAGCCATGCTGACTAGGTAGCGTACTCTGTCTAGGAGCTGAGCCAGCAGGATTTGGTACCCAAAGGGGACCTTACTACTTATGAATTGTGTGACTTTGGAGAAGCTGCATAACTTCTCTGAAAGAGCTTATAATGATACCAACCCATAACAATGTTACAGACTTTTTTGAGGACCTATAGAAGTGGTACATGGATGCATCACAGAGACAACTCTGGTTTGATGGTTGAGGGCTCCAGCTCTGGAGTGAGAAAGCTAAGATTAAATTCTTGCTGTACATTAGCTGCTTGTGTGACCTTGGGGGAACTTACTTAAAGTCTTTGTGCTGAGCTTTCTTATCTAGAAATTGAGGATTGTTTCTATCTGACAGAGTTGTGAAAATTAAATGAGGTAATGTATATAAAAAGCTAAGGCAGCTCCTAGCATACAATAAATGCTCAGTGGATGTATTTATTTTCCTTTGTTTTGTTTTATATATGAAAATGCTTTATAAAATGAAGGACTTTGTTAATGAAAAGTGTTCTCTGTGGTGCATTTATTCTTATTCCTGTCAGAAATATAATGTATAATATAATGCAGTCTGTCATACCCAAAGATTAGAAAATATTTTTCCCAAAATACTATTTTCTTTAAGTACAAAAGTACATTTAGAGTGAATTTCAAAGGAAGAATTTCCATTTAAATTTAATGTGATGCATCCACATGTTTTCTTGCTAGCAATATCTTATTTCATTTTTAGCTTTCACCTAATTCCTTACACTTTATTTTGTGGATTCATTACTATGCAAATATATATATGCTATATTCAAGTACATGCTTTGAGGATTATGCTACATTATATCATTTCACAATTAAACAGCTTGCATCCATTTTTCTCAAGTTACAAATGTTTCATATAACTTGGTACAAGTTACTGTATCAAGTAATAACCAAAATATACCATTCAAGCTAAGAAAACACTAAAATGATTCTCCCAGGTATTAAAGATGAAAAGTTTGTTAAAAATCAATGGCTATTGATTTATAGGAAATAAAAGTTAAATTCAACTGAAAAAATATTACATGTGTATACATATATAAATAATTTACAATGATTGTTCTTATTTTCTACTTTGCAAATCACCTAAAATTCTCATTTTTCTTTTCTACCATGGTGTCACTTTGTGCCAATATTGAATAGAATATAAAGAAATAGAATTGATAAGAAATGATGTTCAGAGCTGTTTCATTTGTTACTTTCATTAGGACTGAATAAAAGCTGATAGAAAAGAACTAAAACAAAAATTTTAAAGACTTTTAGTTGGTGATTTCATCTTTCCTAGCTTCAGGTAAAAACGTATTGGGAAGAGGTAGCTATTTGGCTACTCATTCATTCTGAAGCAAAAATTAGGGTACTTTGCCTTAGTTTAGAAGATTTGAAATATTAAACATCCATGTACTGGAATTTCTCAGATAGCTCAAAGTTTATTAGAATACAATGGAACAGAATCCTTAAAATCACAATATTTGACATATGGTCTCTTTAGCTAAATAGAAATTAAGAAAGTCTTGTGAAGTACTTTCAAAAAGAATGTTTCATTGGTAACATATTAAATATTACCTAAATACTCCTGTGGTGGTCATTTTGAATCTCACCAGTTTGAAGAAACACTACCATGTATTTAAAAATATTTAAAAGATCCTACTGCGTGGACTTCAGTTTATTGACACCTGTTGCCCAGTACTGACAACAGTGTCTGGCAAGTACTAAGTGGCTCATTAAATATTTGTTTAATTGAATGAATGGAGTGCAGTCAAGCCGACATGGTTTAAACCTACTATAGGAAAGGTTCTACATTGCAAGTTAAGGCTGGGTCTGCACTGTACTGCCAGGTATTACATCTTGACAGAAATCCATGCTTTATCTCAGCTAGTAGTTTTGACACCATTTCTTTTTTTTTATCAACTAGTAGTGGGAGGTGTTTTTTTTTTTTTCTTTTTTCTTTTTTTTTTTTTTACCTAGGAAAAAGATATTATTTTTATTTTCAGGGAACAGGAACATCTATAAAACCCACAGGGTTGACACTTCCTGTCATTAAATGTTTCCTCTTTCTGAGCTTCCCCTTCCTATTGTGCAAGTAGTACAGCTGCTATTTCTACTACTGACTTTTATTTATACTTGGTATATGCTAAGTATGGTGCCAAGTACTTTACCATTAGTTATTTTGTGTGAAACGTTAGTCTGGAGGATATTTATATACAGTATAAATCAAAACCCTTTAAATGATCGTAAATGACTTGCTAGTCTTTCCTGTGTTAAACTTTATATATAAATATTTCACAAATATATGTTTTTACATGCCTGCAAGATTAAAAATAAGGGGATGGAAAAATATGCTATTATTATGTATATAGCTCTCATGTTTAAATTTTTCATTTTTTCAGAATGGTTCAGTGTTTTCTTTCTTTTCAATTGTTTATAATCTGTACCAGATGACTAAGGATAGCAGTCCCAGATTAAGGAATTTTAGCTGATATAATGCTCATTTTTAGTTCCAGCATGTGGAATTTTTCCTTTTGTTTGACTTCTGCTTAGCTACTTGCAGATCTATGCAAAGTTAATGAGATGATGATGGTTTGCACATATAGTAAGTGATATTATCAAGCAGTTAATAAAATGGCATAGCTTTTTCTAATGTAATACAAAATTTCGGATATAAGAATATTGTTAATACAATAGAAGAACCATTAGCACATACAATAGCTTTGCTTTATTAACAGTCCCATTCATGTTAGCAATTTTGATCTGATTTAAGTGATGTCCCCATTATAGTGGCAAATTTTGTTTTCATTAATATAGTGAGAAAGCCATTAATATGAAAATTGCTCATTCAGAATCACATTAGTTTAGTGCTTACCCCATTATCACCAAGCTGCTTGTAACCCAGGTGCTAAGCATTCTAAGTTGAAGCATCTTCATCATGCTCCCTTAAGAGGGTATCATTAGCTTTTTTACAGTTTCCTTATAGCTTGCACTGGGTTATTCATAAAAGTCCTATACATTAATGTCAACACCATGATTAGTTTATTTCTGAGTTTTATTCTTTATATTTTATATAATGACATATACTTCCTTAAACTCGTATTTGCCTACCCTAATTCCCCCCAGAATATCTTCAGAATATTTATAAACAATGTGTATTAGTTTGGATTATTTTGTTGTAAGCAACAGAATCTACTCCACTAGCTTGATGCAAATTGGCGTATTGAAAGGCTATGAAGGAGTTCACAGAATAAATGAATGGAAGTAGCTTAGAAATAGGAAAAAAAGATTTCTAGTGGGCTCCAGAAGAATCAAGGAATGATCATCCTGGCAGCAGTGGTTGGGTTGGCTTTCCCTGTCAGAAAGAATGATCCACCATCCTGCCTTCTGTTTTTGGATCCTCTCCTCAGGTCTGAAGTCCAGAGAGAGCATCTGATTAGCTCAGCTTAGGTCCCCAGCCTGGCAGCTTGCTGTGCAAGGGCAACAGGGAGAATCTGTCCCCTTAGCATCCATCTGGTAAGAGCAGACAAATAGGGGAGAGGAAATCCTTCTCAACCAATAATTGTGATGCTATTAAGAAAGGGGTTGTTATGGGTTGAATTGTGCCCTCCCCCCAAAAAAAGAGATATGTTAAAGTCCTAATCCTCAATACCTCAGCATGTGATATAATTTGGAAATGAGATTGTTGTAGATGGAATCAGTTAAATTAACAGGAGTAGGGGGAGCCCCCTTAATCCAATATAACTGGTGTCCTTAGAAAGGCAGACACAGGGGAGAAGGCCAGTGATGACTGAGGCAGAGATTATGGCAGCACGGAGCCAAGGAGCACCAAGGATTGCCAGCAAACACAAGAAGCTAGTAGAGGCAAGGAAGGATTCTCCTCTACAACTTTCAGAGAGAGCATGGTTCTGCTGGCACCTTGATATTGGACTTCTAGCCTCCACAACTGTGAGACAACAATATTCTGTTGTTTTAAGCTACCACGTTTGTGGTGCCAGGTTACAGCAGACCAGGGAATCTAAGACAAAGGTAATGGAGTGGTAGCCAAAACATAAGAAAATGTTTAACTACAATTATAAAATACATGATGAGTAATTTACCTCATAGGGAGATTGTGGTGTGCATGACTTCTGTTCAAAATTACCTGGCTTTCCTCAGCTTCCATTCCCTGGAATTATGGCCACGTGAGTGGCTTTGAACAATGGTAAATGAGCAAAAGTGATGCATGTTTCACATCTCTATTTACATTTTTAATTGCTGGTGCTCAACTCCCCCATCTCTCTGAAAGCCAGCAATCTTAAATGGTGGAGCCTCTGTCAATTGGGGTCCCACAATGAAGCAGTGTCAAGTGTAGCTCCTCACCGAAGGTAGTGACATGTAACAAAAACAAGACATAAACTCGTGTTGTCCAAACCACTGAGGTTTTTTTATTTTTTCAGTTTTGTTACCATGGCCTGTCCTGCATGATACAGACATAATATGGTGTGAGACACTTTTGTCACCTGAACACTGTTTAAATATAACCTTTGATTCTTATTGAATATATGACCTTGGGAAAGTTTACTAACTACTCTTTGTATTAGTTTTTTCAGTAATACAATGGGAGAATTTATGCAAATACCACAGCTTTGAAATTGTGGTATTCTCTAGAGCCTATAGAGTAAGATGTAAAGAAGGCTGAAGTCAAAACACTGAATGGGTATTTGGAAATAGCAATATTTAAAATAAGTGTAGAAGAATAGTTGCTGAGGGAGACTAGGTATCAGCAGCTAGAAAGTTAAGAGTAAAACTAGGAGAGACTAAAGCTACAGAGTAGGAAGAAGGAGACATATGGCAGGAAGAACAAGAAACGTGTCCATTTTATGACAGTGAGGAGATAACCAACAACTTCAACAGTTGCAAATAGACTCCTTCATATTTGTTCTTACAGGGTATGAGGCACTTTATATTAAATTATTAAGAACAAGGAATATCACTAATAAAACTGGGAAGTGGAAAAGGTCTGATATGTGGTGGAGGAAAGGCAGAAAAGCATGCAAAGGAAAGATAGAAAGCTGAGAGTATAACTGATCAAGAACATTCGCTGAGTATCTTGAGAACCATGTTCAAAAGAGAACATGGTGAATTAAAAGGAAGCATGTAAGTTAAATAGGTTGAATTTTGTGAAAATATTTTCACATATATCTCTTAAGAAATTGAACCTAAACTGATTTAGTGGATGGTAACTTCATAAAGCTATTATTCCCCACCTAGCTATTCCTTTCATTGTTTCTGATAAAATCTGAGTGCTCAATGAAAAATCAACATTCTGTGATAGCACTTCTATGAGGAATATTAGAATTAATTATTTAACTAAAGTTCCAATTTCTGTTGCATCTAGAGATTACATGAACTAAATATCTTAAAAACTTTTTGCAAGCTTTTATATATATAATTTAAAGTTAGTTTTCACCATCTCTAGAGAAAATTCTGATGTATCTGTTTTTGGCCAGAAAACTTAGTTATTCTGAGAGTGATACATTGATTTCTCATCCAACATTTGCATTAAAATTTCCAAAAACCTTCAGATTTATAGTGCCTTGTATCAAAGTTGTGAGATATGTTTAAAAAAAAAAACCCTTCGAACTTAAATCTGCCTCAATGCAAATTCATGTGTCAGGGATTGAGTCATGTCTCTCACAAAAGTCATGTTCAAGTCCTAACCCTTGGTCTTGTTGGTGTGAACCTATCTGTAAATAAAATTTTGAAGCTGTTATTAGTTAAGGTGAGGCAAAACTGAATGGGGGTGGGCCTTAATCTAATGTGACTAGAGTCCTTATAAGCAAAGGAAATTAGTCACGTAAGTAGATGCCAGAGAAAGAGAGAGAAAGAACACCATTTGATGGAGTCAGAGATGTGTCTATAAACTATGTTACCCCCAGGATCGCTGACAAGCCAGAAACAGAACACTCAGACTTCAGGAGAAAGCATTGCCTGGTGATACCTTGATGTTGGACTTAGAGTTCCAAAACTGTGAGACAATAAACCCCTGTTGATTAAACCAACCAGTAGGTGGAATGTGTAATAGCAGCCCTGATAAACTAGGACAGCGTGCCTTTTATGACATCATGCTGCTTCATTTGGGTCAATAATTTTACTTTGCATTCTCTCTGGTCTTATAGGAGTAACACTATCTTTTCTGACTCATTTCTACATTTCTAAAATGGGAAAAAAATTCTGATCTCTTTTGAATAAATAAAGCACACTCTGTGAGTAGAAATTGTCCAGTTTTGAAAAGTACAAATTCAGTAGTGAGGAATTGCTTCAGAACACCTATAGCTTCCTGTGCTCCATGTCCTTTAAAAGAGAAGAAGGGAAAGAGTAATTTATAATAGCTTGTGATTGTCCTATAATTACTTTGTAGCAAATTTAAAAAAAATTCAAAACCTCAATACAATCTCTTCTATCCCCCAAAATATTTAGTTTTGGATTAAAATTTTCCATGTGTATCTGTGTATGCATGTGTGTTTGTGTGTGTGTCTGTGCTTCATTGAGTTAATAGCAGTGCTATGCTACTATTTATGAAAGTGAAAAAGAGAAATAGTTACCTTTTACTTTCCAACTGAGAATATATGAGTTAGGTGAAAATGTCTCTCTGTGTCTTTATTTCCAACTTAGATTGGAGTTCTTTCATCTTTTTTATCATGTGTACACACATTGCATGCTATGGAATGCTGTGGATCCAACCAGCTTGTTAGAAACACACTGTGTTTTCACTGTCGTTGCTGTAAGGATTTCAACTTGGAACCTTGCCTGGCATCGTCCTGGAGTGGGGGCCAATCATTCTTGCAAGTCTTGGAAGTTGATTGCTTATCACTGAAGGAATTGGTCATGCAGACTTCCGGGAGTGCAAGATATTCTCTTCTCTTTGAGGGGACAGATGTGCCATCTAAGTCACAGGAATAAAGATGCAGATAAACTTCAGATCATTGAGGGCAGCTGTGTTCAGAAAGAGCAAGTCTGAATCGGCATCATATCCATTGCATTCTAGACTATCCACAGGTCATTCTCTCCTTCTTGCTTGCTGGACTGCCTCCAAAAATATTGTTAATGAGATTTTCATTCAATTGTAAATCAATGTGACAGCCAACAGAGAGAAAAGGGAGTAAAAAAATGAATGTAACAGGATTTAAAAATAAACGGAAAATGCAATTGTCATTGGCTGTTACAATTAGATTTTATTTTTATGTTTATGTTTTTTTTTTTTTTTCAGGCGGCAGAAGATGTGTTGTTTGTCCTTTTCTTGAAATTAAAATAAAATGTTAACAAAGTGTTGGGGAGTGAGGAACACTTTACTGAGTAATGTCCTGTTGCCCAATAAAGATTATTGTGTATTAGGCAAGGTGTTCCTTTCTGATGCATTTTATTCTACCTGTTTCTGGCTCTATTATTATCCCAAGGTGATTTTTTTTCCATTCAAGACTTAACCTACTTTTCTTGAGAACAGGTATTCAAATCTCTGCTCATTTCTGGCATGGTTATCTAGGGGCGTTTTTCTCCTCTGGGATTTGCCTTTCAACTTCCTAAAAATTGGGAATTTAGCAAGGCCTGCTCTTTTTGGTCCTATAGCAGATAATTACCAGCAGAACTAGTTACTAGCAACAAGTATGGTTAAAAAGCTATAAAACTTCAGGCTGAGGTTTCCTGGCAGCTTCTTTCCAGATTCCTGATAGCAGAATATGCCTAAGTTTATTTTAGCTCTTCTGCAATTGACCCCTGGAAAAAGTGTACCTCTCTGCTACAGAAAATACTATTAGATGTGTTTTGCACAGTGCACAATACACTTTGTCAATTGTTCTAATTGAGCGTTTGCTGATTATGTACAGAACTCTAGAAAAACATAAAATGTTCTAGTAAGGCTTGGTGAATAAGGGGAAACAGCAAGCATATTCACTCAGATTTGAAAAAATAATTTATTAAAATTTGTGTGGTTGTGTATTTGAGTGTCTGTTTATTGCAGTTCCTTCAAGCAGGTATTTTCATTTAAAAGGTAAAGCTTGTGCATTTAAGAACTAGCTTCTGAATTTCCCAAATTCAATTATACCTTTTTCAGTCTTTCTTTACTATAAACTTTGCTGTTTTTGCCCTATTATGCCTTCTGTTATCTCCCATATATCTTTGTTTCTTTCTGTGACCTTCATAGTAACAGGATTGTACCCTGTGGAAAGGATTTGAGTGCAAGAAATTCATTTGGAAGGTGAACCCAGGAGCACTGGAAGGGGAATGGGCAAGTGAGACAATGGAAGGGAAGGCAACCAAGAAAAGATGAGTTAGTGAGCTGGTTATTGTGTTGTTGACAACTTGGGTTAAGTCCTCCTGGGGACCTCTGGGAGATGGTACAGAGCATTCCTCAAGGGAGAGAAGCTAGGGTGTCCATCCAACCACTCATTCCCTGGAGATTGCTTCCTGCGGCCCTAACTTCCTGGCCTTTAGGCAGGCCCCATGTTTGGGCTGAGTATGACAGATATTTGCTGTAAGGAGTCACTGTGAGAATAGGAAGCTATCAGTGAGCCCAGAAACAGTGAAACCCAAGAACATGGGGTGTGTGGTGGGGGTAGAGGCTGACAGCTTCGCTGTAGTTACCAACTAGTTTCCCCCTTTCATCAGCTGTGACTCTTCAAGTCTCAGGGATAACATACAAAATGCCAAATAGTGATCTGGCTTGCAGAAGCTTTGGAAATTTATTGATTTTTAGATCTGGATGTTACAGTGCTGGGACATTGATATTTACCACTTAGCCCAACAATGATCATACAAGTGTGGGTCATTTATTCAAGAATCCCTACACAGATAACATAGAACTAACTCTGCTTTCCAAACACTATTAGCATTCTGTTCACATTTCTTCTTCTAGTAAAACAGTGTTCTTCCCATATTTCTCGGGGCCAAATATAATTTATGTATTAAGTCTATTACTAATATATGTCTTTGCTAATCAACCTGTATCGACGGCTTTGCTTTTCTTTTTCATTCTAGAACATATTTCCTATATGAATTTGAATTATTTTACTCTCAAATATTGGAAGACACAACTTGAACTGGCTTAAGCATTAAGGGTTTATATATATAAACACAACTGAAATGCTCTGGATGAGTTCAAACTTCAGGTATGGCTGTACCCAAGGACTTAATATCAAAGAAGACCTGTTTTATCAAGCTGTGAGCTCTGCTTTTGTTTCCTGAATAAATAACTATCAGTGGAAAATAAGATAATCAGATTATCTAGACCTTAGGTACCAGCTGCCCCTGGAGTGATGGAGGCAGCTGTGTGAGTTGCAGCTGAAGGGATAAGCATAGCTCTTCTTGAGGATCATGGATTGAGAGTGGGGCAGAGGTCAGTGTGAGTTATATTTCCCATCATTTTATTCTCCAGAGCAAATCAGAGAACTGTTATGAAAAGCAAGCTTGGTTTCTGAACAGTATATTACATGTCCAACCTTTGCAACATCCTCCCTTCCACATAGCTCAGTACTGATTTTCACTGTTTTCATGCTCCCCTGTCCTATTTCTACTAGCATTTATAAATAGCTCTACCCCAATATGTTGCCTTCTTACCCAGCAGCTCACTGCAGAACAACTCTAGCTTCTTAGCATTTCTCTGCCCCCAATCTAGAAAAGGTCCCCTTTGGCAAACTTCCCAGAAGGTTCTCTGTCCTCATGATTGAGAACCGTACGTGCTGCTAATTGGAAGAACTGTTTGGGGCCATTTCAAACACTTCATCGTCAGTACATTAAAAAAAAGAGACTGATAATCCTATAAATAATTTAAGTTGCCTCAAATTTAAACTAAGCACAATAAGCCACCTATCTATGTGTGAATTATTTCTGCTTTCAAAGTAATACCTAACTGTAAATATTCTTCTTGGTCAAAAGTGTCTTCCAATGGGTAAGATGTGTTTTTTAAACATAGCTAAAAGGAAATTGGTATTTTTCTTGTTTAGTTATAAATAACACTATAAAGTGTTTTCCAAATGGGAAATTTCCTGGGTGGCTGTCATATATTATATATTACCCCACAACTCCATACTGTCCTTCATCATTACTCATCCCATCATTTAAGATTTATAAACTTACTGGAAATCCTTTTCCACAGAATTTTGTGAACTCAGAGTCTCTGGCACTACCCTTGGAGATTTTGGGGAATGGAAAATTTGCCATTGAATTGCACCTCATTGCTGTTGGTTCTTGGTCCTGTGTGGGTTTTTTTTTTGTGTTTTTTTTTTTTTTTAATTTTCACTTTACATCTAACTTCTTGCTCAGGGCATCCCTGCTCAACACTGAGCCAGTTTCTTCATTTCCTGAAGTACTGCCTGCATAATGGTGAGGAAACAGGAGACTTTACTGCTAAGGTTTAGGTCAGAGGTTCTCAAACTTGAGCACACATTAAAATCCCCTGGAGGGTTTGTTAAACCCATTTCTGGATCCCACTCCCAGAGTATCTAATTCAGTAGGTCTGGGGTGGTTCCTGAGAATTTGTGTTTCTAACAAATGATGCAGAGGATGCTGGTGAGGGGACCACTCTTTGAGAAACCATTGATTTACAGTAATAGTAAAGGTTGGAAGAGAGGTAAATTACTACTCCTAATAAATTAAAATTTAAAATCAGACTCCCTCTTTTTAAAAGTCTTCCAGACATACCTACCTTTAGGAATTTCTCAGTAGTCTTATTCCAGATAGACACTAGGTCTTCTCTCCATTCTCTCCCTTTTTTTCCTGTCCCTCTGTATGTGGATCCTTATCCCTCTCTGTAGGACTGACTTTGGACAGAAATCTACAGAAAGTCGTACAGAGATCTCCTCTTCCTTTATTATACAAAACACTTAATTTACCTTTGTCTTAGTCATCTCAGTCATAGACTATCCTGGCCAAGCCTGTGGTCTATTTTTTTTTAACAAAGTATTTTCATAATTAAAGACAATTCTCTCCCGTTTTCATACTTCTGCTGCTCACCCTTAAACTAACTCTTTCAATTACATTATATTTCATAATAAATTATGAAACATTTATTTTCTCTCATGAATCTAAATCTTTTGTGTGTCTTCAGCTAGTTTATGAAACTTGTCTTTATTGCATGTACTATTTTTTTGTATGGCTATGAGAATGATAATAAATATCAACTGAATTAATATATACATGCATTTCGGTGTTGCATGTTAGATTTATGTTGGAGAATGCAACCTATATTCAGAGTGATAAAAACAAAAAACTGAAGTGAAATCTTCTAAGTATCGAGGCTATACTGACTAAAAGTCAGGCCAGCTGGGTTCAAATCTAGCTCTGAAACTTACTAGCTGTGTGATTTCAAGAAAATTATTTAGCCTCTCTGGGTCTACTTATTCCCCTACAAAATAGGGATGATTATAAAATATTCACTCTTGGGCTGTTGTGTGATTTCAGTTATATCATAAAGCCCTTGAACTGGTGGTTCATATCTAAGAACTTAATAAATGTCAGTGCCTCTTATTAATGTGGAACTTGTATTTCTAACTTGGATCATTATCATCACTATTTCTTGTTCCAATTAGATCATTTAGTTGCAGGAGAATTTTTAATTTGGTGGAAAAGAGAGTCTTGTCGTTAGAGAAAACTCTAAGAACATGAAAATGACTGTATATGTAGATCATAACTAAGAAATATTGGAAGAATTCCTCAAATTGTATTAATCTCTTCCTTCTTCAACATGGAATTAGAAAAATTTCAGCATTAAAAAAAAAGTTGTCAAGTTGCACTTTCCATCAAACTTCATGTTATGCCAAAAATTTAATAATTACTATAGGGAAGCCCTAAGATAAATTATAAAGTGCACCAGGCACTTTTGAAATTTATTTTCTGCTGTAAGGGAATAGCATTAAAGGTTGTCACAGGAGAATAATACTTCATTGTTTTTTTGTTTTTTTTTTTTTTGAGATAGAGAAAGCCTTTAAATAAATAGTGTCAGAGGCTAATGTGAATTGGTCTCCAGGGCCCCTAGGGCCAACTGGTGTGTATACATGAGCATTTGTTATATATGTATATGTGTATTATGCACACATATGTATATATACACAACACACATATGAACACATTGTTTTTTATTGTTATTTGTTATTGATGCTCTGAAAGGATTATACATCATCAATATAATAATCACTGTTCCTGCTGAAACCCCATTTCCACAGCAGGTAGTGCCCTGTAACCTTCCCCCACCCACTGTTATTCAGTTTGTCTATTTCTAGTCTTTGGAGTTTTTGGAGTAATATGTGCTGGTCTAAATTTCCTTCCAAGTACAGTATTTTTCAAAGTAAAATAGAATTTCATTTTCATTCCCATCAAGTAAAATTAGAGAAAAAAAGCTTTGCATCACCCCAACTTTTTATATGTTTATACAGCTTTTTATACTTTTATGTAATCCAACTTTTAGGGTGAGGAGCAGTGTGATTATTGTTCTGGCTTATCTCTTTCTTCTGTATTTTTTTTTCTTCTTGGGAGTTGTATTCCTTTAAACATATATACACATAAAAAAATACATGCTTAAAATATTTTAGGCCCCCCCGCAAATAGACATTGGGCATAAATATTACCAATTACTTTATGATAAACAAAAAAGATCAGTCTTAGTTTTGCATTAACTGAAGCCCAATGAATACATGTTCTAAACAGTGTAGTATATAAAAAGCATATGTGATGACTTTTACTTCAGTGACCTATTTTTTATATATAAATTGACCAAAAAGAGTACTTGTTTCCTTTCAATTCCATATCAAATAAATGATGCAAAGCCAGTAATCTTTCAATGTCTTTAGAAACTCTGAATGGTTTCCTTTCCCTTATGTAAATAATCCTTTTCCGCTTGTGGCACATGGTGGGTTTCAGGGAAGGCAAGAGCTTTTTGTTCGTGGTGGTGGTGGTGATTTGTTCAAGTGTTATTAAAGAAAATTACATTTTACAGGTTTTATGCTGGTTGGAACCAGAATCACATTAATTACTAACAAATATTTGGTGATTTTCGAAAATGGGGAAATATCCTCGCCAAAAGAATCAGGGAAATCAAGTCCATATCTTCCTTCAGGTTCTGTTCCTTTTCCCCTTCCTAATGAACTCTAAAGTTCATCCTGCAGAGCAGCTCCTGACTGAGTCAGTGCACTCAGACATCCAGGAACCATGCTGTCTCCCCCTTTAGTCCTCTTTTCCTTCAGCAGATGTAGTAATGCCACTGGTAGATCTTTGGGGAATTTTCCTTTCTGTTCCTCACCCTCATTACTCCTGCCATCTGGCTCATTTCTGCTTTGCTTCCATTCAGCAGGTGTGTTCCCACACCCCCTCGCAGACTGATCTGAGTGAATCTCATGTGGCTGAGCATGCCCATGAGTCTGGACAGGTGCATGCAATGGACAGATGACGGATCTATGCCAAGGTCTTGAACCCACACAGACATGAAAAGAAAGATGTGTTTCTATTCAAAGCATAAAGGAGACAAGCATATAATTCTTCACAGGCCAAAAATATTCATTTCTTTCCTTTTGGCTCCATAAGGTCAACACTGAAAATAAAATTATTTGTTATCAAATTAAGCTAGATTTTATATGCTATTTTCTAAATTTCTGCTATTTCTGGGTGAAAAAATTTGGACTGAACCATTCAAATTCATAAACTGTAGAGTTTACCTGTTGTTGTTGGTGCTTTACATGCATTTTAATATAGTATATGATCTCAGTAATGTCCTCATTCTTGTGAGGATATTAATGTATAAGATAAATTCCATTCTCACGTAGACATTAGTTCTGTTGCAAAGCATAACTAAACTATGAAATAATTCTGACCAAAGTAAGGCCACATTTTTTAGTCCTGAGTTATGTGCTAGAGATTATTAAATGCATAGAATTACAAAGAATGAAGACTTGGTTCTGGGAGGGAAAAGGGGGAAGATTGATAAAAATGGATGATGTCAGTTTCATCAGCCATTTTTATCACTGAGATGAAAACTTTATATGACTGTTAAAATCCTATATTCCATTTATATATTATTTAAGATATAATGATATGAGGTAAAGATTAGATTAAGGTTTTAAAAAAGAACTCCACATTCAAACCTGCTGAGAAGATAAGGATTAGATTAAGCAGTAATTGATAAAAGTTAAGATAATCCTTCAGTGTTTAAGTCATTTTTTAGAAAATAATTTTTTAAAAAAATTCTGCATCTCGTTAACATAACTAATTTAGGAACTTTGTGAAATATAGCAATGAAGAAATTAATGCTTTGTAGAAATATTTGTGAACATTTCTGGAACAAGATGTTTTGAAATGAGTACTGAGATTTGGGGGACATCTACTGGCAGGGTGGGCCTCAAAAGAGGGTGGGTAGATAAGTGATACAAGTAGAACACTATTCCCTGCATGGTAAAGATTTCCTTTGTCCACTGAGATGGAGATCTGTGATCTCTAGAATCAAGTGCACTCCTTTTATAATGATTTAAATGAAATCATGGATGAAAAGCATCAGAGGGAGCCCCCCTTCATGTAAAGAATCACTGAAAGGTGATCAACTTTGGGGTTAAAATATGTCTCATGCATCACTGTACAAAGAGGATGTAGTTTATATTAAATAAATGTATGTAATGAATAGCTAATGGTTATAGATCTTTTAGAAATTATCAATGGAGATTTTCTGATTTCAAGAATAATTTTAATGTCTTAACTGTTTATCCTCAAGCTGTTTGTTTACTTTAGAGATTAATGTAGCTTCTAATGAATAATAAGACTGACATTTATATTAACTTACCAGAGTTAAGAATTTTGGAACAATCTGCCTTTTTCCCCCGAAATTAATCATCGTGTAAGTTCTGAACTAGGTACATATTGCTGGGAAACATGGGATCATTAACTTATCAGGTTAGCGGGATCTGAAAACTCATTAAACCCTCACACATTTTATTGCTTTTAAAGTAAGTAAATTTAAGAACATAAAATAGAAAATTCTATCATCTCTTTTAGGTAATCATACTCATAGTAAGCCTAGAAGTTAAAAACAGTGTCATGATTAAGAAACCAAGGCTCACTTGTTTGTAGCATATGGATATTGTAGAGTTAATGCCAACAAAAAAGAAATTGCCTATTTACTACTGCAGTTGCTAAATTAAATGGTTCATATGATAGAGCCATCACGTGTATGTTGACTTAGAGATGATGCTAAATTGAAATTTCCATGGGATTGCTCAGAGTAGGAACTAGAGCTCCAGTGACTAATAAGAACTAGACATTCAGATTTGGGTGAGATTAATTTGGGGATTAGGACATAAACTGGTTATCTAAGATTCTGTGTAAAAAGAAAGAAGACCAATATGTAGTTCTTAGAAGAATTTTGAGCAAGCAAAGATGACAAGTCATTAATAAAAGAGGAAGTCATAATCAACAAGTTTCCAGAAGAAAGGTGTCCTCTAGAGTGTCCACATGCAACAGGGACCATGAGAATGCAGAAATGTGAGTTAGAAGGCAAGAGGAGAGATCAATTAAAAGGGAGAACTTGATTTCAAAACCAGATGGGTTAGAATGGTACAAACAGAGAGATACATTGAGTTAGGACTAAAATTAAAGCTAAGGCTTCTGAACTCAGCTTTCCAAGGTACACAGGGAGTGAGATCACCTGTTGAGAAGGGCAAGGAGATACTAGAACTTAGAAGAGAACAGAAAAGGTCTAAAACAACTTAGATTTGACATATACTGAGGAGACAGCTGTGGATAAAGATAGGATTGCTTAGCAATGACAAGAAACAGATTGCCCTTGGATTTTCATACTTTATAGGAGGGAGTAAGAAAACTGATTTTATATCTTAGAAACTTTAATTTGTGTCCTGGTGTCATGAAAATTTGGCCAAACTGCTTTGTGGTGGCTGTTGATAACAAATACTTCACTGTTCAGGTTGGTGAATGTGTACAATCAATAAGTGATGTTGCATTCATAAGTAGAAAACTGTGTTTATTATTAACATTTACTAGGCAAAAAAAAAAAAAAAACAAACCCTTAAATTCTCTGATTAATTTCATTTCTGTAATAACATCATTGTCCATATGGCTAGCCTTTGATTTATTTTATCATGGGTACAAAAAAGTAAAAAGCTTAGAAAATCAGTGTGTTCCCCTGCTGAGTTCAAAATGAGGCAAAAAAAAAAAAAAGAAAGAAAAGAAAAACATCCACAGAAACTGGGCTACAACTGAAAAACCAGGAAATCCAGTCTGTTTCCTTATAGGAAACAATGACATTACTGAATCTGAGGGTACCCATAGAAATGAGGTCACCCTGCTTTTCTCTCAACAAGACATTTTCTGTTTGTTTGTTTACTTACTTACGTATTGGGCATTGGACAGAAAGAGAAAGAAGGGATTAGCAGCTGAACTTGCTTTCATGTTTTCAATTTACACAACATTGCCAAACCCCAAATAGCAAAGTTATTATTCATTTTCTATGACTTCGCGCACAACAAATGTGCACAAATATATGTGTCTTTCTAACTCTGTCCAAAACATAAGCAGGACGTGTAAAGTAGAATGAAGCCTTTCTGAATGTCTGGCTTACAGGAATGGTAGAACTGATATTTAGAAAGTAAACAGAGAACAGGAATGTGAAAACTTTCCAAAACTTTGTATAATTAAAATCAAAGGAATGAAATTGGTTTTCCTACAAAATGATTTTAGAATGCATTGGCTGCTAAACTGAAGCAAAAGAGAAACAGAAATATCTGGTCAATATACGTCAATTGGATAGTCAAATATTTCTAAGGGATTACTTTTATTGCTATGCTAAGTAGAAAGCAGCAAACATGTGGGGCCCAGAGCTTACAGATTTCCAAATTGTAAGCACAAATCACCAAGCCTCTTCAAATTCTGTGTATTAAATCTTAACTGACCAGCACGGTGAGACCCATTTGATAAGACCGTATCCAGATCCTACTTTTCTCTGCTTCGGGTTTAAGCCATGTTTACATGGACACATTTTAAAGAAAACAGAACTATATTCTGGTTTTAATGTAAAGTTAAATAAATATCTCAATAATTGTAAATAACCATTATGTCAATTATGTCTTGCGTGTATATTATTTTAATGTGAATATAGTTCAAGACAAGTACAATAGAACTAGGACTGGGGTGGATTTGCATACAAACAAAAATAACAAATAGTGTTGGGAAAATTATTGTACTTCATTTCATCACCTAGTTATTTTTCTTAATTTCCTATGTTGTGAGAGAGACAGAGACAGAGAGATCAGAAGGTACCGATTGAATGGGAAGTTAATTACTAAAACAATGGTCAGTGACTGACTTCCTAAGCTTCAGAGTGTTACAGCCTGAAAAGGCCTCCATTTCGTCATGGGGATGTAAATCTAGAATCTAAATACTAGATGGTTTATTGGATAACAGCTAGTTTGAAAATTCTATGATTTTAAAAGGTTGCATTTGTATTAATGAATGACAAAATGAAAGGAATTTGTGGGAGGCTGGGAAAGGATTAAAAAATATTTTGAAAAATAAGAGATAATTATGGTTTTCAGGAGAGAATGGAATTTTGATTGTTTGCTTTCTCTACACAAACACATATGCTTTTTGCATTGATTGAGCATAATTGGCAAATGCATCTCTGTCAGATTTATTGATCATTTTGAAGATGGTTCAACTAAGTTTATTTGTAGATATAATCATGTAAGGGGAAAAAGTCTTGTGGAGTACATGGCTTTGTACACTATGTGGATTGTAAGGCTTCAGTGTTCCAATTTCCCCTCTTGCTTCATCCCCAGTCCTGTAACAATAACAATGACAAAATTTAACATGGCATCTTTCAGTTAAGGCAGGAGTCATCATTCACTGTCATCTGTGGCAAACCTTGTACTGATAATTTTTGCATGCAAATTATCTACCATTAAGTTTATTTATTTTTGTTACTAGTTAATTATTACTTCTATTATTCTTGGGTCCCTGTAATCAATACATTTCATATTCATAGATCAGAAATATTCTACTCTTGGCAGAGGGACACAGTCTGTATTTGAGCAGCCTTTGTATCTTGGATTTTATTGCATCTTTCATTCATTCTCCCTCCTTTTTTTGGACAACTTCTCTCTTGAGTATTCGTTGACTTCAATCTCTGTAATACTGTTAAAGTGTTTGCATTCTACCCAGATAATTTTCCAACATCTCCATCTCTCCCATGCTTATAAAAGGGAATTCTCCAAAATTGTTGATATTATAACATGCTACATGAAAAATATAGTCAGAATCGATATTATCCTGAAAAAAAAATAAATTTCTGATGCACTTCAGAAATATATACACTTCATATATTCTATTAAGTATATATCCCCTACTGAGCTAGAGTTGATATGGAGGAAATGTATTATAGGCATAGAATAAAGGCTCTTTTATTTACTGCCAGTTTTAGAGTCCAGTCACTTTCATGTATTATCTAAGTGACCATAGTTAACTGCATTGGATTTTTCTGATTATTAAATAGCATATGCATGAAGGGACCTTGGGCAGTGTCTGGCATATTATATAGGATCAGTAAGAGTTGAAATACTTCACCATTATAGTTTTCATGCTATTTTGGAGTATTTTAGGTCATTGCCAAATGTAATTATGTTTTAAGAGACATGAATTGATCCAGATATGTTGTTCCACTATGATTGTTAGATATTCAGCATAGTATAAACAAACAAACAAAAAAATTCTTGCTTAAAGAATGGAAGAGGAAAGTGAACCAACATTTGTTGCCATATTGTGTCATCATAATGCCAGGTGCTTTTATATTTTAACTTATATTATTTGGCAATAAATGTTTGAGGAAGACTAATGTTGGCTCTAAAGGAATAGCATTTCAACTCATGTTATGCCCCTGCTTCAGTAAATAACCAGGGCAAAACTCACTTTCCGTATGATCTTACTTTTTCATATCCCTATATTTTTCTTCTTTAATCTATTTTATACTCCCTTCTGAACTTAAGAAGTGAACCAAGAATGAAGACTTGGATACTATAGAGACTTGTGTGTTGGTTTGTGTGATAAGGAGAGTGTTAATTATTTGGGAAGACCACAAAGTAGACAGCTTATGTTTAGGGTCAGTAACCTAAGTCTCAGTCAAACAATTCAGGTCAAAGACCAGAACAGGAAGCAAAGGCAGAAACCTGGTTACTGATTCTTAGATATTAGGCAAGGACTTAGTTACCAGGCTTGGAGGCAAGAACCCAGGGTCTGTATGAAAAATAAGAATTTAGAGTAGAAGTAGTGTAATGGCTTATTAAGGCTTCTTGATTTGGAATATGCCTGGTTTCCCAATGAACCAAAGCTGAACTTACAGTTGGAGATTAAGTGATCCTTGTTGGAAAGGTTAGGACAGTATTTTCCAAAGTCTGTTACTCATAATAACAGTACATGAATTTCCCTCCTAAGAAATGATTCCATGGTCAAGTGATTTCGGAGAATATACAGTTTACACACATTTCTATGATAAAAGCATTAAGGAGTCTTGCAGTAGAGAAACCTATAAAATTTTGTTTGATCCAATGTTTCCCAAACCTATTTGATTACAAGGTGCTCTTTTCACATAACATCTCAATATTTTCCGTGTGTTCTACAAAACATACCTCTATACATATTTTATAAAAATATCCCAAAATCTGTGTTTGTGTGTGTGTGCGTGTGTTGTGCTGAAATCAAAATATGGAAGGTAATACTAGATTGTAGAATGTAAGTTTTAGGGGTTGGTAGCTGATTTGGGTTTAGGGGTAGATGAACAAGGAGTCCAGAAAAAAAAAAAAAAACGTGAAAGAAAGGAGTCAACCGAAAATGACAACCAAGAAAGTAAAAATATGAAGAGGAAGTCATTCCAGATGAAGTGAATTTCACAGAATCTTCTGAACAAATCTATCAAACAAGTAAATTAAAAGATAATATCCATTTTAAAAGAACAAGACTTTGTGATACAGAAGCAGAAATACAACAAGAATAGGAAGATATGAAGAAATTTGGTTTGAAGGAAATACCATTGGAAATATTTTAAAAGCCACAATAGTTGGGATAAATACTTGTCTGGAGACAAAGAAAGATATATTGAACTGAAATATATTTTTGAAGAATTTTATTTATCAAACAGTTATACATGCTTACTGTATTCCAGGTTCTTTTCTAAGTGCTTCACAAAGGTTAACTCACTTAATCGTCTAACAACCCTATGAGGTATTATCTACATTTTACAAATGAGGAAGCTGATATGTAGATGTTAAGTGACTTACTCATAACCACATAGCTAGCAAGTGAATAATTCACCCAGAGCAATGTTCACAGGGACAAAGAAGTAAAAAGCATGAAAGAGCAATTAAGAGAACTAGAAGACAGATCGTTAACTTTGAGAAAGGAGGGGAGAGTCAGTGAGGATGGGATTTAAATGGCATTTATAAAATCATTTATTTGGAAAATGAGTGCCCTTAGAAGAAAATATAGGAAATTCACCAGTGCATATCTTAAAGTCTTCAGGTTTAAAAAAAAAAAAAAAAAAAAAAAAATTCAAGCTTTATTTGTCTATCTTTAAATCTTTAATTAGTTTAAATGAGCTAACCAAATATTTCCATTAAAATCTCCTTGAATGGTAGAACTTTACTCATTTGTACTAAAAAATACTATCTGAAAAAGTTTTTCCTTTTGCAGTTTTTAATTTGTTTGAATATGCCTATTGGCAAATACAGCCAGTTCCCAAATGGACATTATTTACTACAGTTGTGTGAAATTGCTGAGGCGATTGATCAAGGATAAACTCAGCCTCTTCTTATTTGATGTTCTTAGTTCGACAAAAAAATAGGGAATGTATGTGATGTAGTTTACAAGTAAAGGATTCTTACCATCACTAAAAAATTCCTTAGGCCTGGGAGAAATAAGGGTGTTGCTGGCAGAAGAAAGAGGAATAAGACAGTACTGTTTCTGACTCTTAATGTTTATTTTCTACTGTCCTCTTTACAACAGATTTTCAAATTATTGATCGGCATTGCCTGATTCCATTTCATTGAGTCCCATGATAGTTGAAATTGCAGACTGAGATAACTAAAAGTACCAAGTTCATCATGTTTAAAACTGCTTTTTCAGGTTATTGCTTTCTCTCTGCTACTTCAGTGCTGTTCCTCTTCCACTGATAGGTTATAATTGCAAAATGGATGGGGGTAAAAGCAAAAAAAAAAAAAAAAAAAAGGCAGTTATGGTCTGATGCAGTATAGTCTGTGATGTGTGTCTGAAAGATTTATGTCCTGATTAAAGAAGCCTTGATTGAATTTTCTGATAAAAAATTGTTTTGGTCATTGACACATGTGCCTTATATTCTTTGATCCAAAGTCTAGTTTGTTTATTGCTTTGAGAAAGTTACAAGAATGGCCTAGAGAAGAAAAATACTGTGAATAGAAAGGAGATTCAATGTGCTATGTAATATAAAGCAGACATTAGGATTCAGTGACCAATAATTCATGGTCAAGAAAGATTTTCCAATGCATTGTCTTTTACTATTGATATTTCATTCATTCACTCACTCACTCACTCTTTGAACAAATATTTACTGAACACTCCTAGGTGCTTGTCATGATGTTAGGCACTAAGGATACATCAGTAAACATTGTGACAGGGACACTGTTCTCTAGTTTGTAGTGAGGGCTAGCCACCAGTAAATAAGGAAATGAATGACTGTAGGAAGATTTCTGATAGTGATTAATGCTTGAGCAAATAACACAGGTTTTGAAGTGATGAAGAATAATGGGGATGGGGAGTCTTCTTAGATATAGGCCACAAATGGCCTCTTTGAAGAGGTGACATTTGAAGGAGCCAATTATGTGAGTATCTACTGGGGGTGGGAAGGGTGAAAGGAAGGAGCCATCAGTGTCAGAAGTTTCCAAGCAAAACCAGCAAATACGGAGTTCCTAAGGTGGAAGTGAATTTTGCCTATTCTAGTAATGGGTAGACTAGCAATGGGTGGGACATTGTGGGGGGGCAGGGGGAGTGCAGTGGTAGATATGGTGATATGAAGAGATTCGAGAGAAGGAATCAAGAGTTCTTGCATGGAGAGCAGTGATGGAGAGCAGTGTTTCTCAACCCAGTTTGTTCATTTGAATCACCCGGGGGCATTTTAATAGCACCAATACCTAGGCTTCACCTGAGACTAACTCAGTCAAAATCCCTGGGAGTGTCACCCCTGCATCAGTTGAGGATCGCTCATGTGGGACTTGACAAGTTCATGGGATGGATTTTGCATTTTATTTTAAGTGTAATGGCAACACACCTTCTTCCCTTGACTCTCTTCTTCTGGTTTATATCTAAGAGTAAATGATAAATAATGCTTTCACTAAACACATTGACAAACACTTCATCATCTCATCAGCTCAACCCTTTATACACCAAAACATGACATGATATTCCCCATAACCATTTTACCTTTCATAATTCCCTATATGCCTATCACACTACTACTACCCCTTCAACCTCCCCATGAAGGTCCTTTCCTCTCTCTTTTTGCATTTGCGTTTGCCTGCTCATAATTGCAAGCTCTGGTGATTCAAATTTGTAAGCAGCAGATCCCTTACAGTCTTTGGGGTCAGACACCCATGAAGGGAAAAAGGGTGAGTTGACACAAGAGCAGAATCATCTGTATTCCAGTGGAATGGAAGAAGTTTTTATGTGCCATTAATTAATTTGATATCACTGATGCAAACTTGTCTGCAGCTGATTCCAAGCATCAGATTTATTGAATGCCATCAATCTCAACTTTCAGTTCAGAATGTTGGCCCTGGAAGTTCTGAGTGCTCCTTAGTCCAGACAGTCAGGGCTTTTTATAAGTTACATTAGAACAGTTGAAAATGTGTCATGTTTTTAAAGCAAGTGTTTAAAATTATATGTGCTCATACTTCTCAGCCTTCGGTCTCCTAGCACTCATTTTGCTGCCAAAACTCCCCTCAATGGGTTGATACATGGTGAGCTATTGATAATAATGCATTGGAGGTTGGAGGATGGGAAAAGAAGAAAGAATAGATTTGGAATAGTCTCATTACCTTCTGACTTGATGTTTGTTGATAAAGTTCTAGGGAAACTGATGAGAAGTGTTAATTTGATTCTTTTTTTTTTTTTTTTTTTTTTTTTATCATCATTTTATTGAGATATATTCACATACCACGCAGTCATACAAAACAAATTGTACTTTCGATTGTTTACAGTACCATTACATAGTTGTACATTCATCACCTAAATCAATCCCTGACACCTTCATTAGCACACACACAAAAATAACAAGAATAATAATTAGAGTGAAAAAGAGCAATTGAAGTAAAAAAGAACACTAGGTACCTTTGTCTGTTTGTTTGCTTCCCCTACTTTTCTACACATCCATCCATAAACTAGACAAAGTGGAGTTTGGTCCTTATGGCATTCCCAATCCCACTGTCACCCCTCATAAGCTACATTTTTATACAACTGTCTTCGAGATTCATGGGTTCTGGGTTGTAGTTTAATAGTTTCAGGTATCCACCACCAGCTACCCCAATTCTTTAGAACCTAAAAAAGGTTGTCTAAAGTGTGCGTAAGAGTGCCCACCAGGGTGATCTCTCGGCTCATTTTGGAATCTCTCTGCCACTGAAGCTTATTTCATTTCCTTTCACATCCCCCTTTTGGTCAAGAAGATGTTCTCCATCCCACGATGCCGGGTCTACATTCCTCCCCGGGAGTCATATTCCACGTTGCCAGGGAGATTCACTTCCCTGGGTGTCTGATCCCACGTAGGGGGGAGGGCAGTGATTTCACCTTTCAAGTTAGCTTAGCCAGAGAGAGAGGGCCACATCTGAGCAACAAAGAGGCATTCAGGAGGAGACTCTTAGGCACAAATACAGGGAGGCCTAGCCTCTCCTTTGCAGCAACCGTCTTCCCAAGGGTAAAACTTATGATAGAGGGCTCAACCCATCAAACCACCAGTCCCCTATGTCTGTGGTCATGTTAGCAACCATGGAGGTGGGGTAGGCGAATACCCCTGCATTCTCCACAGGCTCCTCAAGGGGGCACTACATCTTTTTTTTTTTTTTTCCTTGTTTGTCTTTTTTCTTTTTTTTTTTTTTTTTTTTTAACTTTCCCTTCTTTTTTCAAATCAACTGTATGAAAAAAAAAGTTAAAAAGAAAACAAACATACAATAAAAAAACATTTCAAAGAGACCATAGCAAGGGAGTAAGAAAAAGACAACTAACCTAAGATAACTGCTTAACTTCCAACATGTTCCTACTTTACCCCAAGAAAGTTACATAATATAGCAACATTTCAGTGAACTTGTTCCTACTACATCCATCAGAAATTAACAGACCATAGTCATTTCTGGGCATCCCCAGAACGTTAAATAGCTTATCTGTTCTTCTTGGATTATTGTTCCCCCTTCCTTAATTGCTCTCTACTGCTAGTTCCCCTACATTCTACATTATAAACCATTTGTTTTACATTTTTCAAAGTTCACATTAGTGGTAGCATATAATATTTCTCTTTTTGTGCCTGGCTTATTTCGCTCAGCATTATGTCTTCAAGGTTCATCCATGTTGTCATATGTTTCACCAGATCGTTCCTTCTTACTGCCGCGTAGTATTCCATCGTGTGTATATACCACATTTTATTTATCCACTCATCTGTTGAAGGACATTTGGGTTGTTTCCATCTCTTGGCAATTGTGAATAATGCTGCTATGAACATTGGCGTGCAGATATCTGTTCGTGTCACTGGTTTCCGATCTTCCGGGTATATACCGAGAAGTGCAATCACTGGATCGAATGGTAGCTCTATATCTAGTTTTCTAAGGAACTGCCAGACTGACTTCCAGAGTGGCTGAACCATTATACAGTCCCACCAACAATGAATAAGAGTTCCAATTTCTCCGCATCCCCTCCAGCATTTGTAGTTTCCTGTTTGTTTAATGGCAGCCATTCTAACCGGTGTTAGATGGTATCTCATTGTGGTCTTAATTTGCATCTCTCTAATAGCTAGTGAAGCTGAACATTTTTTCATGTGTTTCTTGGCCATTTGTATTTCCTCTTCAGAGAACTGTCTTTTCATATCTTTTGCCCATTTTATAATTGGGCTGTCTGTACTATTGTCATTGAGTTGTAGGATTTCTTTGTATATGCAAGATATCAGTCTTTTGTCAGATACATGGTTTCCAAAAATTTTTTTCCCATTGAGTTGGCTGCCTCTTTACCTTTTTGAGAAATTCCTTTGAGGTGCAGAAACTTCTAAGCTTGAGGAGTTCCCATTTATCTATTTTCTCTTTTGTTGCTTGTGCTTTGGGTGTAAAGTCTAGGAAGTGGCCTCCTAATACAAGGTCTTGAAGATGTTTTCCTACATTATCTTCTAGGAGTTTTATGGTACTTTCTTTTATATTGAGATCTTTGGTCCATTTTGAGTTAATTTTTGTGTAGGGGGTGAGGTAGGGGTCCTATTTCATTCTTTTGGATATGGATATCCAACTCTCCCAGCCCCATTTGTTGAAAAGACCATTATGGCTCAGTTCGGTGACTTTGGGGGCCTTATCAAAGATCAGTCGGCCATAGATCTGAGGGTCTATCTCTGAATTCTCAATTCGATTCCATTGATCTATATGTCTATCTTTGTGCCAGTACCATGCTGTTTTGGCAACTGTGGCTTTATAATCAGCTTCAAAGTCAGGGAGTGTAAGTCCTCCCACTTCGTTTTTCTTTTTTAGAGTGTCTTTAGCAATTCGAGGCATCTTCCCTTTCCAAATAAATTTGATAACTAGCTTTTCCAAGTCTGCAAAGTAGGTTGTTGGAATTTTGATTGGGATTGCATTGAATCTGTAGATGAGTTTGGGTAGAATTGACATCTTAATGACATTTAGCCTTCCTATCCATGAACATGGAATATTTTTCCATCTTTTAAGGTCCCCTTCTATTTCTTTTAGTAGAGTTATGTAGTTTTCTTTGTATAGGTCTTTTACATCTTTGGTTAAGTTTATTCCTAGGTACTTGATTTTTTTTAGTTGCTATTGAAAATGGTATCTTTTTCTTGAGTGTCTCTTCAGTTTGTTCATTTCTAGCATATAGAAACATTACTGACTTATGTGCATTAATCTTGTATCCCGCTACTTTGCTAAATTTGTTTATTAGCTCTAGTAGGTGTATCATTGATTTCTCAGGGTTTTCTAGATATAAGATCATATCATCTGCAAACAATGACAGTTTTACTTCTTCTTTTCCAATTTGGATGCCTTTTATTTCTTTGTCTTGCCGGATTGCCCTGGCTAGCACTTCCAGCACAATGTTGAATAACAGTGGTGACAGCGGGCATCCTTGTCTTGTTCCTGATCTTAGAGGGAAGGCTTTCAGTCTCTCACCATTGAGTACTATGCTGGCTGTGGGTTTTTCATATATGCTCTTTATCATGTTGAGGAAGTTTCCTTCAATTCCTACCTTTTGAAGTGTTTTTATCAAAAAGGGATGTTGGATTTTGTCAAATGCTTTTTCAGCATCTATTGAGATGATCAATTGATTTTTCCCTTTCGAGTTTTTAATGTGTTGTAATACATTGATTGTTTTTCTTATGTTGAACCATCCTTGCATGCCTGGAATGAACCCCACTTGGTCATGGTGTATGATTTTTTTAATGTGTCTTTGGATTCGATTTGCAAGTATTTTGTTGAGGATTTTTGCATCTATATTCATTAGGGAGATTGGCCGGTAGTTTTCCTTTTTTGTAGCATCTTTGCCTGGTTTTGGTATTAGATTGATGTTAGCTTCATAAAATGAGTTAGGTAGTGTTCCATTTTTTTCAATGTTTTGAGAGAGTTTGAGTAAGATTGGTGTCAGTTCTTTCTGGAAAGTTTGGTAGAATTCCCCTGTGAAGCCATCTGGCCCTGGGCATTTATTTGTGGGAAGATTTTTGATGACTGATTGGATCTCTTTGCTTGTGATGGGTTGGTTGAGGTCTTCTATTTCTTCTCTGGTCAGTCTAGGTTGTTCATATGTTTCCAGGAAATTGTCCATTTCTTCTACATTATCCAGTTTGTTGCCATACAGTTGTTCATAATATCCTCTTATAATTTTTTTAATTTCTTCAGGATCTGCAGTTATGTCACCTTTTTCATTCATTATTTTGTTTATATGGGTCTTCTCTCTTTTTGATTTTGTCAGTTTAGCTAGGGGCTTGTCAATCTTGTTGATCTTCTCAAAGAACCAACTTTTGGTAATATTTATCCTCTCTATTGTTTTTTTGTTCTCTATGTCATTTATTTCTGCTTTAATCCTTGTTATTTCTTTTCTTGTACTTGGTTTAGGATTGGTTTGCTGTTCATTTTCTAGCTTCTTCAGTTGATCCATTAGTTCTTTGATTTTGGCTCTTTCTTCCTTTTTAATATATGCGTTTAGTGCTATAAATTTCCCCCTTAGCACTGCTTTTGCTGCATCCCATAGGTTTTGGTATGTTGTGTTCTCATTTTCATTCGTCTCTATATATTTAGCAATTTCTCTTGCTATTTCTTCTTTAACCCACTGATTGTTTAGGAGTGTGTTGTTTAACCTCCAGGTATTTGTGAATTTTCTAAGTCTCTGATGTTTATTGACTTCTAATTGTATTCCATTGTGGTCAGAGAATGTGCTTTGAATAATTTCAATCTTTTTAAATTTATTGAGGCTTGTTTTATGTCCCAGCATATGATCTATTCTGGAGAAAGTTCCGTGAGCACTAGAAAAGTATGTGTATCCTGGTGATTTGGGATGTAATGTCCTGTAGATGTCTGTTAAATCTAATTCATTTATCAGATTGTTTAGGTTTTCAATTTCCTTATTGGTCTTCTGTCTGGTTGATCTATCTATAGGAGAGAGTGATGTGTTGAAGTCTCCCACAATTATTGTGGAAACATCAATTGCTTCCTTTAGTTTTGCCAGTGTTTCTCTCATGTATTTTGTGGCACCTTGATTGGGTGCATAGACATTTACGATTGTTATTTCTTCTTGCTGAATTGCCCCTTTTATTAGTATGTAGTGGCCTTCTTTGTCTCTCAAAACATCCCTGCATTTGAAGTCTATTTTATCTGAGATTAATATTGCTACACCTGCTTTCTTTTGGCTGTAGCTTGCATGAAATATTTTTTTCCATCCTTTCACTTTCAGTTTCTTTGTGTCCCTGTGTCTAAGATGAGTCTCTTGTATGCAACATATTGATGGTTCATTTTTTTTGATCCATTCTGCGAATCTATATCTTTTAATTGGGGAGTTTAATCCATTTACATTCAACGTTAAAACCGTGAAGGCATTTCTTGAATCGGCCATCTTATCCTTTGGATTATGTTTGCCATATTTTTCCCTCTCTCTATTAATATCCTTTATTGTACCCATACCGAATCTCTTTAGTACTGAACCTTTCTCCAAGTCTCTCTGTCCTGTCTTTGTTTCTCTGTCTGTAGGGCTCCCTTTAGTATCTCCAGTAGGGCAGGTCTCTTGTTAGCAAATTCTCTCAGCATTTCTTTGTCTGTGAAAAATTTAAGCTCTCCCTCAAATTTGAAGGAGAGCTTTGCTGGATAAAGTATTCTTGGCTGGAAATTCCTCTCACTCAGAATTTTAAATATATCGTGCCACTGCCTTCTCGCCTCCATGGTGGCTGCTGAGTAGTCACTACTTAGTCTTATGCTGTTTCCTTTGTATGTGGTGAATTGCTTTTCTCTTGCTGCTTTCAGAACTTGCTCCTTCTCTTCTATGTTTGACAGTGTGATCAGTATATGTCTCGGAGTGGGTTTATTTGGATTTATTCTATTTGGAGTTCGCTGAGCATTTATGATTTGTGTATTTATGTTGTTTAGAAGATTTGGGAAGTTTTCCCCAACAATTTCTTTGAATACTCTTCCTAGACCTTTACCCTTTTCTTCCCCTTCTGGGACACCAATGAGTCTTATATTCGGACGTTTCATATTATCTATCATATCCCTGAGGTCCATTTCGAGTTTTTCAATTTTTTTCCCCATTCTTTCTTTTATGCTTTCATTTTCCATTCTGTCATCTTCCAGGTCACTGATTCGTTGTTCAACTTCCTCTAGTCTTGTACTATGAGTGTCCAGAATCTTTTTAATTTGGTCAACAGTTTCTTTAATTTCCATAAGATCATCCATTTTTTTATTTAGTCTTGCAATGTCTTCTTTATGCTCTTCTAGGGTCTTCTTGATTTCCTTCATATCCCGTACTATGGTCTCATTGTTCATCTTTAGTTCTTTGAGTAGCTGCTCTAGGTGTGTCTCTTCTGGTCTTTTGATTTGGGTGCTTGGGCTTGGGTTATCCATATCGTCTGGTTTTTTCATATGCTTTATAATTTTCTGTTGTTTTTGGCCTCGTGGCATTTGCTGAACTTGATAGGGTTCTTTTAGGGTTTGTAGACCAGTTGAAGTCCTTATCTCTAATTTATCAGATCTACAGCTTCGTGGAGTACACTTTCTCTAACTAACCAGCAGGTGGCGTTCACGAGCCACCTGTTCTCCACAAAACAGCTCTCCCCTGCTTAGCCTTTTTGGTGAGTGGGGGAGTGAGTCTTGTGGGGCCCAATTGGTGTACCAAGCTTGCGTGTGTAGTTGGTGTTGCCTGCCCTGTATGTGGGGCGTGTTTCTGGGCAGTCGGGGAGGGGGGGTGGCCCTAACAATCAAATCTCCCTGATGATCCTAGAGTTTTAAAGCTACTGCAATAGTCTAATCCTTCAGTTCAGTCCTGCCACAGTTTGTCTCTGCCACTGACCCACAAGTCTTTGGTATTGGCGTATGGCTCCTGAGACTTGCAAGTGGGCCCCTCTTCCAGGCTGTGCACCCCGGGTCCTCTGTTGAGGGATGACTGTGCTATGTCACAGGTGAGTGCCGTCCCCCCAGGGCAGTTCTGGGCTGCTGGGCTGTGTTGGGAGGCTCCCAGTCTGCTCAAATGATGGCTGAATGGGGCTCTGTTAATTCACACTGCTCCCCCTTCCCAGCTCTGGGACATTCAGCTGAGGTTGCAGGGAAGGCTAATGTCCACGCCCAGTTTTGTGGTGTGTGCCTGTTATTTGAAGCACTTCCGTCACACTGGGTTGTCTGGGGCAGCTCTGGGCTATGGGGCTGGCGATGGGCAGGAGTGTTTCCTGTCCACCAGGATGGTGGCTGTGAGCGGACACCCCCCTTTTCTTGGGAAGTTGGGTTGTTTAGTGAATTTTCTCAGCCACTGGATTATTGCCTTTTGTCTCAGAGCTCTCTTAGTTCTGCTCTTGACTTGACGTGCCCAAATTTCAATTCTTTGAAGCTTTCTGTATTGAGCTTCTTAGAGTAATTGTTTTAGAAAAAGCAAAAAGGTTTTAAAAAAAAAAAAAAAAAAAAAAAAACAAAAAAAAAAAAAACGGCCCTCCTCAGAGATCTAATGGGTTATTGAAATGCTAACAGACAAAGCAACCAGGGCCATTAAGGAAAGGTCCACAGGGCAGAGAGATCAGCCTTGCTTCGGGATTTGCATATGCGCCTCAAGGCCTGATCTCCGCCCTTCCCCTTTCTGTGTTCACCAGAACTCCAAAAATCCTCTGCTTTTATTTTGGAGTTTTTCGTGTTGTTTTTTTTCTATGCCTGTCTCCTCTCTGCTGGGCTGGCTGCTCTCAGAGTCTCTGGTATCTGGTCTCAGTCTATCTATGGTTGGAGTTTGAATCAGTAGAATGAGTTTCCGATAAGAGCAGCCACTGCAATTCTCCCTTCTCCTTCCTGGAGCTGACAGCCCCTCCTCCCCCGGGACTGAGCCTGGCAGGGAGGGGCGCGGGTCCCCTGGCCGCAAAAACTTACAGATCTCGCTGATCTCAGCAGTTCCACGTTTTCATGAGTGTTGTATGAAGTATGCCCAAAGACAGATTGCTCTGTGGTGTCCAGTCCACGCAGTTCCTGGCTTTTTACCTACTTTCCTGGAGGAGTAACTAAAACATACAGCTCACCAGTCTGCCATCTTGCCCCGCCTCCCGTTAATTTGATTCTTAGCAAAAATATATTTAAGAATTTAGCGTAATTATGAAGATGTTGATAACCTTTAAAAATAATTATCTATCAACTTCAACTCCTGGTGTTTTGATTAAGGGCACTAATAGTGTTTTCTGGGCAGATGTTATGTATTTAATTCCCTTATTGAATGAGATGTATGGCAGAAGGGACAATGCAGCAAAATAAGAGTAAAATTCAACTCCACTGTGTCCATTTCTCAGATCCCTTGAGATTAAGACCATTGAAGTATTGTCCTCATTAGAAGATGTTGTTTCCTCAAGGACATTAACTCCCTGCCATCCTGATCCTAAATCATAGTTTTATGAATCTTGATTACCTTGTAGAAAATGAAATGTATCAGAGAATTCAGCTTTGCATCTATTTGTGTGGGGGAGTTAAATTTATTTCCTGCCAGTGTCAGCAAGTCTGATTTTAGAGAATACAGCTCATTAGAATAAGTTAACTGTATGAGAATGTATACTGCTCCTTCCCTCCTCCTCCCCCTACTCCTGCCAGCTGCTTAGGGTGCTACAATGCATCCTAAAAAGCCATAGAGCAAACAGACCTGCATTTCACCTGATTTGCTGAGTCTGTTCAGACTAGGTAATTGGTTCAAAGAAACAATGAAACAGAGCTCTTTCTAACAGCCAGGGTTTAGACGTGTGCTGCATCTGGTCCTGGACAAGCAAAGCTCCTATGAGAAACTGGTGTGGAAGTGATACAGTGAATAAGTAAGAATTATTTGTTACTCTTGGCCCCAAGAGGACTACCAAAGGGCCTGCATGGTCCCCAAATTCAAGCAATAGGAAGCATGTGGGGGGAGTTGTTAAGTGGATAGATACTATTGGTACAACAGCCAGTTTCCAGTTGACATATCTGAGCTTGCTTTTATTCTCACAACATGAGACTACAGAAAGATTTTGTTTTATGTTCTTGGGCTCAAGATTCATTCAGGTTTCTACTTTTTCCTAATCTTTCCTTCCACATATACAATCTATTGAATCTTTCCATTCCCAGTGTTGCCAGAGTTCTTCAGGATATTATCATCTTACATTTGTGTTATTTCTCTGGTCTCCAAATTTGTTTCTGCCTTCAAATTCTCGGAGAACATCACTCCTCTTGCCAATATGTACAGGCAAATTAGACTCATTTTCACACATGGAAAATCCATTATTCCTAGTCTTCACAGATGAATCTTAGTAAAATTAAACTTTCTCCCATTCTTATAAATGCTCATTAATAGTAGTCACTAAAAGATACATAATAAAATATTGACATTAAATATTGATGAGTTTTCTTATATCATTCCATTACTTGAAAATCTTAAATGTCTCCCCATTTAGGATGAAAGGCAAACACCTTAACCTGGCCCTCAGGATCTTCCATTACCTGCTGTCCCTCAGGTTATTAACCAGATCACAGAGATAAAGTAAGGTCTCATTGGGACTTCACATGTCAAGTGCTTAGCCCAGTGCCTGACACATTGAAAAAATGAGAAAAGAATTGTAGTCATCATCACCATTTCATTATTTCAACATAAATTGACTTGAGGGTAATCAGGCTTATAACCCAAGGTTTCCTAAACATTTGATGTTGTCATGTGATTTGTCATCTCCACACTTTTATCTTTTGCCTATATTTTACCTTTTCCTTGAGACTTAGTTTGAAGGAAGGCCATGTAGAGCAGCAGGAAGAAACAAAGGGATCTGCTGTCTGACTACCAGATTTTGAATCCTGTCCTCACTGTTCCCTAGCTCAGAGCAAATTACCAGCCTATCTACCAAATTGCATAATCACAATACTCACCTCCTAGTGAATGGGATAAGGCATATTGAGCACTTAGTACAGTGCTGGACACACAGTGGGTACTCAACTGATATTTTTTGAATGATTGAGTTTTAAGTGTTCCTAAATATTTTCTCAAAGAGCCCAGTCTCTGGTGGTTCAACCTTTATATTAAAGGTGGTTTGCCACTCATGGAGCACAGAATTGTTGCCTTGTTACAACATTGTCACTGTCTTGAATTTTTAAATTTTTCTTTTATGAACTTTTGCCCTCTAAAATGGCTGTTGACTTCCAGAAGGAACAATGAATTACACTTTGCCTCCTGGAGTTAGAGTGCCAACTACTGTAATTTTCCTTCATCATTCTTATTCACTCATTCATTCAATGTCTAGTGTCATGTTGATTTGAATAAGACCACTTGTATTACAAAGTCTTTGCTCTTATGGAATTAAGAGTTTTACAAGAAAAAGAAATATTAGGAAGAATACAAGTCATTAATTAATTAAAATTAAAGCAATCAAATGGTATTGGTTTTACATTACTGACAGAATGAATGAATGTGTACATAAATACATTGTACACACATGCACAGAGGCTTAACCTAGAAACAGGAATAAGTTTTATCATGCCATCTTTAAGAATCAAAGATTCAACAGCTTTCAAGGTTAAAATTTCAGAAATTTTACTCCCTACCATGTCATCTTTTTTTTTTTAATGCAATTTTGAGATATTTTCACATACCATGTAATCCATCCAAAGTATACAATCAGTGGCTCACAGTATCATCAGATAGTTGTGCATTCATCACCACAATCAATTTTAGAACATTTTCATTACTCCGAAAAAAGAAATAAAAAGGAAAAAAAAAAAACCTCAAAACATCCCAAACTCCTTACCACCCCCCCCCATTATCTTTTTTTTTCTTTATTTTATTACTTAGCTACTCATACACTGGATAAAGGGAGTGTCAGTCACAAGGTTTTTACAATCACAGTCTGTGCTGGTTTGAATCTGTTATGTACCCCATAAAAGACTATGTTCTTTTAATCCACTCTTTTGGGGACAGACCTATTGTGGGTGGTATCTTTTGATTAGGTTGTTTCCATGGAGATGTGATGCTGCCCATTCAAGGTGGGTCTTAGTTAGTTGACTGGAGCCCTTAAGAGAGCTCAGGGAGGGAGAGAGAGCTCAGAGCAGATACAGACCCAGACACTTGAAGATGCAGACAGTAAGATGTTTGGAGATGCTAAGCTAAGAGATGAAGCCCAGAGTTTGCCCTGGAGCAGCTAAGAGAGGACCCCTAGATGCTTAGAGAGAAACGCTCTTAGAGAAACAAGCAAGGATGCACAGGAGGTGAGAGAGAGAAGCTAAGCAGAAGCCCAGAGACATTAAGGAGAAGGTAACAGAAACCAGAAGCTAATCCTGGGAGAGGCCCAGCAGACTCCAGCCGTGTGCCTTCCCTCGTGACAGAGGAACCCCAGATGCCATTGGCTTTTCTTCACAGAAGTTATTGTCCTATTGATGCCTTAATTGGGACATTTTTATGGACTTAGAACTTTAGATTTGTGAACTAATAAACCCCCATTGAAAAAACCAATCCATTTCTGGTATTTTGCATTCTGGCAGCTTTAGCAAACTGGAACATGGTCACATGATAAAAGCTATATAGTTATACAGTCATTATGAAAGATCAAGTCTACTGGATTACAATTAAACAATTTCAGGTATTCCTTCTGGCTACTCCAATACACCAGAAACCAAAGAGAAGTATCTATACAGTGAATCAGTAGTCATAATCATTTGTTAAATCCTAATTTCTCTGTTATACCTCCTCCTTCTCATTTGATCATTCTCTTAATCTTCAAGGGTATCTAGGCAATGACTATTTTAACAACTGCATACTGGAAAGGGATGCTGACCTTATGGGATGGAGGAATGTAACTGGTTGATGTTCTTGAAGAGAGTGGTACCTCTGGGTTCAGGGGCTTATCTGGCATAGGAACAATCTGGAGGACTTAAGTCTTTGAAGAAATGAACTTGCTACCAAAAACTTTTATAGAGCCCTAGATAGAGCCCAAGGTATCCTACCATGTCATCTTTAGGTGATTTCAAGTACTGGGGGCAGTGCTCATTGCTCAGTTTCCCTGGATTTAGTAACTATTCCCATTAGGAATTCCTTGGTTGTTTTAAAAATGTGGGCATGATTCAGAGAGCCCTATATCATCTGCTGGCTAGTGTTCTCAATTAATTCCTATCAAAATAGTTTTTATGTCTGTAGCACATGATTGTGTCCCCAGACTGTTGCTGAACTGCTGAAAAGGAAATGGGACATTTAGGACGGAACAGTGTGTCAGCAACAGCTGCTCAAACCTGATATGTAGAATCTGTTAGCTAGGCAAGCAGTCAGAAGAAGCATTTATCAGGAACATTTATCAGGGGAACAAAGAGCACACAGGAGAGAGTAGTGTTTTATTGATCTTAGAGCAGATTATTTTTCCATTCTGCAATGTTAAAGTGATCAATTTCTTAAATAAAGCAAAAGTACCGGCATTGATAAACCCAATGATGGTTTAAGTTTTCCAAGACAACAGCGGTATCATATTGATGTTGCAATAACACAAATATCGGGCTTGATTGTGTTTGACACATTCTCAGGTGAGTTTTGATTTGCTAGATAGTTGCTTCAATTAATTTCTAAGTGTGAAAGAGATGTTTTCAAGATGTTTGGTTTAGGGCTGGTGAATTAGAAAGACATAATGGACTTTTTATTTCATTCTCCTTTGGATGCTCTAAGTATTTTGTGAACACAGAAAGTGAAGAAATGCTTAACAGAATACTTAAACAACATCAACAACAGTAATACATAACTGGTCACTTTTAGTCTATGTTATATAACAATATCATAGATTGAGCATTTTTGCATGATTCAGTTCGTCATTAATATTTAATTGCACTTGATGCACTATTTATTTAGAAAACATTGTTTAGATGTGTATTTTTACATCTTTTTTTAAAATCAGAATTTCAGACCAGAGATCACTATGTGGTGAGCCTTATTCTCTATCCCTGTTGCACTCTTGCTCCTTAACTAACCAGAACCACCCCACTGTATGTCCTGCAAAATTTTTTTCTTATGGATAGGAAGGAGGCACCTAAAGTAAATGTCTTTTCTTTCCCCCCCAAAATAGAAACATGTCAGACTGTCATTAAACATCTCTAACTCTTGTTGATTTACAGCACATTTTTTGGTGATGTGTTCCAGTTGTTGTCCTATTCAGGGATACAGGGAAAATACATAAATTTGAACCCTTGGTATGTCCTCTTCTGCCTTTTAAAAAATTACATTTTAATTCTTTTTTCAATTTTCACTTTTTGGAGTAAAGATGCAATTAAAAATATTGTTATGTACATATCACTGATTATGTGAAAGAAACTCTATAAGCATGTGATAGATTGTTAGCTTTAATTATTCTTTTATTTAAAAAAGAGCCAATATGCCACACCTAGGTCAGATTAAAAACCTCATGAACCTGTTAAGAAATAGAAGGAAAAAAAAACAGTTGAACATATTTTTCTAATTAGTTACGAATCATCTGTCAAAGAAAATACATATTTGAAACATTAAAAAGTTAACAGAACAATTTTTCTGGAGTAAAAATTGATTCCTAAAATAAGAAAAACTTAGCTTGTACACATCTTTAGCAAACAAAATTGCATAAATGCAAGTGCATATTTAAACACAGTTTTGCTTTTTTTGTTTTAATGAAATGCACTTTGGAAAAAAAATTTCTCTATGATAGATGTTATTGAGAGGTCATTAGCAAAATCAGTGATCCTGGCTAAAACAAAAATGCCTCTAGGGAGTGGTAGACTCCCTCATAGGAAAATATTTGCCAGTATCTTTTGCAAGATGGTGTGTTAAGAAAAGAGATGAAACAAATTTTACACTTAGTGAGTGGTATGTGATAATATGTTTAACACCTTGCTCAGTGAAACTTTACTTGCAGAAGCAATTTATTTCATTGGTGACACAACATATTTTTTCTATAATAGCTTGTCAAATAGCTGTAAAATTAGTGAATTAAATTTTGTTTAATGATCAAGGAAAAACCTGTGGGTGGTTCACCTGTTGGAAGCAAAGTACTTGAGTGTTGTTGGGGAAAGGGAAGAAGGAAGGGAGATGATGAGGGATACAAGTAAGGTGATTAAGAGACTGAAGACACAGAGAAGCAGAAATTTCTAGTTTATGCCATGAGTAAAACTGGACACAGGAAATGATGACCAAAGTACAATTTTAGGAAGCTTTCCATTTAAAGCAATAGGTAAAATTCCCACAACATCCCTATCAGGAAAATTCCCAAGGAAGAGTCACAGTATTCTTCAGAATTTCGGAGGAGGTATATAAAACTGAGTAATTTGAAGAGCAAAGGCACGTCTCACGATTGCTTAGAAATGTGTGCCTGGTGTTTTGAATATCAAAGTCTGAGAAGTTTGAACTTTGATGCAGAGACCGATTGATCCTGCGTCAAATCACAGCTTGTAATGATTCCAGGAAAACCATCCCACAAGTCAGAAGAGTACAAGGGCCAAACTGAAATCAGAGGCACATGTAGAATGATGTGTAAAATGATGCTTTGTTTGAGGCACAGTGACTTTATCAAAAGGCTCCTCATGAATTACTAGCCAATTTAATGACCCTCAACAAACTCTCAAAATGAGAGTTCCTTTTAACTTGGAGAGAATAAAAATATTTTTCTCTCTAAGCCTAATCGTGCAACAGGGTAACAGAAGCATTCTTTAAAGGGCAGTGTTACAGATCTGAGTAGTTCTGTGCCATCCTGTTTCCTCTTCCTGGACATACAGGAAGTACGACTGCATTTCCCATCCTCCTTTGCAGTTAAATGGAGGACTTGCGACTCGTCCTCTTTAATGGAATGTAAGCAGAAGTAATGTCTGTCACATCTGAGCCAAAGTTGATTTGGAATGGGGAAAAAGCATTGATTATTGTTGTCATTTTCTTGTTATTTTTTAAACAAGCACTGTATACCCACCAAGCAAAAACTCCCCCTTCCACTTTCCCCATTTTTTTTTTTTTAATTTCATGTTATTTTGTTTTGAGAAAGTCCTTTTAAATATAATGGGCTTTATTCAAAGCGAGTCTGTTACTTTTTTGATTCAAAGTGACAATATGTTGATTTTTCTGCAGTTTCCAAGTGCCATTCAGAGACATCTTTCCATTCATGTTGCTGGACCAGTATTCATCACTTCAGTATCTATTTTAAAAATTTAAGCTTAAGCAACCTATCTGTATAGAAAGTTATTTTTAAACTGGTTAGATTACTAACAAAATGGTATGCTCATGGAAATCATTAAAGCATGATAAATGACTGCTCCAATAGTAACCCAGGTCCATCTGCTCTTACAGTGAGGTAGGTATATTTGGTTCACATTACCACAGGCCTACAATTCGCTTGCCTCTGTGTTCTGAAGGCTGTTCAAATTGGGTTCACTTCTGAAGGATAAGCAAAGCGCATAGTTTCTATTCAAGTGACACTTTGTTGTAGTCATCATTTTTGTAGGATATTGTAACCTTGTACACATTTCACAGCTCCAACAATTAATCATGGAATACGCATCATATCTCTATTTTATAGATGGGCTTGGTCACTCCTGGAGCTTTCTTAGTTCATACTGGGTGATGAACTCTTTAGCAATTCAGACTTACATTTGCCTCACTCCATGCAATGGACCAAAAATGAATTAACCTTTAAAGCATGAAAGAGTCCTTTACATAGTGTGCTGAAAAAGTTAGTTCTGAAAAAGTTACTTTAAAACATTCTCAGGGTATTAGAACAAAAATTAAAATTCATAATGCATGTTTTTAAATACTTAAGACTTTTATAGCCCTGGTGAGTTAGGTTGTTAGATGTGCCAAAGGAATTTTTTCTCTATATTTTTTTCATCTGTCATCAATTGGTGATGTTTTTGCACAGAAACTGTCTTCCTCTGGAGTCACCACCTGCAGTATCTTATTATAGATTCTTCAGTTCCATTATTCGTATTTGTGCTTCTGAATCTAGATACCACCCTACTATTATCTTTTTTATGTGACATATGTTAGTTGGAATTTGCTACCAGCAAATGGTGCAGAATAAAACGGGGATTCCAACATGGAGATTTGTAACTTTTCAAATTCTGTGTACCTGGTAGTTTAGAAACCCAATAGTTAATAAATTATGGGTACAGTAAAAATACCTGAAACATATGTGGTACACACAAAAAAGCCTTTAAAAATAAAGCTGACTGATGACAGTAAAGACTTAGAAGGTAAGATACGAGTGTGCCTTATGAAGATAATTTTTATTATAAAGTCATAGAAGTATTATGATACCCTATTGAATACCTAGTCTTTGTTAATGCATTATTTTTTTTGGAGTCACAACAAGTATATGCATTTATCCACTCTTCTTAAACTTTTCAAGGTGCTCACTTTGGAAGACTTAGCTATTTCAAAACCATCCTAAGAATGCAGTAATCATGATTTGCAAAGGGTGGAGATGACCTAAGGGTACGTTGACTGAAGAATGGAATGGTGTACTGTGGTGTATGCATACAGTGGAACATTGAGCAACTACAAGAAGGAGTGAAACCGTGAGACACACAATGAGGTGATTGGATCCTGTACACAGTATTTGAGTGAAGTACACCAGAAATAAAGGCAAACACTTTAATGCCTCACCAATATGGACTAATTACAATGTGTAAACTCAGAATTGAATCTTAGAATATAGCCTAACGTGGACGTAATTATTGTAATAGTCCCTAGATTGTAAGCTCTTACAGCAGTTAACTCTATCCCTGAATTGTAATGCCTATCTCCCAACTTTGAGATGCTGATCCCTTAGTGTATAACCTGATTGGTCTCTGGAACAATGCATATCTCTGAGACACCTGAAACTCAGAGCTAGAGCACGGCAGATATGAATGTCAGTATTAGTGCATACAGCCGCTGTTAAAAAAAAGCTGAAAAAGAGCCCAGACTTCAGTGAGTGATATGAATGAAGCAGGTCTGGTTAAGACCAGGGCAAGCCAGGCCAAAGGGTAAAGGTTGAAACTGACTGTATTTTAAAACTTCAACTTCCATATGAGACCAAGGGAAGAGATATCTATTTGGTACAGGATCTAAATTCTCTAAATGGTACAACTCTACAGTCTGTTTGTTCAGACACCACAATTGCATGGAACTTTGAATAGGAAGTGAGATACGGTAGGTTAGTATAGGCTGGAGTGAAATAGTGACACATTCTAGAGTAATTTGGGCAAATAATAAAAAATATATTTACAGCCTCCCCCTCCCCAGCCCCGAGGATCTGGGGGAAGGTGCAGAAGTGTTGGACTTCCTCACTTGGACTGGTGTTGATGTTGTCACAAACATTGGGACTGGTGGTTGGATGTGCTGAACCCTCGATCATGGGACATGCTCTTATGAAGCTTGTTACTGCAAAGGAGAGGCTAAACTTGTATATAATTGTGCCTTAGAGTCTCCCCCTGAGTACCTCTTTGTTGCTCAGATGTGGCCCTCTCTCTCTCTAACTGAGCCACCTTGACAGGTGAACTCGCTGCCCTCCCCCCTACGTGGGACCTGACTCCCAGGGGTGTAAATCTCCCTGGCAATGCAGAACATGACTCCCGGGGATGAATCTGGACCCGGCACCGTGGAACTGAGAGTATCTTCTTGACCAAAAGGGGGTGCAAAATGAGATGAAATAGTTTCAGTGGCTGAGAGGTTTCAAATGGAGTCGAGAGGTCACTCTGGTGGACATTCTTATGCAGTATATAGGTAACACCTCTTAGGTTTTAATGTATTGGAATAGCTAGAAGTAAATACCTAAAACTACCAAACTCCAACCCAGCAGTCTGGACAACTGAAGACGATTATATAATAATGTAGATTACAAGGGGTGACAGTGTGATCGTGAAGACCTTGTGGATCACACCCCCTTTATCTAGTGTATGGTTGAGTAGAAAAATGGGGATAAAAACTAAAGGACAAATGGGGTGGGATGGGGGGGATGATTTGGGTGTTCTTTTTTCACTTTTATTTTTTATTCTTGTTCTGGTTCTTTCTGATGTAAGGAAAATGTTCAGAGATAGATTGTGGTGATGAACGCATAACTATATTATCATACTGTGGATAGTTGATTGTATACCATGGATGATTGTATGGTGTGTGGATGTATTTCAAAACTGAAAAAAAAAAAAAAGTAAATGGAAAAAAAAAAACCATCCTAAGAAAATGTCTGTTTTATTTGATAATGCATTTTAAAATCCAACAACTTCTTTAAAAAGACTCCATTTTTTTCTGTCTTATACATTGAGTTCTAAACAATACATCAGAACCGTGCACGTACCTGGTACTGGAAAACTAAGGTCCCTTTAAGACCAGTTTTTTTAATCATTTATCCAAAGAGATTTAATCATAAAAATTTCAGATAGACCTTATTATCCAATGCTGTCTTGTTGGTAAATGTCCAGTCATAACCCTTAAAGAAAGTGCTATAGAGATGCCCTATCAACACACTTTAGTGAAATCACAAAGGCTAGTCTCCTATGTTAACAGGTGAAACTGAGTTTCTTGAAAGGCCTACAAATGACTCTTATTCAGTTAATTACAGAACAGTAAGAACCTCAAATGCCCATTTAAATCTCATGGGTAAGCTTTAACATGTACTACCTGACTTCAGATTTTTGGCCAGCCCTATTGTTCAAAAACTGAAACCCAAATATTTCTCATTGACTGGCTAAAACAAGATAAATATTTTAGGATCCATTCTTTCTGGTGTTGTAAAGATATAAAGAATTACTTTTTTTAAAGGGTATTTGAATTTTACAAACCTGTTGGCTTGATGAGTTGAGCTCTCTACCATAGGGGCTCAATTTTAAATGACATAAAACCAAGTCAGACAAATTATTAAGCACAAAAGGAGTTGATTAATTCCTTAACTGGGAAGTTCATGGGTAGATGGGACTTTACACAGGGAAGATTAAATACCTCAAAAAATGTCAGGTGTGCTTTTTCTGTCTCTAGGTTGGTTTTCTATGTATGGGGATTTCATTCTTCATCAACATGGTGGTTTAAAGTTGTATGTATCCCAGGAAAATTGTTCTTAAATCTAATCCAGTTTTGTGCGTGTGAATCCATTGTAAGTAGGACCTTTTGATGAGGTATTCAGTTAAGGTGTGACCCACCTCATTCACGATGAGTCTTAATCCTATTACTGGAGTCCTTTATAAATGGAATGAATGGGGGGGGGGGAGCAGGGGGGGAACATCATGGAAGCAAGAAGCTGAAATCAGCAAAACCTGGAAGAGAGGGGAGAGACCAGCAGATGATGCCATGTGCCTCACCATGTGGCAGGGGAGCCAAGGATCACTAGCAGCCAGTCTTTGGGAATAAATCATCATCTTGATGATGCCTTGATTTGGCCATTTTCTCTACTTCAACCATGAGTAAATAAATTCCCCCTTTTTTTAACCTGACCCATTTCCTGCTGTTTATTTTGATCAGCCTAGGAAACTAAAACAGATTTTGGTACTCGGAGAGTGGGGTGATGTTCTTGCAAATACCAGAAATGTGGAAATGGCTTTGGAATTGGGTACTGGGCAGAGGCTGGAAAAATTGTGAGGTGCTTGATAGAAAAAGCCTAGAACACTTTGACGAGACTATTGATAGAAATATGGATGCTAATAGTGCTTCTGATGAGGACTTAGAAGAAAATGATGAACTTGTTACTGGAAACTGGAGGAAAGGCAATCTTTGTTTTAATGTGGCAGAGAATTAGACAAAATTGAGTTCTGATGTTGGAGAGAAACTCAGAATTTGGGAGTGATGAGCTTGGATGTTTAGCTGAAGAGATTTTCAAGCTAAGTGTGGGAAATGCAGCCTGGTTTCTCCTTGCAGCTTATAGTTAAAGGCAAGCAGAAAGGGATACACTGAGGACTGAGCGCTTGGGCACAAAGAAACCAGAAATTGATGGTTTGGAAAATTCTGAGTTTCTGGAAAGTGAGTCCCCAGAGAAGAGTATTCCGTGTGGGGGTTTAACTGAACATGGATCCAGTCAGCCATTTTAGTGCAAGTCAGGATTGGAGGTGCAGATATCCAGGAAGGATCTGTGGAAAGTCCTGCTGACTGATGGCTTGGACCCCTGTGTACTACATGCAGATCTGGCTGAATGGAGCCATTACCAACCTATACTAAAAGGAACAGAAAATAGACAGATTTAAGGAAAAATCACTTCAAAGGCAGTACCGTGGAAGCTGAGGTCTGGACTGAAGACATCTTTTTGGGCTCAGAGAGCAGTCCACCCATCTTTGTGGAAAGGGTGACTCCTCCATGGTGCTTGGAGAGGGCAGGCCTTCTGCCGCATTGTTCAGGAAGAGTCCTGGCGCCCAGTATTGTGAGAGGGTTGAGCCTATGCCCTGCGGATTGCGCAGGGTTCATGAAATGACTTATGACTTTTAGGATATTGTGATGGAATTAATGTATTTTGCATATAGAAAGCACATTTCTGTTCTGTGTCTAGAGGTTGAAGTGTTGTGGTTTGAAGCTGTATGTACTTCAGAAAAAACATGCTCTTAAATCTAATCCATTCCTGTGGGCATAAACTCATTGTGAGTACGATCTTTTGATGAGGCTACTTCAGGTTAACATGTGACCCACTTCATTCACGATGGGACTTAATCCTCTTACTGCAGTCCTTTATGAATGGAATGAGTACAGAGAGAAAAGAGAGAAGACACAGAAGCAGGAAGCTGAAAGCAGCAAAACCCAGAAGAGGAGAGAGAGAACAGCACTGGCCACCATGTGCCTGGCTATGTGGCAGAGGAGCCAGGAACCACCAGTAGCTGGTCTTCAGGAAGAAAGCGTCACCTTCATGATGCCTTGAATTGGACATTTTCCCAGCTCAACCATGAGTGAATAAATTCCCATTTTTTAAAACTGGCCTATTTCCTGGTATTTTCTTTGAGCCGCCCTGGAAACTGAAACAGTCAAGTTTCTCCATATGCCATGAAGAATAGGTGGTGGCAACTACAGTTCATGGTCCCAAAGGAAATGAAACCTTCTTTCCTTTCACTAGTCTAACAAATTTCAGGAAAACTTTTACTGACTGTCCTTATTTCATGGACTCATCACAGATCCAACATCTGTGACCAAGGGATGGGGTAGATATACTCACAATTTGGGTCTTGATTGCATTTTAACCCTGCAGGCTGTTGTCAGCTGAGCTAAGACATCCTGAGTGATTGTCCTACCAAAGCAATATGGAGTAGATATTGGTAACCACCCCTATCCCAAAAGTGGGTCACTGGAATACTTATAGCAAATGACCATTTCTGGTGTTTTCTACATGCTAAAATGATTCTTTGGTGATGCAGAATGTACACACTAAAACCTGGTCACAAAATGCCTCACCATTCCCCTTTTGGCTACGTTAAGATGGAGAGTTTTAGCTACCTTAAGATGGAGAGTATAAATTTACTTTTCACTTTAGGGATTATGTAATAGAACAAATGTGTATGCCTTTGGTAGGCAGATGAATCACAAAATGAAGATTCTCTTGAATAGGATCAGATAAAGGGAGCTGCTCACACAAAAAAAGGAGCCAGCAATGAGAAGAATAATTTTACTTTATTTCAAAATCATAATTTGTATAATTTCCTTCCCATACATATTGTGGCATATATTGTTGAGCTCTACCCTCCCCTGACACCATTTTAAATTAATAGATTTGCATATATTCTACCACTGTGCGTAGTATATGTTAGCTATGGTAATAGCAATTGTACATTTATCTAAATATAGTCACTTTAAGATTTAATAAGTGAGGATTTTCCATCCATGATATTGTACTTAAATTTTTAAAAGAAAAGTTTAAATGAACCTTCATATATCTAAATCCTTGGGCTTAGAAAAGAGACAAAAACAATAAAATTTGATACAGTAGACATGAAACTCATTTAATGCCTATTTTGATTCTTTCCAAAGTAGTAGTTGTAATATTGGATAATGTCCCCAAACATAGCATTTTATCATAACTGCTAGCACAACTCATCAATTAGGGGCATTTCTTAAATGAGTAATAAATTTGTATAAATCACAATATGGAAAATTATATTAGAGATGATTTATTCCTTTATAATCAAATAGAAATAAAATAAAAAACCATAGAACAATCTTATATAGCCAGTTGAATTGGCATTGGGCCACGTCTGACATGAAAACACAAACTAGAGAGGAAATTGAACCTCAAAGAAAGGGGACACCATCATTTACCCGTATCCCATTACCATCATTTACCCGTATCACATTGCTCCTCTAAGAACCAAATTCTCTTTGGTTAAGCTATAGCTTATAAGCAAAATATAGAAAGAAAGAGATTGTGGTTTTAACTATTTGTAACTGGTATGTGTATGGCCCTGTGATGGTTGGGTTGATGTGTCATCTTGGCCAGGTGGTGGTACCCAGCTGCCTGGTCAAGCAAGCACTGGCCTAACCATTACTGCAAGGACATTTATGGCTGGTTAATAACCCAGAAGGCTGGTTTATTAAATCATCAGTCGGTTGGCTGCAGCTGTGACTGATTACGTCAGTGAAGGGCATGTCTTCCACAATGAGAGAATGCAATTAGCTGGATTTAATCCAATTGGTTGAAAACAGATAGGGGACGTACACTTCTTCGGCTGACCAGCGAAGCGTTTCCTGAGGAGTTCGTCGAAGTTGCCAGTTTATTTACTGAGGAGTTCATCAAACACGTTGATTGGAGTTGCTAGTTTGCTGCCTGCCCTATGGAATTTGGACTCATGCATAACCACAGTTTGTGAGACACTTTTGTAAATCTTATATTTATAGATATCTCTTGTTGATTCTATTTCCCTAGAGAACCCTAACTAATACAGGCCCTTTCCCCCCTCTACCTCATTACTCATTCATTGGTCCAGGAGGTTTGTGCTGCTCCCTCACAGATGGACCAACGAACTCAGGTAATCCCTAGAGGGCCTATAGTGGCCTCTAAAAAGGGAAATCAGCTGTCCTTGAGCAGAGAATTTTAGACCACAGAATATTCTCCCTGAGAACTCTAAAATTCTTATGGAAATGCCAGGTCTCTAAGTATAGTTACAATTAGTATAGTTACGTTTAATCTAAAACAAGTACTGGATAACAAGAGAAAGGCAAAATGGCCCAGGCTTATGGGACAATAAATCATATCTAGTGTTTCCTCCATGATGTGCGGTGTGCTATGTACTTTAAAGCTAGCTTGAAATCTTTATAGAGAAGATGGGTCTCAAGAAGAGATAAATTATTTGTTGATGAGACAGTATGTATTTTTTATAAGGAAAATATGCATTACGCAAGACAAGGAGTATCCTTACTGATTCATTGATCCATGCTTATTGTGTACTTTCCTTATGTATGGATCATGTGTTTGAATGTATCAGCTTCCTTTTGCTGCATAACAAATCACCCTAAATCATGGTGCCTTAACACAGCAGGGAAATAACCTTAGGGTCCCAAGAAGGCACCCAAAAGCCTAGCCTTGGAAGTCCCTCAGCATCAATTCTCTGTCATTCTACTGTTAAAAACCAAGTCACAGGGCCTGCCCAGATTTAAGGGGATGGGAAGTAGACTCCATTTCTCAATGGAAAAAAAGGGATGAGTCACATTGTAAATAAATGTATAGGGAGAAGTTGTCACAGGTACTTTTGCAAATAATTTACCACTTTGAAAGCCTGATTAGAGACAAAGCTCTCCTAAAATACCGATAACATCACCACCATTCTAACAAAAGTGTTTGGTTTTACAAGGTGATAAGGCCCATAGGACAAACCTGTTTATATTCCATGGTTTAAGTAAGTCCCAATTTATTCTAATGATTTAAGATCTTTTTTCTGAAATGGGAACAACTAGTGAAGTTCATTTCACTAACACTCAGAATGTATAATTAAGTATCAGAGCCATTGTTGAGTGCCAACACTCCTTGTGCCCATCTTTTCCCTGCAGGCTGACAATTAAGGTGGGGCTGACTACTAAATTGTTAGCTGTTGGGGCCCAGCTTCACAGAGAAATGTTGAGTTACAGAAGGGAGTACTCAATAATCCAAAAATCTTCAGAAGAATTAATGTATAAATGTAGGGTGGAAATTAATAGTGGAAATGTTCTGCCCGGGAGCTCCTCACATATTTCCAGCTCACTTTATAAACATGAGATGGACCCATAAAACTTAACTAACTTATCCAAGGTCAGGACTAGAAAAAGCCAACCTGAATACCATTATACCATAGCATCCAGGACTAGAGCAGCTACGATTATTATCCCCAACTATAGCAATTTTATTTGTACATTTTAAAATATAGCAGCAGGTTTGTCAAAATGGCCTGTGGATCTCAGACAGCCCATAGATTTTAAAATATAAATTCATTTATTGTTTTTCATGCAAACCAGACATTATCTCCTGAGTAATTACATTAAAAGTGGCACCACTCTTTCCATAATTTAAGAGCTGTTTTTGTTCATACATAGTGGCAAGTTGTATATTGAGTAAGTGGGCCATAATTACCTATTTTATTTTTTATGTTTAGTTTGAAGTGGTCTGGGGACAAAGAGTTAAAATATCACCTTAAACCAAATATTTGCCCTCAAATGAGTACCCTTTACCAGACTTCAGAATTTTCTTTACTTGCTTCCTGTTCTCACATTAAACCTCATACCTTAGAACACTTAAAGTTTCCAAAGCAATTTCATGAGCATGGTCTCACTCAATTCTTACAATAATCCTCTAAATGTTATTGCCCGCATTTTAAGAAACAAATTCTCAGAAGCATTATAGTTATCTAATTAATATTAAAAGACTATTGATTTATGACACTGGGATTGGATTATAGATCATTCTCCAGCACAGTTCCTCCTTTAAACATCTAAAACATCTCCCATGTGTACCTTCCTTCCCCCCACCCCCCCATATGTACTGCACTGGGCCCAGGTCTGGTTCATTTCATTATAGAGTGATATTTAACATGCACTGGGTATCTTCTATATACCAGGCACTCTCGCGGATATTAGAAATGTAAGGATGTATTTGACAGGATCTTTGGTTTGCAGAGCCAAAAGCCTGTGATTATCAGTAGTCTCAATAGTTTATTTTGCATTAATTTCTTCTCCTTTCAAGCCATTCTCCATGTCACTGGCAGGTGAATCCTTCCTCAGCCTGTTTTTATTAAGCATTAACTATGTTTCAGGCAGAATCTATATGTTTTATGTGCATTAACTTATTAGGTCTCATCATAGCCCCAGGAGATAAGAACCATTTTAATTTTTATTGTATGGATGCAGAAATTAAGGCAAACACACACACACCAGACCACATAGTAAGAGGAGTATGTTTGTTTTTGAGCACAGGTTTGATTTCAGAGTGTGTATTCTTATTTACTCCTCTAAAATGCCTCTGAAAAACTGAAACACAATTTATTATGTCACTCCTTTGATTTATAACCAACAGTGGATCCCTTTTCCCACGTTGTTAAGTCTGCCTGCTTTTTCCACCTCTTTCCTATTATGTCCCCTGTCTCCTTGGTAACCTTCTTTTACACTTTCTTTGGCTGAATACTTGACTCAGACAGTTTTTTTTCTTTTGCCCAGACTGCCTCTCCTTTGGTCATGCTGGTCCTTTCGCCTAAAACCTGCTCTCCTTACCCAAACCCTTGGGCTGCTTTTTAAAAACCCTGCCCACCTTTGAAGTCTTGTGCCTATGAAGCTTTGTTCATAACTATATCTCCAAATTACTAGGATTCACTCTTATCACAAAGAGATGATTCCAGGGGTAGAACATTCCACAATCCACTCTCATTTATCTAGCTCTAATTTCCATGTTTGCATATCTTATTTGTCCAAAGTCTTGGGTTTCATAAACATATATCACATAAACTAGTATCATATTGGATATTACATGTTCATTTACAATTTATTGATGGATTAACTTCAAAGTTGCCTAAATTGTACTTTAAAAGCACAAATGCCTGGACGAATGTTTTAATTAAAAAACAAACGAATAAATAAAAATGAAACAAAATGAAAGCACAATTTTTTTTTTTAAGATTGACAAAGAGGGATTGCTTTGAAGAAAGAATCTTCATGAGATGAAGTAGCAAAATCAGTTAACCAGGTAATTCAGGCACTACAATATCTTTGAGCATAAAAAAGAAACTTTTAGGCCACCATTTTCAATTGGATTCAGCGTTGATTAAGAAGGAAAAGTAATTTAGCTTTCATGTCTCTGAAATTCATGTGTTTCTACTGAAATTACTCAGTTGAACTCAACAGAGATTTATAATTCATTTCCCATACCTAGCCAAATATAGCAAAATTACCACCTAGAAACAGTGGCATGTTTGACCCCTGACCCAAATATTTGAATAAGTCTCTCATTTCATGGGAAGTCTTTTCAGCAACGTATTTCTTTAATGCTATAAAAGTTCTGAGGCATGTTGCTAAAATCTAAACTTTCCCTTTTGTGTCAAGGTTTAAATCTTAATATGTTCACCTCTTCCCCAGAAGCATGGCACATTCAGGTACGTGGACTGGCACGATCTACTCATAATTTTATCTTATTGCAGTTGTAATGATTTCTCATTTTAAATTTAAAATATCCAGTTAGTTTATGGTGTCAAGGGAGAATTCTAGAAACCCTGTTTGGCTAGCAAACATACCATTTTGAAACTGAATGATTAAAACCAAAAGGACTCTTTTTCAGCAGGCTCAATTGATACCAATGAATACTATGATATATATACATATATACACAAACATGTGTATATATATATATATATACACATATATACATATACGTGTATATGTACACACATATATATATACACACACATACATATGTATATGGAATGTGGGCACAGAACTTCACTAACTCAAGGGCTTGGTATTAAAGGAGATGCTGTTTCTTCCTGAAGTAACAGTCATACATTTCAAGAGTTGTCAACTTTTGAAGACTGGCGTTGTACACTGACAGAAGTACGTTGGTGAAGCCTCTCCGTTTTTTTAGCAGGCTAGTTTCTTCATAGCTTAATTTGAGAGGCTTCAGTGACTATTAAATAATTATCCATAAAATGCCAATTGTGATTGCCAAAGTTTCATACTCTCTGGAACTTTTGAGGTCTTCAAATAGAAGGAGAAATGCCACAGTTTTGCTTTTTGATTGTTCACAGGATTATTTCTGAGAAAATATTAAAGAGAAATGTTTCTATCAGATCATTAAACTACGCCTTAGTTCTTTATTCTTTCACATTTTTTGGAATCCCTATTATGGTCAAGCTCTGTTAACCATTTTTATTTATGTTATCTCATTTAATCCCTTCAATGAAAACATGAGATAAGTATTATTATCTCTGTTTTACTTTTTACTGAGGTTGTGGCACAAAAGCAGCCATAAGGAGTAATGACTTGTGTGGCTGTGTTTCTATAAAACTTTATTTGCAAGAACAGGCAATGGGACAGATTTGGGCAGTGAGCTGTAGTTTTGCTGACCCCTGACATATAACTTTGAGGTACAGAAAGATTAATAAAAGACAGGCATCTAATTACAGAGCTCACAGATCAGAGGGAGTGACATTCTTGCACACTTGAAATAGAAAGGGCAATCACGAAGTGATATAATAAGATTGTTAAGGTGCTATGCAGAGCACAGAAGATAATAGTGCCTGTGCTGGTTCTTGAAGGATGATTAGGATTTTACTAGCTGACTTTTTGGGAGGAAGGGAATTCTAAGTAATGGGACTAGCGTCAAGGAGTCCAGAGTAAAGTTTTACACACAGTCCAGAAACAGTAAGGGGTGAGTCAAGTGTAACTGGAGTAATAGGGCATTTGGGAGCAGTAGTAAGAGACCCTAGTAGAGGCATCTCAAGGCCATATGTTAGGCCCTTGAACACCATGCTCAGGGATTTAGACTTGATTCTTTAGCTAATGGAACATTCCAAGTTCAGAAAGAATATATATCAAACTGAAGACACTTTGCTAACCTCTCACCTGAGGTATGAGAAACCAGGTGAGGATATGGTGGGCAGACTTCTACTTTTTGCTTTTTACCCTTCTATATACCTTTAATTTGCCACAATATGCATGCATTTCTTTTGAAACAAGTAAAAAAAAATAAGTTGGTATCATTCTTCATTTTCTTAGCTCTTATATTTTTAAATTGTAGCTGAAAATGCATATATAAATGTTTCCTCACACTTACTGCCTTTGTTTACCAGTTACATGGTGTTTGGTCCCTGCTGTTATAAGATACAGTAGATTATAAATCATTTGTCATATGTACAGTTATTTTAGGGGGTAAAATGGTGGTAGAAGTGAGGCTTGTGGCACTGACCCCACCAGACAGTAATTTTCATGAGGTTAGGGCTCTGTCTGCAACTCTGTAAGTAATTCAGCAGTATGTCCTTAATGAATAGCTATAGGGTTTTCTCCTCTAAAAGTGCTATCAAACGTCCTTGTTGTAGTTGAAGGGGCTATAGGTCCAGTATGGACTGAATCATGAGTCCCACAAAGACATGTTCAAGTCCTAAGCCCTGATCCTGTGGACATGGACTCATTGGTTATTAGGATCTTCAAAGATCCTATTAAGGCTAGTCCAAACTGAATCAGTGTGGGCCTTAATTCGATGACTGGATTGTTTGTAATCAGTAGGAGTGGGAGGAGACAGAAGGAGACAGATGGCTATGTGACAGAGGCAGAGACTGAGTTATGGGTTACTAGTAATCCACCACCAGAACACTACAGACTGCAGAGAAAGTATGGCCCGATGACACCTTGATTTTGGGCTTCTAGCTGCCCAAACTGTGAGACAATAATAGTAGTCTGTGGTATGTGATATGGCAGCCCAGGAAGACTAAGAAAAGGTCCTTCATATTATCTGAGTAATCCTGAAGTGGGTATTTGTGGACAATCAGCACCCATTCACCCCATGGAAGAGCAGTTCCCTGGATTTTCTTGGAGAAGCACCCCTTCTCCATTCGGATGAACATTGTAGTTGGATGGGGTTGCCAACACTCTCAGCTCTAGAGCTGAGTCCTGTTTCACCTAATCCTTCACTACTTGGCCATCCTTTGGCCACAGTAATTGGTCAGAAATGCAATGTGACCCAATCAGAGCTAAAGTTTGGTCAGAGTTTTCTAACTGTGCTATTAGAAATTATCCCCCCAAATTTTGAACCTGAAGGTGTGTGGCCTGGAGATGCTGCCTCCATCTTGTCACCGTTTATAGCCTGCAAATGATGTTAAAGCACACAAGAATGCTAGGAGACAGAACTCAGAAGCCAGGTTTTATAACACCCTAGAAGTTCCATTCAAGCCACTTCAAAAGGTTTCCCTATCCCTGTTTTTTTTTTTTTAATGCAAGGACACAAATTCTTTTTTTTTGCTAAAGTCATTAAAACATAGTCAGTTGCAACCTAAAACTCTTGCTTTAGAAGTTGTAATACATCCCCACTCTGCATTGTCTGTATATGTATATTCAAAAGTGCTTTGTTGTTCTAATATGTTTTGGTCTTCAGAATGAGTTATGCACATTTATATAACCAGGAACCACATGATATTTAATTAGATGATTAGAGGGACTAGAAATATACAGAGGTTCATATGAATTCTTTTAGTTTGGACATAAGTTCTATATGATCATGATTACTCATTATTAATTTGCTGGTCAGTATTTTCTTGTGGTAGACAACTCCAGTTGACTGTATGTGGTTTGTAGTTTCTCTACCTATTCTTTATAAACTTTACTTTGAAAGAAAATGTTTTGCCTCCTTTCTGTTTCACTTCCCCCCAGTCCCCACAATCAGCAATATCTTGTATCTTAGACTATGGAATTACAGATGGGCATCCATTACCTTCTTGTTTATCAAGCCCAAGTTTATATCCTAGTGTTTAGTGTTGTAATTTTTTCAAAAAAATTGTTCAGATAGTGTTTAGTGTTGTAATTTTTTCAAAAAAACTGTAAAACGGAAATAGAAATATTGTAATGTCTTTTCTAGCCATCAGCCTAAATTTTGTATCCCACTTAACAGAAGAAAAATTGAGCTGATTGAAATTCTCCAAAAAACAAAAGCAAACAATGCATAAACATGTAATGTTATTTTTGTTTGTTTGTTTGGATTTGACTGATGGTAAATTATAGTCTCAATTCATAGAGGAATTTATATTTAAAAATGAGGAAATGGTATCTTAACTAGAATAAAATTTTTTCTTTGATTCCAAAAGGTTGATGATGTATCACGTTTCTGTTTTTGTACTGTTTACTGGTTTGCTAATGCTGCTGTTATGCAAAATACCAGGAATGCATTGGCTTTTATAAAGGGGGTTTGTCTGGTTACAAAGTTACAGTCTTATGGCCATGCAAATATCCAAACAAAGGCATCAATAGTAGGATATCTTCACTGAAGAACACCAGTGGCATCTGGAAAACCTCTGTTAGCTGGGAAGACACGTGGCTAGTGCCTGCTTGCTCCTAGGTTGTGTTTCAAGAATAGCATTCTCTAAAATGTCTCTCTAAGCTGCAGCCAATGCCAGGGGTCCACAACTCCAAGCATCTCTGAGCTAAGCCAAATAGTGTCTGGGTCTGTGCCATCATTTTAAAAGGACTCCAGTGATTAAATCAAGACCCATGCTAGATGGTCAGGGCCACACTGCCATGGAAATAATTCAATCAGAGTTATTGTCTACAGTTGGGTGGGTCACATCTCCATGGAAACAGCTTAATCCAAATCTTCCAGTCTAACCAACGCTAATAACTTCTGTCCCCACAAGATTGCATTAAAGAACATGGCGTTTTGGGGGACATAATACATCCAAACTGGCACATGTACCTACTTGAAAAATCATTTGACCTGAAATATATAGCACAGACACATAAGATTTTTGTAATCACCTCATAGCCAGTAAAAAATAGTTTTAACCAACTGGTATTTCTTCTAGGAATCAGAAACAATCTGTACATTGATATGATTGGGGCATTTATGTAACACAACTGATTTGCCTCTTCGTGAATTCTTTCCCTAACTCATCCAATATTTGCAGGATGTCTTGCATAGACATAGAATGCATTAATAGACTTGTAAGGTTTTATGGCTGGCATGCTGGGGCACACATAATTATTATAGTCCTTCCTCTTTTAAACATTCTGTATATTCAAGAATTGAAATAAGTCAATAATAATACTGTGGCTATTTACATTTAAGTAGTTGAAAAATGTACAAAACAGAGTGTATGCTCAAGATTTCTGCATGTAAAATTAACTAAGTCTGAATTGTAGATCTAGAAAGTTCTATAATATAGTCAAACCAAATATAGATCAAGTCCTTTCAGCAACTATTCTCCTGTTTTCCTTAACAAAGGATAGTTTTTACATACATGTTTTTGCATTTCACAAAATGTTACTAAGTGCAATTAACCAACTGTTATGTACAGCAAATATTTTTTGAAATATAGAGAGGAAATAGAATTGCATAGACAGGAATTTTTCTTCATTACCTACAATATTTAATATATACCAAGAATGACTCTGAGAATCTGGAACAAAAGATGTGGACCTGGCCATACCCCTTACAATATTTAATGTTTGGAAAAACATTTAAACACTTTTTGTTTCTATGGCAACTTCTAACAGGGAACAAAAGTAAAGCATTTATTTTCAGAAGTTCTTCGATTGCCTAAGTGAAAATGTAAACTATATTCTCCCAAAATAGTCTAGTGTTGAAAGAACAATTTTTTCCCAGTGCAACTTCATAGCCTGGTACTAAATTTTGTGCACAGTGAGCATGGCTTCTGTGCAATTTATGGCATATGCATTACGGCAGATCCCAAGTAAATTATGAACTCTGTCTGTTACTGAGGCACTGTCAAACTCTGATTGATTTGGACAGTTTGTAGTTAATTAAGTTCATTTCCAATTCTGTCTCTTCATCCAATTTCAAAGCATTCTACTTTGAAAGCCTATTTTCAATTAGGAAGAAGGATGAAACAAAAAGAATTAATTACAAATGTGACAGTCCCCATTTAAGTCCTCATAGTGGAGCAATTATGTATCTTAAAAGTTAAGAAATTGAAGAGTTATACTTGTCTAATATATTATGTCCTTGATATGTATCTTGTATATATTAAAGTCTGATGTGAGCATTTCATTATAGTGAAAAACGGAAATGATGGAAGTTATCTGTAGTTACAATAAGTTAAATAAGTGAAGGCCTTCTTACTTGGGCATTTTATTTAGTATTTAATTACTAAGGATTAGACTTGGTAATGCCTTCTGAAGGGTATAAGCATAGCAGAGCGTTTAGAAAATCTTGGGATAAGACATCAATTTACTTTGTGAATCTTGAAAATTGAGGAGCATGGGTAATTTTTTAAAGCCACTAGGTGATTCTGATACAATAAGCCACCACGCCCCACCCTCACCCATCCTGTTACTTTCAGAAGTCCTGTGAGCTGCCCACCACAACCAGTAGAGGCAGATTTCCACAGAGAACAAATGTTGAGCAGGTAATAGATCTAATATAAGTATCTATCACTGCCTCTTACTAGGTATGATTTGACAGTTGTTGTTTTAACTTCTGTCTTCCTCAGTTAAAATGTTTATAAAATGAGGATGATACCATAAAACCTACAGGATGGATGGAAGGATTAAAGGAGATAATGTGTGTAAGATGTTTCGCCCATACCTCACGCAGTAAATGTTTATCATAATAATGATGATGTTACTTAAAGATAAAAACAAATAACCGAGGTCGGATAACTTCCCACTTAATTTTTGTAGCAGGATATTACTATGAATGGGGTCCTGGAAGTGAGAAGGAGATTTGAGGTTGTTGATTGCACTTAAATACTTTGAACTTAATATATCAATAGGACATCAAGTTGAAAATACCAAGAAGGCAGATAAGAGGAGAGAGAGCTATGTGAAAATATTTGAGGTTTCTTAGTGATTTTTTTTTTTTCTCCTAAATGCTGTGGATAAGATCCTAGTTAGTGTGGAGAAAGTGAAGGCTGCTGAATGGAGGCATTGCCTTGTGGATGAAAGAAGTTGAAAGAGAATGTAAAACAGAATGTAAGGCAGAGGAGTATGTAAGACAGAGATGATTAAGACAGAGGGAAATTCTGAGGAAAACAGCCGGGAAACCCTAGTGGATATTAAAACGTTGTAAAAACAAAAACAAAAACAAAAACTGCACAGTTTAAAAAGATAGAATGGAGAGTCAAGAACCAGATCCTAGTACAAATAGATGAAGTGTATGTTGATGATGCGCTTTCAAATTAAAAGTGGGAAAATATGGCTTAGTCAATAAATAGCTTGAGAAATATTTAATGATCTTTAGAGGGCAGGAGAAATAGGTTTTTATCTTATATCACACACATCTAAATATCTATAATAGATAGATTAAAGATCTAGATTTTAAAAATGTACTAACTGAATATTGGGGAGACAAACCCAGAATCCATAAAAGAAAAATTATCAGATTTGAATTATGACAAGGTAATAACTCTCTTTTATAAAAATACCATAACCCATAAACAAAGTTAAAACATTGGGGAAATTAGTTTTGCCATATGCAATAACCAAAGGTAAATATTTATGAAATTCATGTCAACTTGTAAAAAGTTCAGTCATCCCAAGGGAAAAATGGACAAAATATGTAAATAATAAATTCCCAGATAAAAATTACAAATAAACAATGAAGAATCACATAAATGTGTTAATCTCTTTAAACTATGACAGACCTGTTTTTCTCTATCATGTAAGTTTAAAAACAAAAGGATTGTGGGTGAGAGTATATATAAATATTCTCTCATATTCAGTTGGTGGGTGATAAATTGGCACAGTTGTTCTGGAGTATAATTGTATGGAACCATTTATCAATATTATAAATGTGTATAGCCCAGCAAACCCGGCATCACTAAATCTAGCATGGTTTTATATATATATATATATATGATTAGATATAAATGATTGCATGATTAGATAAATATAGATATAAATGCTATAGATGATTACATTAGGAAATTTAGGTATGTTCATACAAAGGCTCATTAGAGCAACAAAAACAAAAAGACATCAAAATAACACTGAAATAGTCTATCAGTTAATAGGATAACTGGATAATATACTGCAGAAATTTAAACAATAGGGAAGTAAATCCACTGATTTCAAAGTATATCTATAACATTATTAGTCAATAAAAAAGTTGAGTGTATTCATATATATAAGTAGATGCTGAAGCAAAATATTGGTTACAGACTGTTATTACAATAGCTAGCAATGAAAAGCTACATCAGAAGGCAAAAGGGAAATTTTTATCATAACCTTAGAAAATTTAGTTGGGTTATAGTGTTGCATTGTGTGTGTGTGTGTGTGTGTGTATTCTTTTGCATATTTTAAATTTTCCCAAGTAGTCACTTATATCATTGCATTTATAGTCAGAAAATAATTATATTTTTAAACATGTTTTCTTGACTCAAAATGGGTTTACAGTGAGACTCTATAAAAGTTTCATTCATTCAGCTTACTTTTCAGATACTTAAATCCCCCAGAGTGTTCCTATGCCAGAGACCACAGCCTCTCCAAGAACACCAACCAGATGCATCCCCCTTTCCCATAATGTCGATACACTTTTCTTTTGTATGCAATTTTATTGAGATATAACCACATAACATACAATCATTCAAAGTGTACAATCAGTTCGTAATATCGTCATATAGTTGTGCTTTCATCACCACAAACTTTGAACATTTTCATTATTCCAAAAAATAAAATAAAAATTATGATAAAAAAGAACATCAAAACATCCCATTCCCCTCCTCCCCCTCATTGTTCCTTTACTTTTTTTTAATACAGTTTAATTGAGATATATTCACATACCCTACAGTCATCCACAGTGTACAGTTATTCACAGCACCATCATACAGTTGTGTGTTCATCACTAGAATCAGTTTTTGAACATCTTGCTTACTCCAAAAAAAATAAATAAAATAAAAGCAAAAAAGAACACCTAAATCTTTCTATCCCCTTCATCCCACCCTATTCTTCATCTAATATTTGTCCCCATTTTTCCACTCATCTCTCCATACACTGGAAAAGGGGAGTGTGAGCCACAAGGTTTTCACAGTCAAGCAGTTACACTATGCAGTCTACATACTTATACAATCATCTTCAAGAATCAAGGTCACTGGGTTGCAGTTTGACAGTTTCAGGTATTTCCCTCTAGCCATTCCAACACACTAAAGACTAAAAGGTGATGTCTCTATAGCGCCTAAGAATGCCGTCCAGAGTGACCTCTCGACTCCATTTGAAATCTCTCAGCCACTGGAACCTTACTTTGTTTCATCTCTCTTCCCCTTTTTGGTCAAGAAGATCCTCTGAATCCCACAGCACTGGTCCAGGCTTATCTCCAGGAGTCATTTCCCACTTTGCCAGGGGGATTTACTCCCTTTGGTGTCATGTCCCATGTAATGGGGAGGGTAGTGAGTTCACCTGCTGAGTGGGCTTAGAGAGAGGGGGTCACATCTGAGCAACAGAGAGGCTCTTGGGGCAGGAGGGGGACTCCTAGGCATAGTTGTAAGTAGGCTTAGCCTCTCCCTTGCAGCAACTAGCCTCACAAGGGAAAGCCCCCAGTTTGAGGGCTCAGCTCACTAAATTGGCAGTACTTAGTGTTTGCGGGAAAATCAGCAATAGCCCAGGTGGGGAAGTCCAACACTTCCACATTTCTCCCCAGCTCCTCGGGGCGGGGGGGGGGGGGGGGGGGGGGCAAATACATTTATACTCTCTGCCCATATTACTCTGGGATGTTGGGATTTCACCCCAGCCTGTACAAACTCACCAAATCCCACTTCCCATTCACTGTTCCCTGCACCTATGGTGTTCAAACAAACTGATCATGCAAATTAGATTATCTAGTGTGCTACAGACAATATAGATCCCATACCAGACAAACATCTCCTCCCCTGGTCTCACACATAAGTTGTAGCTTTCAAACCCAGTCAGTATCATCCTTTACCTTTGGGCCTGATTTGCCTCAGTCCTAACCAGATCCTCTTCCTTCATATCTCTAATTAAAGTCTGAATTCTTTTTCAGCTCTTTCAACGTTTGCCATATGGGTTAATATTGACATTCATAGTTGCCAAGTTCTAGCTCCCAGTCTCATGTCGACAAGTTAGGGTGTTAACTGACATCCCTAGACATCACTAGACATCCCTGAAGATAGAGAAAATGATTAAACAAGAAGAAGAGGTAGCAACAGAGAAGATAGGATTTAACAAAGGATTACGAATATTGAATCTTCATATAAATATATATATATATTTTAGATGCTAGGGTATTAGAATAGCTAGAAGGAAATAAAGAAAATGGTAGAACTGAAAAAGTTCTTTGAAATTTGCTTTAGAGCTCCTCATTAAATTGTATTTTGAAATTTATCTTTCTATATATATATCTTATATTTCACAGTGAGGAAATAACTGAAACTGTGGAACTGTAACCCAGAACAATAACATTCTTTGAAATTTTCTCTCTAATTACTTGTTAAATTGTACTTTGAAAGTTATCACTGTTATGTATATATGTTATATTTCACAATAAAAAATGTAAAATAAAGAAAAAAATGGATTTACAATTGTGTGGTCAATACAAAGACATTCTCTGTAGACAGACCACCCAGATTCATATCCAGCATGACTTGCCTTGCAACTTTCCTTGTTATTTCACCTCTCTGTGCCTCAGATTTTTCAGCTGTGAAATGAACATAAAAGTACCCTCTATAGGGAAATTTTAGGTTGTGTGTAGGTTATCAAAATAAAAAAATTTAAAAACCATAGAACTGTACAACATAAACAGTAAATCCTAAAGTAAACTCTGAACTATAATTAATAGTATAATTATAATAATGTTGTTTCATCAGTTGTAACAAAGGTACCACACTAATGCAAATTGTTAATAACAGGGAAGATAAAAATATTTTTTAAAAAGATTGAAAAAAAAATGCCCCCTTTATAGCATTGTTTTATGAGTCATTAAATGAGATGTTAAAGGTGAAGTATATGCTTAGTACCTGGCAGATAATGAGGCTTCAGTAAATGTGGTGGTGTGATTTTTATTGTTTCTGTTGGTGATAGTGACAGTGCAGAGGAAAGGGAAGGCTGGCTGTTTGAAACTTCAAAGAAAGATGAAGTAAAGTATGGGAAGGGAATGAATGTGAAGTTTATTTCTTTTGAGTTACCACCCCAGTTCATGAAGAGGTAGGCTATTTAAAAATTATATTTCTTCACTACTACTTAAATCACCTTGCCAGCCTCACCTCTCCCTTCCCTGCAGTTGTTCTGGGTGACTGTCCAGTCTCCCATCTTACTTGTCCCCATCTTTCTGCCTTTCCTCTGACTCTCTCCACCCTGGAGGGTCCTTTTTACCTGTTGAAATTCGGCCCACCCTCTGAAGAACAGCTTATGGAGGCCCTACCACGTCCATGACAAAAACCCCATTCCCCAAGCTTTGTGCACTTTGTTTGCACATCTGTCTGATTACCTCCTATCTTTTCTCTTCATGGTTACCTTTTGTAGCATGGCTATTTTAGTCAATGTAAATGATACCCACAAAATATATTTCCTAATTACAAGAGTGGGGGACTAGGGAGGTGAGGGATGGTGGGAGGTGTCGAACATCATGCCCCATGCAGAATTCAACAACATAACTTATACATAGCAGACTTTGAATCTTATTAACTGATTTTAATGTGCAATTAAGAGGAGGGAGCTATGGAAGAGGCAAATATAACTCTTAATTTTTTGCATATGTAATGGTGGTGCTATAAAATAGAAAAAGTGATAGTGGGACCTCTGAGTAAAAATGAACAAGGAGAGAACTTTCTAATTCCTTTCCATTCCCAAACTCAAGTAAAAAGGAAAGCAACAAAGACAATAAAAACAGAGAGGAAACCTCATCTTCAGTGAAGTGAGGAAAGAACCACAACCCCAAACCACAAAATATGAAAATTAGAGTAAAATTTGTACCAAATGAAAGGAGCATGTGGGAAAAATAGAAATGAAATATATATTTTTTAAAACAGGGGTAAACTTTATGTGGCACAGTTTTGAAGGACAAATTAACAATCCCTTGTTTGAAAAGGAGAGTTTTGGTGAGTGGATAAGCTGAGGGCATATGCCTGGACTTTATTCCCTTTGACAGTATTTGGAGTTAGGACTAAAGGAGTATCTGCTCAGTTGTGCACTGCTCAAGGAAGTGGGTCTGCAGCATGGAAAGGTAAAGGACAGAGGTAAGCTTTTTAGGTGCTGATAGCAGTTAACTGCATGAAGATAAAAAAATGCTAAATTCTCACACACATAATGATGCTGATTATTTTAAAGGAAAATATAGATTTCTGAATTTATCTCAGAAGATAGAAATAGACTATACAGTTACAAGGAAATAATTGAAAAGGTGGTCAAAGAGCTGTGCCTCAAAGTTATTGGGCCATGACAGATTTACAGGTCAAATTTATCAAACCTACAGGAACCAGAAAATTCCTATTGCTGTTACTTAATCTTCCCTAGAACCTTAATTTAAAATGATAATAATAATAATAAAGCCTTCTTACATCTTTCTACAGAACCAGGATGTGTGATGCTGAACTATAATAGAGATAGTCTAAAAATATAGCCAGATCTAATTCATTAGTATCAAGAAAATTCTTAGTGAAACATCAAAGTTAATCCAGGGGCTCTTTAAGAGAATAATAAGTAGGATTCAGACTTACATTGTTGAGATGGTTCAACAGTGAGAAATGTTTATATGAAGATTTGGGCATCTATGCTTACCTCCATCAAAATTTAAAAGCGTATTTTATAAAACTTAACATTCATTCTGATAAAATGTATAGCAAAATTGGAATCAGTAAGATAAACACACATTTACAAAAACATACTCATATAAACACACACCACACACACATACACATGATTTTTGGAAATGTTGCCATCAGCATAGAGGAAAAGAGAGAAGTTATAATTATCTGCATAAAATTGGATCACATCTTCCAAAAGTCACAATTGATTCAATGATAGTATTATTATAAATGTAACAAAATTTAGCATGAGATTCAATTTTCTGTCTTTGCCCACATACACTTTCTCCTAATTTATCAGCACAGCATGTCTTTGTATGTGTGTGTGAATGGGAACATGATGTAGAATTAGGAGAACTTAGAGGAAAATTGGAGAATTAAGATCATCAACTTCACAAAAAGATTCTGGATTAATTTGGAGACAGAATAAAAAATAAGCAAACAACCACAAAAAGCAAGTACAGAAGAAGAGGGCTTGAAACCTAGGGCATAGGAGTGGTAGAAAGTAAAGAATTCTACATCTGGATGTCAGGTAGAGATTTTGATTGTAAGGTGAAAGTAGACATGCCAGAGATTTATTAGCAACTAGCTGCCATCCCAGTGGAGGGTATAAGTGGTGATGGTGAAAAGAGGAAGCAGTTTTTTAATGGATTTAAAAATGCAGGGGTTTTCCTTTGAAAATGCAGGCCCTACCACTTCCATGTCTTCATGGTTAACTTTCGTATCTTGGCTATTTAAGTCAATGTAAATCATACCCACAAAATATATTTCCTGTTGATGAGGAGATGATGATTGTAACATGAAGATAAAATAAGTATTCACTGGACCCATAATGATATAACTAAATACCTGAATAATTAAATGTGGGAGAAGCAACAATTCTTCCTTACAGAAAAAATTCTAATTACTAAGTGTAGAAGAAATGAGGGAAATAGAAAATCACCGTTAGGACACTATAGTAATAATTACTGCAGGAAAGAAATCTGATCGATGCTAAAAGAAAAAAAGTGGACATAAGTTTAAGTAGAGATTGGATATGTGCATAGTCTCAAATATCTCCCCCAAACGTTTTAGTAATTACAAAGTGAAAGTAGGAAGTTGTGCCAGTTTGCATGTATTATGTCCCCCAAAATGCCATATTCTTTGATGCAGTCTTGTGGGGGCAGACATATTAGTGTTGATTGGATTAAAATCATTTGATTGAGTGTTTCCATGGAGATGTGACTCAATTAACTGTGGGCATGACCTTTGATTAGATAATTTCCATGGCGATTTGGACCCCACCCATTCAGGGTGGGTTAATCACTGGAGTTCTATAAAAGAGTTTACAAACAGAAGGACCTCAGAGCAGCTGAGAGAAACATTTTGAAGACAGCTGCTGAAAGCAGACTTTTGCTGACACTTTGGAGATAGTAGCCCAGTGTTTGCTCCAGAGAAGCTAAGAGAGGACAAAACACCCCAAGAGCAACATTTTGAAGAACGCACAGGAGCTGAGAGAGGAGCCGGAACACAACCCGGGATCAGCAGACACCAGCCACGTGCCTTGCCATCTAACAGAGGTTTTCCGGACACCATTGGTCTTCCTTCCATGAAGGTATATTCATTTTGATGCCTTAATTTGGAATTTTCATGGCCTTCAGACTGTAAATTTGTAACCAAGTAAATCCCCTTTATAAAAGCCAAGCCATTTCTGGAATTTTACATAATGGCAGCATTAGCAAATTGGTACAGAAGTTTACAGTGGAGAATCCTGGTAGACTCCACTTTAGACAAGTAATCAAGGTTAACTTCAGTAATAATAAGATATATCAACATCATGTACTCCCTGATTTGAAGCTCTGAGAAGTGAACGTCACCTCTGGGCTATCCTTCCCAATATACATGATCTTGATAATTAGAAAACATAAGACAAACCCAAATTGAGGGACATTCTACAAAATAACAGACCAGTATCCTGTAAAAGTGGCATGGTAATGAAAGAAAAGAAAATGCTGAGGAACTGCCACAGGTTGGGGGAGACCCTAGATGTGACAACTAATTGCATTGTGGCAGGCTGGATTGTATCCTGGAGCAGAAAATGTACATTAGTGGAAAAACTGTTGAAATATGAATAAGGCTTGGAGTTTAGTTCATAGTATTGTACCAAAGTTAATTTCTTAGTTTTGTGCTTGTTCTATCGTGTTGTAAGATGTTAACATAAATGACAATTGGGTAAAAGGTGTACTATATTTGAAACCATCTTCCATGAGGCTTAACTTACCTAAAAAAAATGAGTACATTGTTCTTCTTTTGATTTTCTGAAAATTCCAATAAAAATTTAAATTCATTTACTTTTCTTATATATGATTATTTTTATTACAATGCTATACAGGTAACAAGGTCAAAAGTTAATTCCAGTTATATTTAGAGTAAATGCCCAACAATAGGGAATAGATTAAATCAATTTTGATAAGTTATATATTAGATTATTGCTAAGGAAAAGTGCTCACAATACATAATTAAATAAAGAAGGTTAGAAAGCAACATGCAAGGTATCATCATCTGTGTAAAACTGTGTTTGTGTATGTGTGTGTATATATGTGTGTGTTTGAAGAAGATTCTCTGTGATGTTGATATTGGCTTGGTTTCTTGATTGTAGCTTTTGGGGTACTTTTAAAATATTCTTTCTATATTGTTCTGTATTATTTAGAACTTCATGGTGCTCATTATAACTTTTATAACCAAAAACGAAATACCATGACACAGTCCCAGGAAAGTTATAGTGGTTGTTCTAGTTTGCTAATGCTGCAGAATGCAAAACACCAGAGACGGATTGGCTTTTATAAAAAGGGGGTTTATTTGGCTACACAGTTACAGTCTTAAGGCCATAAAGTGTCCAAGGTAACACATCAGTAATCGGGTACCTTCACTGGAGGATGGCCAATGGCATCCGAAAACCTCTGTTAGCTGGGAAGGCACATGGCTGGCATCTGCTCCAAAGTTCTGGTTTCAAAATGGCTTTCTCCCAGGATGTTCCTCTCTAACAAGCTTGCTCCTCTTCAAAATGTCATTCACAGCTGCACTGAGTTCCTTTTCTTTGAGTCAGCTCATTTATATGGCCACTGATCAAGGCCCATCCTGAATGGGTGGGGCCATGCCTCCATGGGAATATCTCATCAGAGTCATCACCCACAGCTGGTTGGGGCACATTCCAAGCAAATCTAATCAGCACCAAAACGTCTGCCCCACAAGACTACATCAAAGATAATGGCATTTGGGGGACACAATACATTCAAACTGGCACATTCCACCCCCTGGACCCCAAAATGACATTATCTTTCCAAATACAAAATACATTCATCCTACAACAATATCACAGAAACTTACATCATTTCAGTAACAACAGTTAAGTACAAAATCCTATCAAAATCAATTATAGGCGTGATGGGTCCTAAGGTATAATTCTCCCTTAGCTTTGGATTTGTGGACTTAGAACAAGTTATATGCTTCCAATATACAAAGGAGGGACATTCATAGGATAAACATTCCCATTGCCATAAGGAGAAAGAGTAAGGAAAACAGGGTTAACAGAACCAAAACAGTTCCTAAAACCTGCAGGACAGACTCCATTAGATTTCAAGGTCTGAGAGTCATTTACAGAACAACGTTCCATCCTTGGGGCTTGAGAGAGTGGGAGTCTAACCCTTCCTAAGGGCCTTTGTGGCAGCCCTTTCCTCTCCAAACACTTGGGTGAGTGCTCCAACATATCCACACATTGGGGAGACCACCTTCTTGGCCCCACCCTCCTCAAACATCGGGGCAGCTCCCAGATTCCCTTCCATCTCCGGGGCACATGCTCAACCCCTTCAGAACAGTGTGGTGGCAGCCAGGCTCTCCCCAATTCCTTGGGAATGTGCTCCACCCTCTTTGGGGCTTGGGGTGGCAAGACATTTCCTGAGCATCCAGGCGGAAGGCCCGCCCTCAACCTCCAGGGCAAACTCACCCTTTCCATGCATGTGGGCTGCTCTGCTCTCCCAGCCCAAGACCTCTTGACTCCAGACCTCAACCTCCATGGCTCTGTCTTTGAAGAAATTTTTCCTTCAATTTGTTCCTTGTCTGTCTTCTCCAGTCCAGACTGGCAATGGCTCTACCTGTAAAGATCTTGCAAAAATTCTGTTGGTTTCGCATGAAGCATGCAGGAGTCAAAGCCATCAGAAAATAGGACTTTCCACAAATCCTTTCTGGATAATTCCATCTCCAATCTTAGCTTGTACTGAAATGGCAGCTGGGTTCCATGTTTGGTTACATCCCCACATTGGGCTTTAGCTTCTGGGATTCCACCCCCTGGAAGCTTGTAATTTTCCAAGCCATCAGCTTCTGGTTTCTTTGAACCCAAGAGTTCAGTTCTAAGTTTCTCTCTCTCCACTTGCATTTTGCTGTAAGCTGCAAGAAGAAGCCAGGGTACATCGTCTACATGTAGTCTGGAGATCTCCTCAGCTAAGTATTCCAGGTTGTCACTTTCAAATTCTTCCTTCCATCTGACACCAGGACTCAATTTTGCCAAATTCTCTGCCACTTTAAAACAAGGATCGCCTTTCTTCCAGTTTGCAATAACACATTCATCATTGCTGCTCAAGTCCTCATCAGAAGTATCTTTAGAGTCCATATTTCCATAAACAGTCTCTTTAAAGCAGTTTTGGCCTTTTCTGTCAAGCTCCTCACAATTCTTCCAGAATATTCCCCTTATCCTTTTGAAAAGCTGTTCCAACATGTTTGGTATTTGCAGACTCAGCAGCAAAAGCACCCCACTCTCGGTACCAAAATCTGTTCTAGTTTGCTAATGCTGCGGAATGCAAAACACCAGAGATAGATTGGCTTTTATAAAAAGGGGGTTTATTTGGCTACACAGTTACAGTCTTAAGGCCATAAAGTGTCCAAGGTAACACATCAGTAATCAGGTACCTTCACTGGAGGATGGCATCTGGAAAACCTTTGTTAGCTGGGAAGGGACGTGGCTGGCGTCTGCTCCAGAGTTCTGGTTTCAAAATGGCTTTCTCCCAGGATGTTCCTCTCTAGCAAGCTTGCTCCTCTTCAAAACATCACTCACAGCTGCACTGAGTTCCTTCTCTTTGAGTCAGCTCATTTATATGGCTCCACTGATCAAGGCCCACCCTGAATGGGTGGGGCCATGCCTCCATGGGAATATCTCATCAGAGTCATCACCCACAGCTGGGTGGGGCACATTCCAAGCAAATCTAATCAGCACCAAAACGTCTGCCCCACAAGACTACATCAAAGATAGTGGCATTTGGGGGACACAATACATTCAAACGGGCACAGTGGTCATTTATATTAGAGGTATCCAGGAGGAAGAGAATTAGAAACTGTCCATGGAATTTGGCAATTAAAAGTCAAAGAGACATGAGATAATGGGACAGGTTGGGTTTTCTAGAAACAAAGCTTGAGGCAGGGATTAATGTTCATGAGATTTACTCAGGGTGTGTTCTTAGTAGAAACCTGTAAGGAAGTGAGGGGAGAAAATGATGGGGCAGGGAAGGAGTCGTGTAAGAATGCAAAAACATAATTTCAGGTCAAGTCGAATATCCCCTTATCCTGCAGGGAGCTCTGAAGTATACATTTTCCCTCAGAATCTGTCCTGCCTTGTAGCTCCTTTGCCTTTTTTATCTCCTGCCAGTACCTCAAAGTCATTGGCCTTGACAACATAACTATCAGGCAACTGTAGCAGAAGAGGCTATGATTACTCAGCAGGGAGTGCAGGGAAATTCCCTGAGAAGTTTATAGGTGTGACCCAAATGAAGTTCCTGTAGCAGCTGAGGTATGGATATGCCGTTTCCACCCATAAAAGCATGGGAGATGGGTTTTGGAAAAAAAAAAAGATGGTGGATATCACATCTTCTGGTTAAATTATGAACGCTGAACTGAACATCCTTGAGAGCTAGATAGAAACTGTTAGGGAATGGTAACAGATCACACTACCTAATGATTTCTAACAATCATGTTTTTACATTGTTGGAAAGTGAGGATCAAAATATGTGCCACTCAACTTGGTGGAAAATATAAATGGTGTACCTTTCTTTGGAAATATTAATTATTATTATAAATAGTGTAGTGGTTAAAAGTGTGGATTATAGATTCAGATACCTGGATTCAAATCCTGGTTTTGTTGAGCAGTTTTCTGAACTCCTGATTTTGGTCCCTTACCTGTAAAATACAAATAATAATGGCAACTTTTTAATAAGTTTGTCGTGTTAAGTAGTAAATACACTAATGAATTTAACACAAAACCTGGATTTGTATGTGCTCTGTCAATATTATCTATTGTAAAATATGCTTGTGATAAGTTTCTTGGAAAATATATTGCTGTGTCACTATAGAATTTGTCATGTCACTATGTAAAATTCTTTAGCATCAGTTTATTTTTATGAACACATCATATGAGGAAAAATGTTTTTAATATTGAATACGTTGTACATAAAATATTTTTTAATATTGAAAGGTCTTCATACAATAGATACTAAGTGTTCTGGTTTGCTAATGCTGCCAGAATGCAAAACACCAGAAATGGATTTGCTTTTATAAAAGGGGGTTTATTTGGTTACAAGTTATAGTCTTAAGGCCATAAAGCGTCCAAGGTAAGTCATCAACAATCAGGTACTGTGCTGGTTTGAATGTATTATATCCCCCAAAACGCCATTATCTTTGATGTAATCTTGCATGGGCAGACACATCAGTGTTGACTAGATTTTGGAATCTTTTGAATGTTGCGCCCCACCCAACTGTGGGTGATGATTCTGGATAATTTCCATGGAGGTGTTACCCCACCCATTCACGGTAGCTCTAAATTAAATCACTGGAGCCATATAAATGAGCTGACAAACAGAAGGAACTCAGTGCAGCTGAGAGTGACATCTTGAAGAGGAGCTACAGCCAAGAGGGACACTTTGAAGAATGCACAGAAGCTGAGAGAGTAGCTGCAGATGAGAGACAGTTTGAAGACTGCTGTTGAAAGCAGACTTTTGCTCCGGAGAAGCTAAGCGAGGACAACACCCCAAGAGCAACTAAGAGTGACATTTTTGAGGAGCTGCAGCCTAGAGAGGAATGTCCTGGGAGAAAGCCATTTTGAAACCAGAACTCTGGAGCAGATGCTAGCCATGTGCCTTCCCAGCTAATAGAGATTTTCCGGGCACCATTGGCCATCCTCCAGTGAAGGTACCCTTTGTTGATGGACATTTATGGCCTTAAGACTGTAAGTTTATAACCAAATAAACCCCCTTTTATAAAAGCCAATCAATTTCTGGTGTTTTGCATTCCAGAAGAATTAGCAAACTAGAATAGGTACCTTCACTGGAGGATGGCCCATGTCCATTAAACCTCCGTTAGCTGGGAAGGCATGTGGCTGGCATCTGCTCCTGAGTTCTGGTTTCAAAATGGCTTTCTCCCAAGACCTTCCTCTCGAGGCTGCAGCTTCTCAAAAATGTCACCCTTAGTTGCTCTTGGGGCATTTTTCCTCTCTTGGCTTCTCTGGAGCAAAAGTCTGCTTTCAATGGCCGTCTTCAAACTGTCTCTCATCTGCAGCTACTCTCTCAGCTCCTGTGCGTTCTTCAAAGTGTCCCTCTTGGCTGTAGCAAGCTTACTCCTTCTGTCTGAGCTTATATAGGGCTCCAGTAATTTAATTCAGACCCACCCTGAATGGGTGGGGCAATAGCTCCATGGAAATTACCCAATCAGAGTCATCACCCACAGTTCAGTGGGGTGTATCTCCATGGAAACACTCAAAGAATTACAATCTAATTAACACTGGTCTGCCCACCCAAGATTACATCAAAGATAATGGCATTTGGGGGGACATAATGCATTCAAACTGGCATACCACATTAGTTTGGGTCATCACCAGCTTTTGTCTAGACCATCGTGGCATCCCCTTCACCGATCTCTCTCCTCTCCATCTGTCTTCCCAATGGATATGAAGGTAGTCTTACTAAAGCAGAAATATAATAACATGGCCTCTATTTATCACTTCCTTTAATGACTCTCCAATGCCCTTAACATGGCATATTTGGTGCACCTAATTGTACCCTGCCCAGCTTATCACTCCAGCTTTATCTCTCACCATCTGCTTTACGCTCTGAACTACAACCACAACAAACCCCTTTACTCTATAGAACTCCATATACTCTTAAGCCTCAAAGCTTTGAAACATGGTAGTCCCATTGCTTGAATCTTTCTTCTCCTGTTTCTCATACTACTCCTATATTTTTGTCTGGATAAATTCTACTTCAGAGAATTCTACTTCATGTATATTCATAAATATCACTTACCCTGGGATACCATTACCGACCCATTTATTTCAATACCCCCACCTCACCCAATGTGTTCATTTTAGACTTTGTTGGATATACCTTATAGCTGCATTTTAATTAGTTTTTCTAACTTTTGGCTCACTATTATTGTTCCTCAGGGCAGACAGTGTTTTTTTACATCAGATTTATTACTGGGCCTAGTATAGAATAGTGCACAGGACATAGAAAACTCTCAATAAATATCATGAATAAATGCATGAGCTACATAAGTGTGACAGAAGTCCCCCCCCAAAAAAAAAAAAATAAATCAGTGTGACTATAATCAAAGGGAGCTGTAGGGAAAAGGTAGAATGAATAATGTGATCCTGAATCAGAGGATTCTTGATATTGAACAAACCTGGAAAATAATCAACTATTATCTCATAAACCATTAATCCTTCCTCATTCTCTTATTTTTGCTTTCTCATCAAATTCCAAGTAAAGACATTAGTGCTTCTTGTTATTATTTGCTGCTTACATTCACATTTTTTCATTGTATTGTCTTTCTATGTTGCACCGTGGGTTATTTCTTCAGATCTTCTTTCAGTTTCCAAAATATGTCTTCAGCTTTATCTAATCTGTTATTAAGCCTATTCATTGAGTTTTTAATTTATTATTACATTTTTATATAATATGCAAACTCATATTAAGCTCTTTTTCTTTTCCCTCAAATGTGCCTACTCACATTTTAAATATGGTGTCCTTGTTCTTTTCTCATGTTTTGAATTCAGTCTTTAATTTTTTCAACCAATTAAGAATATCTATTATATATCGTTATTGTGTAATTCCAATAAGGAAAGATCTTCGGCATCTGTTTCTGCTAACTCTTGTTTGTGATGGCTTGTTTCCTTGCCTATTTTGTCATTTTGGATTGCCCAGACTTAATTTATGGTTATTCTGTGCATCCTGGGTTGAGAGAGCAACTCTCCAAAGAGAATTTGTTCTTGCTGCCAGGCATCTTTGTATTCTACCAACCTGAGACCTCTTTATGTTAATTACTCATAAAATAGTGGTTTTCAGTACTACAAAGGAAGTATAAATTCAAACCACACACTATCATGGTGGCAAGTTTGTTGTTACAAATCTTTAAGGAAGCCTTTTTCTTTTTTTTCCGCCAGAGTTCAAGCCAAAACAGCCAAATTATCTTCTCTCTCTTTACAATTTGGTGGATTTTTTCTGGTCCACCTTTTTAGATAGCCCTTTCCAGCTTTGTCAGTTCCAGATTTTACATTTCATGGGATCCCTCCCTACCACTACCAAGGTTTTCTCTCTCATATCCAAGTGTTCATAAAAATACAAAGTTTTGGTTATCAAGATTGGCAAACACCTCCCAGTAAATCACAATTTCAGTGTAGCTATTACTACAGAGTTTTGAGCTATTCCTTCATTTTGTGTAATGGAGTACCCTTATGTGGTGATAAGCTCAGCATTTGAGAGTATACTCAGCATTCCTGGGTATTTTATGGTGAGAGAGTTTGCAGCCTATTCACTCAATCATATTGACAGAAATGCAAGTCCAGAGTAATCAGTAACCTGACTAAGGAAACAATATTGTTCTTAAAATGTAATATGCAGTTAGAGTCTAATTCATACTGATTTAGCTAACTGAAATTCCCGAGTCCTGAGAATCTCTCAGTCCTGGGCAAACCAGAATGGTTGTAAACCCTAGATTCAGAACTACTCATGCCTGGCAGTCAGGATTGTTAGTGGCAAGTGACAGAAACTGGTATTGGCTGTCTTAAACTAAAAAAAGGAATTTATTAGAGGAATATTAGGCATTCCCAGAAACAATGGGTTCCTGGCAGCCAGGCCTGGCAGATAAGAAAAAACAAAGAGAATTCTCTGCATCACGTACTGGTTGCTTATCCTAGAGGTGAGCTTTAATTCTCACAAAGACACAGAAAAAGCTTCTAAGGAGATGTGGTGCAGCAAAACAAAAAAATGAAATCTTACATAGCACCACATAGATGTGATGGACTAATTGGAAGAGACTGTGTTTCCATGATTACATCCAAAATTGGATTTGATCTTTGGAAGCCATATGTGATGGTTAGGTTCATGTGTCAACTTGGCCAGGTGATGATACTCAGTTGTCTGGTCAAGCAAGCGCTGGCCTAACCATTGCTTTGAGGACATTTGTGGCTGGTTAATAAACCAACAGGCTGGTTTGTTAAATCATCAGTCTGTTGGCTGCAGTTGTGACTGATGACTCACTGAAGGGCATGTGTGATAGCTTGAATTGTACCCCACCTTGGACATGTTCTTGGTCTTGGTCCACATTCTGGGGGTTGTGGATGCATTGTAAATAGGATCTCTTGAAGATGTTACTTCAGTTAAGGTGTAGCCCAAATGAATCAGGTTGGGCTTTAATCTGGATTACTGGAGTCCTTTATAAGCAGAGTTAAAGTCAGACATAGAGAGAGAAAAACACAGGAAGCAAAAAGCTGGAAGTCATTGGAACTCAGGAGAAAGGAGAAGACACGACTGTGTGCATTGTCATGTGACAGAAAAACCAAGGACCAAGGATCTCTGGCAGCCAGTACCCGAATTCCATAGACTATGGGGAGAAAGCATCACCTTGCTATTTCTCAATTTTGGATTTCTCCTACCTTCAAAACTGTGAACCAATAAATTCCCTTTGTTTAAGCCAAACTATTTTATGATATTTGTTTTAGCAGAAACGAAACTAATACATTTTTTTTAATATTCTAAGTGCCTGATTTCATATTTCCTGCTGTTATGATTTTCATATATCTTTATTGCATCTCTACTATTTGAAAGGAGAATTTAGAACATTGAATCATTTTTTGCAGTGCTTGATTCCTCTCTTCTTGCTGTTCTTAGTTTGTCCCCTTGATCTTCATTGCTTATAATTTTTGAACTATTTAACTTCCTGTTGCCTTATTTCAGTCACTGTACCTATACCCATCCTATTAACTTTTATGTATTTATTTTTTAACTAGAGAAGTTGTAGATTCATAAATGAATAATGCCGAAAATACAGAGTTCCCATATACCCCCTGATTATTAACACCTTGCATTAGTGTAGTACATTTGTTACAATTGATGAAAGAATGTTGTTATAATTCTACTGTTATCTACATTAGGGTTCACTGTATTGTACAGTGTTAGATTGGCTTTTTTTCTTCTTAATTTTTATCCAAGCAACATATATACAACCTAAAATTTCCCCTTTTAACCACATATCAAATATATAATTTGATGTACTTAAGCATAAAGATTCTTTTTTGATAAAAAGTTACTTCTCATGCAGTCTGCAAGGTAGAATAGGAAGAGTTGTGATTCACATAACAACAAAACAGGATAAGTATTGTTCCTACTATAAAGGTGAGGAAATTATGATTAGAGAAGTTAAAACCATGTTCGAAATTTATATAGTTAAAAGGAGAGAGGTGATTCAAAATCTTCTGACTATGAAGTTTTACCTTTAGCAATTAGGTTACTCTTGTGTAGAATACCTAAGAACAGTTTGCCAAATTATTTCCCACTATTCATTAAATTGAAGACTAAATGCCTCTATTATTGCTTTCTGGTTAGAGAATCCTGTTCATTCATCCTTTCAACAAATAGTTATTTAGCAACTTCTTCATTCTAGGCACTTGTGTAAGTGCTTGGAATACATACTTAAATAAAAAAGAAAAAGATCTCTATAGCATGTGTCTTGTAGCAGAGGTGAGATAGACAATAAAAACTAAATATACTTAATTTTAATTGTGCAGTATTTTAGATGGGGTTTAAGTGCTTTGGAAGAATTTAAATATAGTGTAGGGTAAGTGGGAAATGAGAGAAGAATTATTATAGGGTGAAGTCATATATTAGGTTGAACCATGTGAAATTGTTTTTGACCTACAGAATTAGCAATTTCATATGGTTCAGCCTATATAGGTGTCAAGATTGGCGTCATTGAGAAGAGATTTGAGTAAAGACTTGAAGGAAGTAAGGGTGTTAGCCAAGCAGATATTTGGAGGAAGAATGATTAAGGTTCGTTTTATATATTACATATCCTTGCAACTCATTTCAGTCTAAGGCCTTTTTTATCTGACTTAGTCTCCTACCATATATATTCTACTCTGAGTTATGTCAGAACTCATTGTAGAAGTTTAAGGCATCCAGAAAACCAAATGGTTTTTTATAATATCATTGGGGTTGTGACCTTTTCACATATTCCTTCCTTTCCGAAACAGAAAATAAAATGAAAGGAACAACAATAAAAAACAAAACAAAACAAAAAAGCCTTTTTCAAAAATTTCCTTCCCAGTGATTCAGAAGTGCTAGATAGGCTTCTTCCTTTCTTTCTGTTTTCTTTCTACTAACCTTACTTTTATTGCCAGAAGAAAAAAAGATGTGGATGTTTAGTATATTTGGTAACCCCTGGCAGGGTCTATTATGATCTATTATCCGCTCAAGATATCACCATCTATGCAGTAAATGATTAACTCAGCAGGCCTGGGTTACCCAAACCCTACACATTCCAAAGAAGAGATTGACCCTGACCAACTCCTGTGGCTAACCTCTGAGTCCCTGGGACATCTTGTCTGATAAGATTATTTTTGTATGCTTGAGGCCTTGGGCCACACCAGCTTGCTTATTCTAATAGTGTAATTTATAGTGAATACCTGTGTTTGTATACCTTAAGCTTTGGGCCAGTATGTATCAGTATGACTTCTGGGGAGCTAGAGACTGAGTAGCTAAGATCAATAACATGGACACAGCATATCTATGGGACTGAGCCTCGCTAAAAACTCTGGACATCAAGGCTTGGCTGAGCTTCCCTAGCTGCCAGCAACACTTCACGTGTTGTCAGTCGCTGTTGGGAGAGTTAAGTGCGCACCCTACAACTTCACTTAGAGAGGACAACCAGAACCTTGTGCCAGGTTTTCCTGAACTCCACCTTTTCACTTTGCTGATTTTAATCAGTGTCTTTTTAATGTAATAAACCGTAACTGTGTGTATAACAGCTTTTCTGAGTACTGTGGCTCTTTTTGGTGAATACAGTGTGGTCTTGAAAACCCCCAACACACCATCTGTTAAACCTTATCTCTTCCTACTAGGGCACAGTGGCATCTTTTACTATACTTCTAGGGTCTGGGGATCATTTACTTTTGAATGGAGTCCAAGATAAGAAGTAGACAACCTTTTCATTGTGTTTCAGAGCCCCCTCCCCATCCCCATTAAATATCCTTCCACTTGTTTGTGACAACACACGGATTTTGATTCTTCCTCACCTTCTCAATACCTCCCACCCCAGCTCCATCCTGGCTTTATTCATGGATTGCATCTGTTGTTTTTATTAGGATCACTTCATTTGAAAACTTAGCTGAGATCCAGAGATTCCAATATTTTTAGCAAGTGCCTGAGATGCATCCTAAAAGGTAGAAAGACAAAGTTCTCAAGTACAACCAGTCTCCTTAGTCAGTTAACTAGCCCACAAAGACTATTGATCAAACTATATATTACTTTCTCTTTCTGCTTCCTCTTTCTAATTAAAAATTAACATTAAACATCTACTTTTTTAAAATTCAGTTTTATTGAGATAACCATAGGCTCTGGTGCATTGATTTTATTTTTTCCCCCAATACCATCCCATTTTCAACAGCTTTCAAAGTTGACATTCATTTGTCCTCCCTCTTATATTTGTACATTTAATCACAGTCATTGACCACTCTAGGTTTAACTGAGTTATACAGTTCCAGTCTTTATCTTCTATCTTTCCTTCTGGTGTCATACCTACACCTAACCTTCCTCTTTGAACCATACTCACAGTCATCTTTGTTCAGTGTACTTACAATATTGTGCTATCATCATGCTGTATTGTGCTATCCATTTCTGGATCTATACAAGCAAACTTCTTGAACATTCTATACTCCTTCAGCATCAAATGCCTGATCTCTACCCTCTTACTATCTCCTGATATCTTCATCTCTACATCTTCTACAAACTGCTCTCTCCTGTCTTCTCCTATCTGTAGCACTTCCTTAAGTATTTCTTATAGAGGAGGTCTCCTGTTCATGAACTATTACTGTCTGTTTATCTGTAAATATTTTAAAGTCTCCCTCATTTTTGAAAGACAGTGTTGCTGGATATAGGATTCTTGTTTGGCAATTTTTCTTTTTCAGTATCTTGAATATATCATACCACTGCTTTCTTTCCTCCATGGTTTCTACTGAGAAATCCACACCTATTCTCCAGGTATTTCAGCGAGTGCTTACAGAATTCTTCTCTAAGTTTGGCTTGTTCACTGTTTTTCAACTTCTCTAGACAGCCTGTAGGACTCTGCTTCCTTGGCATGCCTGCTAGTCACCCATTGTTTTCCTATTGATCAGTTCCTTAGTGTGCCTTGATATTCTTCTTACTACCTCATTTCAATCTTGATACACATTTATTCTTATTCTCCCAAAGAATAAAAAAGAACAGACTACGATGTTTAGTAGTATGATACAGAATGTTTGGGTAGAGGAGGGTGGCTTTTAAAAGTAGAAATGGAAAACATAAGAGTAGATATAAGTTTTATTTCCAGAACCCATCAACTGTTTTTCTCCATAGAGGTAATGTTGTATTGGTGTCTCCTTATTGCCCTGGTTGGTCATAATGTGGTAGGGGCCCTTCCATGAATAGCAATTTCTGTAACTCACAGTAGAGCCCCCAATTCTTGAAATACAAGAATATCCAGAGAGAACCACTAATGTCACTTTCATCCTGATGCAGCAACTTTGCCCCTCTTTTTCCCAAACATTGATACTTCAACATTTTGTTTAAATAGACTTTGCACACAGGTTAGTTTTCTTCTTCCCTAACAGTAGCTGGAAAATAAGAAACATAAAAATTTCTAAACATGGTTTGTTCTGCTTTATATTCATAAGAATTTTAAGATTACTGGGGTTCAGTCTCAGTGCACTCCTACTATAACATATCTTAGGGTTCTCTGTTATTCTCTGGGGTGAAGAAATTCAGTTGTAAATTGTTATGTTAGTATTCCTGCTGTCACTAATTATCCAAAACCTCATGGCTTAAAACAACACATTTTTATCTTAAAGTTCTGAAGTCAAAAACTTGAAATGGGTCTCAATTTGCTACAATCAAGGTGTAGGTAGAGCTATCTTCCTTTCCGAGGCTCTGGTGGACATCCATTGTCTTGTGTTTTCCAGCTTATGTAGGCTGTCTGCATTCCTTGGCTTGTGGTTCCCTTTCCGTCTTCAAAGCCAGCAGTACATGGTCCATTCTTTCTTATATCACATCACTCTGACACTGACTCTCCTATTCTCTATCGCCACTGAAGTTATCTGTGATCTTATATGGTTGTAGCTTTTTATCCAGCCTTTCCTGACCACTCAGCCCTCAAGGGTCTCTTTCTATGGCCAATCTGCCTTAATGTCTCCCCAAGTGAATGGGCTTTGAGTACTCCCCCAAATCCTACTCTGTTTTGAATCTTCAGCTTCACATGTGGCTGTGATAGAGCTGAACTCAATTCTGGAGTCTCAGTCTGCCTTGTTTTCACAGTGTTGAAGATCCTGGTTCAGGAACGGGCAAGAAGTGGTCTGAGATTCTTCTCTGTTTCTTACCACCTCTGAGAACTTGGGCCAGTGACCTAACCTACCTGAGCCTTACTTTCTTCATCTGTGAAATGGGGATATTGTTCATATGGACTTCAAAAGGTTGTTCTCAAGTTCAATTCAAGCCTAACCCAAAGTATTATTTATTTTTTTTGAAATAAATTCAAAGTTATAGGAACAGTTGCAAAAACAGTACTAACCCCATACAAAGAATTCCATCATACCCTGACCCCCCTCCCCCGATAGCTCAATCCACCAACCTTAACATACTGTCACATCACTATTTCTTTCCTTCCCTCCCTCCCTCCCTATCTATCATCCATCATCTGTTGCTCTGTCTTCTGAACATATGAGAGCTAGCTGCACACATCCTTGAACATACACTAAAATTCACATATATATTTCCCATGAACAAGAACATTCTTTTATGCAGTCCCATTAAGCGCAGCTACGAAGTACAAAAGATTCAACAATGATACGAAGCTTACATTCTGTATTTCCTTTACTTTAGGTCTCAACTGTGTCCCTTTGAGCCACCTGTCCTCTATCCTCCAATCCCATCCAAGTTCATCCTTGGCATTCAATCATCATCTATTTAGACTGCCTTTTTTTATTTTTTCAGTTGTGGAAGCATACATACAGTATAAATCTTCCCATTCCACCCCCTCCCTAGCCTTCCATTAGTGGGATTAATCACCTTCAGAATGTTGTAATGCTCTTTCCCACCATCCATTACTAGAAATTTCCCTTCACCTCAAACAGCAACTCCACCCTCATTTCTTAACTCTCCATCGCCCCTTCCCCCATTTCTCTTAACCCATGCTCTACTTTTCATCTCTATGGTTATATTCTCTGATAATTTCTTTGTGTTTGCTGTGGGGGTTAAAATTAACCTCTTAAATCCATATCAATCTTGTGTTTCTTTGATACCACCCTCACTTCGATAGGACACATAAACTATGTTCCTATACTCCTCCATTCCCCCACCTCTATATATAGTTGTCTAAAATTACATATTTTACATTGAGTTCAAAACCACTGATTTGTCATTGGAGTTTGTGTATTTTGTATCATGTAGGAAGTAAATAGTGGAGTTATAGTTCAAAAATTATTGATTTCTATTTCTATTCCATTGTGGTTGGAGAATGTGCTTTGAGTATATTCAATTTTTTTTTTTTTTTTAATTTCTTGAGGCTTGTTTTATGTCCCAGCTTATGGTCCCTTCTGGAGAAAGATCCATGATCACTAGAGAAAAATGAGTGTCCTGGTGCTTTGGGATGTAAGGTACTATATATGTCTGTTAAAATTCTCTATTCTCTAGGGCTCCCTTTAGAATCTGAAGTAGGGCAGGTCTTTTATTGGCAAAGTCTCTCAGTATTTGTTTGTCTGTGAAAAATTTAAGCTCTCCCTCAAATTTGAAGGAGAGTTTTGCTGGATAAAGTATTCTTGGTTGGAAATTTTTGTCTCTCAGAATTTTAAATATATCATGCCACTGCATTCTCGCCTCCATGGTGGCCACTGAGTAGTCACAACTTAGTCTTATGTTGTTTCCTTTGTATGTGGTGAATTGCTTTTCTCTTGCTGCTTTCAGAACTTGCTCCTTCTCTTCAGTATTTGAGAGTCTGATCAGAATATGTCTTGGAGTGGGTTTATTTGGATTTATTCTATTTGGAATTTGCTGGGCATTTATGCTTTGTGTATTTATATTGTGTAGAAGGTTGGGGAAATTTTCCCCAACGATTTCTTTGAATACTCTTTCTAGACCTTTACCCTTCTCTTCCCCTTCTGGAACACCAATGAGTCTTAAGTTTGTATGTTTTATTTTATCTATCATATCCCTGAGATCCATTTCGATTTTTTCGATTTTTTTCTCCATTCTTTCTTTTGTTCTTCCATTTTCTGTTCTGTGGACTTCTAGGACACTGAGATGTTGTTCAGCTTCCTCTAATCTTGTATTGTGAATATCCAGAGTCTTTTTAATTTGGCCAACAGTTTCTTTTATTTCCATAACATCGTCTATTTTTTTATTTACTCTTACAATGTCTTTCTTATGCTCTTCTAGGGTCTTCTTTATGTTGCTTATATCCTGGGCCATGGTATTCTTGATGTCCTTTAAATCCGTTGCCATGTTTTCATTCCTCGATTGTATTTCTTTGATTAATTCTGCGAGGTACTTTGTTTCTTCTGATAACTTGATTTGTGTGTTTGGAGTTGGATTCTCCATATCGTCTGGTTTTATCATATGCATTGAGATTTTCTGTTGTTTTTGGCCTCTTGGCATTTGCTCTGCTTGACAGGGTTCTTTCTAGTTGTAAAAAAAAACCTATCTAATTTTTCAGAAACACAGTTTGGTGGCATACACTTTCTCTAATTAACCAGCAGATGGTGTCTGTGAGTCACCTATACCTCTCAAGTCAGTTCTCCACCTTGTCCCCGCAGTGTGTGGAGAAATGGTTCTTGTGGAGTCCAGCCAGAGAACTCAGCCTGGGTATGTTGCTGGAGCCGTCTGCCCTGAATGCGGGGCGCTTGTACGGGTGGCCAGGGAGGAAGGACAGCCTCAATATTCAAATCCCTCCGGTTCCTGAAGATTCAAGGCCGCTGCAAGAGTCCAAGCCTTCATTTCATTTCAGCCCCAGCCCCTCTCTCTCGCTGTCCCACAAACCACCGGTCTTGGCGTAGCATCCCTGGGTTCTCCAAGCGGGTCCCCCCACCCAGCCACGATCCTCCAGGACCTCTGCTGAGGGAATGCCATGCTATGCCACCAGTGTGCGCCGTCCCTCAAGGGAAGCCCCGGGCCGCTGTGTCATGCCGGCTCACTTTCAACGTGATGCAGGAATGGCCGAACGGGGCGTCTCCACAGCCCCCTCCTTGCACAGTTCCTCCTTCCCAGCTCCCGGACAACTGGCAGGGCTCTGGGCTGTGGGCACGGCCCTGGGCAGGAGTTTATCCAGCCCTCTGGGGAGCCTGCTAGCTGCGGGGTTTCTTTCTGCTTCCGGCTCTCCCCTCCATTCCCTGGCCCCTGGGATATCTGCAGCGGACTATCTTCCAGGCCAGATACCGAGAGGCCAGCCCAGCCCCCTCTTGCTGTGTTTTACTGCATGGTTCCCACAATCACATCTGCAGCCACTCCTGGGTTTTTCCTTTTTTTTTTTTTTATTAAAAGAGCCCGTCGGTCTCCAGACGCCAAACCCTGGCTTCCCCAGATCACTGTGTGGCTGCGGGACTTCCAGCCAGCTTACTCACTCATTTCAGACTGCAGACCCCCAGTTTCACCAAGTATACAGCCCCTTGGAACTAGCAGATCTCGTCCAGCTGGTGCATCGCTGTAACCGGTATTCTGGGTCACTCTCTGGTCCTTATCTAGTGTTTTTCACAGAGGTGTTCCTTTGTCCTGTCTCATCTAGCCACCATCTTAGTTTCTCCCAAAGTATTATTTTTATAGAAGATCAATTATAGGAAGAAGGACCAAAATAATAGTACTCAGGAGGTTCCAGAAATTAGGACATGGGCATGCTTAGGAGACCATTATTCTGCCAGCCACACAAATATATACATTTTTCAACTTGACTAGATATTGCTAATTTGCTTTTCAGAACTTTATGTATTTTTTTCTCAACTTTACTTTTAGTGGTGTTTAATATTAATTATAATGAATATGCCATAATTTCTAACTTTACTTTTTTTCCATGATTTTGCTATTATATAAAACAGTGAAATGTATATCCCCATGGCTAAGCATTACCCAGTTTTTTTTTGATTTTTGAACATTTCTAAGGGTTTTTTAATGTACGTTTTTCTATATTACTTTTATAATTTGGTTTTTGGAGGTAAGAGCTGTTGGTACCATGTCTGTTACACAAAGATATGATATGGTAATCAGATGACGTTGATCACATCTAAGCTACTGGCAAATACCAACCAACAACTGGTCTACCAAATCCTAGTGCATAATACCTGTCACATCACTGATATTTACCTGCAGCCCTAGGACCTATGTTCAAATCTATGGAAATTTTGTTGAGCCTATATGTGATACTGGAAAACTAGAAAAAAAGTCTGAAGAGCCAGGGTTTAATTTGGATCTTCCATTGTTAACTGTGTATCATCTGAATCTGAGTTAACTCATTCTTAATATTTTTAGCAGTAGTTCAATTAATCTTACCATATTGTCAAAAAATAATAAACAAGAAATTCTTAGAAACTGATAACTAAAGCATAAAATAAAATAGAATTTTCCAGATTCATAGATTGGTGAGACTCACTGATAGATTTTGTTTCAAGGCCTTGTTCACAGTTTTTAATGATTTGATATATAAAAATGAAACTTATTTAGCTATATGTTTAAGACAGAGATTTTTGGATATATGGCATCTATTGGTATTTGGAATGAAATAAAGCCATTTTACCATGAGACCCTGGAATTTGAGACAATATATCTAAATCAGAAAATGGCAAAAACAGACACACATATTGCCATTTACCCACCATGTTCCCATGGCAGATATCACAAATGATGCACACTATACTTTACAGAAGAATGCAAGAAAAATCTAGAAGGAACATTAGAAATACAAAACCATTTTGTAGCTCCAGTGTGAGCTACAAAAAGTTCATTGAGGTCATCAGTGGAAATGTTGCTGAACAGCAGAATATTTACATCTTGCCAGAGTATCATCCTACAGATTAGCTGGTAGTTAAAATGAAACCAACCAAACAAACAAAAACATACAAAATAGAAAGGGACCTTTATAAAGGTGGAGTGTTGTGCCACTACTTTAAACAAATGATCAAAGCTAGTGTCAATTAGAGTGAAACTGGCTACATAAGGAAGTTTCAGATTAAGCTTTCAGTTTTCTAGAAACAAAGGACGTAGAGAAGGAAGTTCATGCTATGAGGAAGCAGTGAGAGCCGTAAAAAATGGAGAATTACTGAAAAACAACTGCTGGGTCTCTTCACAAATGTATACCATTTAAAGAAGAAATTTGAATATGGAATACATTTAGATAGTATTAGAGAATCCTTGTTTTTTCAGGGGTGGGTGGGATGGGTTTATGAGAATGTTCTTCTTTTGGGGATATACACACTAAAGTATTTAGGGTGAAGTGTTTTGATGTCTGCAAATTGTTTCCAATGGTTCAGGATAGATAGATGAATGGATAGGAAGAAAGTAAATATGCTTAAATGTTGACAATTGTTAATGTTAGGAGGATAGACTTATAAAGTCAAACTTCTGTGGTTTAAAAGACCTACTTCCATCTCATTCTAGTTATGTGGGAACTGGAGAATTTTTAAAAAGTTCTCTTAAGTCTCCCATTTTCTCATCTGCAGAATTCATTTTATAATGGTGTCTGTTTCATAGGATTGCCGTAAGAATGAAATGAGCAAATGCAATAAAAGTTTGTTATTTACTCTTCATGATGTTGGAGGAAATTTCTCCATTACATACAGAGAAATAAATAAGTAACCTACACATACCCCTGTTATTGAAAACATGTTTTGAATGTTCAAGTCACCAGCAAAAACCAGAACATTTGGTAATGTTTGATTTTCCAGAGTCATGGAGACCAATGACTATTTCTAGAGCATCTATTATTTGCTAGGAACAAGAGATGTAACTATGAAAGTAAACAAATAAAAAACCATGTAAAGTCCTTGCCCTCAGAGAGTTGATGTTTTAGTTGGGGGAGACAGCAAACAAATACATAAATCAGTACATTATTCCTTAGTGAGTGCCATGTATTATAATGAAAAATAAAGCTAAGTGAGGAAGCTAAAGAGAGTGGTCAGGGAACCTCACTCAGATTAGGTAACTTTTGAGTTGAACCATATGTGTAACTATAATATAAATGTAAATGGATAAATGAAATAAAGAACTTCAAAGTTAGGTAACATAGAAATACTGAGGTAAGAAAAACTAGTAAACCTTTCCACTACCATGTCTTTTATTTTGTGTTCTAATCTCTTACAATTGTCTCATCAATTATATCGGCACCTTCCTATTTTTACTGTTCTCACACCATCATAACAGAAATAAATGCCTGCCTTTTTTTTTTTTTTTTTTTTTTTTTTTTTGCCTCTTGTCTGTGTTCTAATCCCTCCTGAATACTATTTTTTGGTCCCTCTGATGATAATTAACCTTTCATATGAAAAATAATTGGGGTTGTGTGAATTGAACTTGAGAACAGTCAATAGCCCATTTCACAGACAAAGAAATGGAAGCCTAGGTAGGTTAGGTCACTAGTCCAAGATCTCAGAGATAGTTAGAGACAGAGCAAAAATCCAAACCACAACTTGCCGGTTCCTGAAGTTTCACCTTCCTACTACTTTTAAGCAACTTCTACCTCAATTCAATATGGCCTACTTTCTGACTTTTCCAGAAAGGGCTGACTTAATTCCTTTCTCAGAGCTTTTCCTCACAGGTGCCCCTTGCCTGGAGGCCCTCCCCACCACCTGCGAAGTTACCCATGATCTATCTAGTTGTATCCTTCTTGACCACACTGCGACTCAGGAGTCTCTTTCTCTGGCCAGTCTGTCTTGATGTTTTCCAGTGAGAATGAGCTTTGGGCATTTCTCCAGATCCTGCTCTGTTTTGAAACTTAGGCTTCACATATGGTTGTGACAGAGCTGAATATTCAATTCTAGAATTCTTTATCTCCTGTGTTCCCATAATGTTGGTCTTGACTTGGGATTTAAAACTATGGGACAGCACTTCTATTCTGAGTTAAAACCCAGTAAAGCCCATTTTAATCCCCTATGACAATTCCCTTCTAATTTTTAAGCCACAGAAACAGCAATTATAGTTTGTATAATCAATTTAGGTGAAGAGACATATAAAATTATGTATATATTGTCATTTGGGTTATATCAGATTTTCGCGTTCATTCCCAATGTCAAAATCCAACACTGTATACCCAAGGCTCTATATTTAGTTTAAATATTGTACATTTATGTGGGCTCTAATCAATCCTTAAAATGCTCTTTTCTCAGTATAAGAACTGGTTGTACTTTTACTTGATTTTTCCCACAGAATGAAAATTCCCCTTAATTTGCATTAGCAGTCAGTAGAAAGCTAAAAGCTAATGATTTGAGTTAATTAAATAGAGTTTGTTGATAGCAATTTGAAAGTACAGGCATCAGTGTGGCAACTTAAAAGTGGGATCCAGAAAGTTGCCTGAATGTGGCATTCTACTGGCCAAGCTATATTTGAATGGGGTAAATATTTTTCTTAATGGTAATGTGACTAAAATAGCAATTGTCTTCTCCCAGATGCGGTATATTATGTGAAAACATTTGGTGCCTGTGGTGGTCTGAAGCTGTATATACTACAGGAAAACATGTTCTTAAAGTTAATCCATTCCTGTGGGTGTGAACTCATTGTAAGTAGGACCTTTGATGAGGTTACCTCAGTTAAGGTGTGACCCACGTCATTCAGGATGGCTCTTATTTCTATTATTGGGATCCTTTATAAGTGAAATGAATACAGAGAGAGACAGAGAAATCCATGGACCCAAGAAGCTGGAAGCAGCAAAACTGGAAGGAGAGGGAGACAAACAGATGCTACCATGTGCCTTGCAATGTGGCAGAGGAGCCAAGGATAGCCATGGGGGGTGAGAGGCACCCCATGAAACACAACAGGGGGAAGTGGTGATGGAGGCCTGGGAGACCTGAAAGTGTTGGTCCCTGCTGGTCGGACGTGATGGTAGACACCATCTTGCTAACAGTGTTGTGAGGGCGATGACACAGACACAGGTGCTGGAAGCCTGAGAGTGGTCTCCATGGTTGCCGGGAAACTTGTTGAGTGTTGTCATTCCTCTCTGGGCAAAGCCAGTGGGACACAGGGCTCAGCCTTTGGCATAATTTCCTTTTTGGGGGTCCATGTTCCTTTGGGGGCAACTGGTTCTCCATGGATTCCTCACCCACAGCAGGTTGACTTATCTGTATGTCAAGGGAAGTCCCTAACATGGCATCCTATTCTGGATACTCTCCCAAGGGGTCCTCTATTTCTACACTCATATCTCTATAAACAGTAGGGGCTTGGGGTTCAAAGTCCTTGGAAGGTGGACTGTGTGACTTGGGAGCCCTTCAGCATTATAATCAGGAGCCTGGCTCTGTGACTCTCCCTGTGGATGGCAATTGGACTCTCTGCCTTGATGGTCTTTCACAGGTGGTTTCATTATGCCTTACTCTTCCCAAAAGGCTTGGTGGTATGGACCTTCTTCAATGACTGCATTCCCAGGAAAGGTCAGATGTTTGTTGATAACCTGGGGACTTCCAGGCTCACTGGCCCTCAGGCAGTATCTGAACTTGGCTCTGGGAATATTGGGCATTAGAGTCTTGATGGTGTTCTTTACAATTTCCCTGACTGATCGTAAATTTTCAGGAAAGGAGGAGACCTTAGGGTATCCTGATCAATGTCACCTAATTCTGTTACTATGCCAGAAATTAGTTCCCAACACTGCCTCAGCTGTTTCAGAAGTGTATCATAAAGGATTGCCCCCCTCCCCCCACCTCTTGTGTCTCAAACCACTTCAGAACACACACTCTCATCCTGGCTCTTATGTCCATGAGCTCCAGAACAACCAGCTGATGACTAGAGAAGCTTCTCAAGGACTCACAAAACATTTTAGGGTATCCATAGACTAAGGGCTATAAAAGAAGAAAAGAAAGATATCCTTTATGGAGAACATTCTGAGAAGGTGGAAAGGACAAGCTTTTGCCAAATAATTGCCTCCAGGAGAAGGCTGAAATGAGCAGACATGTGTCCTCCAGGCCTAAAAGTGTTGGAACAGAAAACAGCAACCCACACTGATAATGTAAAGATGAGCTCTCTGGGCCAGAGTTCAATAGAAAGGGAGACAAGTTATCCTGAGTCAGCATTAAGGAGGCTTATGTGGCGGTGGAGTGGAGGCCAGTGGTGGAGGATGGAAAGTGAGTGATTGAGTGGGATCCATGGGGTGAGCCGAGTTTAGGGAGAGAGTGATGTCCTGAGAGTGTGGGGTCAGGTGAAGATATCCTTCCCTTGACTCTGCCTTGATACTGAAGGAATCAGGAGGTGGAACCCAGTTCACAGTTCTCCTCTCTTAGGCAAACTGCAGACCTCAATTTTTCATAAACAATATGACTTTCTACCACAAAATCTATCTCTTAAAGGGGATCAAACATTTTCTCTCATTCCTCCTTTAAAAAACTCAACTAAAGAAGGCTTTTTGCGAATGATCCTTTATTGACGGCCCAGGCAGTAGTCCTGTGCTGAGGAAGGTGCAGTCTCTGACCTCGAGGCGCCTGTGCTCCCTCAGGCGGGACTCTGCTCCTTGAGGCCAGAGCTCAAGTTCAGCATCTGATCAGAGGCTTTCAGAGACTCAGCCTTGCTCTCTAGATCAGCCCTAAGACAGAGGCTTCACCCAGAGACGCCAGACTTGGACAGGAGGATGATGAACAGTTACCGTGTCATTCTGTCCCATTGACATATCCTACCCTCTCTTAATAACCTACCCCCGGAACACTGAGTCACAGAGCTTGAAATTTCCCTGGAGTCCCCTGCCACCCCCAGAGAGATGAGTCTGTGAGTGTGGAGAGAAGCCCCTCTGCCCACTCACCCTTCTGTCCTTAAAGAAAAGCTTTCATCTTTCCTGACACCCTGCTTTGCCTAAAGAAAAGCTTTCATCTTTCCCGACAGGGCCCATCTCAGGAGTCTGTGCAAACATAACTGTTTTACTACAGTAGGAGTAACAAGGAAAGTAAGAGTTCACTGTGCTGGGGGATGGATCTGGGGTCTACTACCTGTTTGCTGTCTCCTTCATGTACAAAAAGATCCACCTGGATGATGGATATCAACATTGCAGATAAAGAGTGTAAAACATAAAAGTATCCACACGGATAAGCTTGTGCTTGCACATTGGGCACTGGGGCTCCTTGGAAAGTAGAGATCTATCTCCATCATCCCCAGTGCACACCTGCCTCAGGCAGCACTGAGCACTGGGCACCGTGCCTGCACTGCCTAGAGACCCAGGCCCACATCACAGAGCCCAGAACTCTCAGAGGTTCATGGGGCGGGGGAAGGGGGGAACCCCAGGTGCCTCAGCTCCCCCCCCCCACCCTAAAGACACCACAGCCCACCTGGGCCTTGCTACTTTCCAACTTCACGTTTACAGCATATATGTGTACCTTAGTACAATGTCTGTTTATTCCACATATCATCAGATATGAACTGGTCCAGCTTTATACCTTGGCACTCTCAGCTTTGACATTAACAATTTGACAGCCCTGAAAGTTTGAAGATTTCTTACGATTTTTTAATTCCCAGCTATTTATATTTTCAGGGTCTCTACTGTCGTCAACTCCAGTTTCCATTCATAATCTGGTCCTTTCATCCACCTGGACATAGAATTTAGGCCGCCACTTAAAGTTTATCCTAAATAATCCATTTTTACAAAAAAAAGGGGGGGGAGTGATTTTGTCTACATTAAAGATAATGAAAGAGTGGCACTGTGGAGGACAGATCCTAGCACATACCATGGCAAATAATTTACCAGCCTGTGAACAGTAATTTATTTTATTGTGGTGACACATATATAACAAAATTTCCCATTTTAACCATTTTTAAGTGTACACTTCCCTGGTATTATTTGCATTCAGAATTCTGTGCTGCCATCACTATGATCCATTTCTAAGCCATTTTCATTCTCTAAGAGAAACTCTTTGTACTTACTAAGCAATAACTCTCCTTTACCCTTCCCCAAGCCCCTAGCAACCTCTCATCTTCCTTCTGTCTCTGTTGATTTGCTTATTTTAGATATTTTATCTGTGACTCTTCTGGACTGTTCCACCTGTCAGGCTTTTTTTTTTTTTTTTTTTTTTTTAATTTTGAAATAAATTCAAAGTTATAGGAACAGTTGCAAAAACCATATTAACCCCATACACAGAATTCCATCATACCCTGACCCCCCTCCCCTGATAGCTCAATCTGCCAACTTTAACATGCTGTCACATTGCTATTTCATCGGCTCCAGCAATACACCCAAACTGAGTTCTCCAACTGAACCCCACAAGAATCATTTCCCCACACAGCGCAGGGACAAGGTGGAGAACTGACTTGAGGGGTATAGGTGACTCACAGATGCCATCTGCTGGTTAGATAGAGAAAGTGTACACCACCAAACTGTGTTTCTGAAAAATTAGATTGGTACTTTTTTTTGCAACTTGAAAGAACCCTATCAAGCAAAGCAAATGCCAAGAGGCCAAAAACAACAGAAAATCTCAATGCATATGATAAAACCAGATGATACGGAGAATCCAACTCCAAACACAGAAATCAAGATATCAGAAGACACACAGTACCTGGCAAAATTAATCAAAGAACTACAATCGAGGAATGAAAACATGGCAAAGGATTTAAAGGACATCAAGGAGACCACAGCCCAGGATATAAGCTCTGGAAGAGCATAAAGAAGACATTGCAAGAGTAAATAAAAAAATAGATCTTATGGAAATAAAAGAAACTGTTGGCCAAATTAAAAAGACTCTGGATATTCACAATAGAAGGCTAGAGGAAGCTGAACAATGTCTCAATGTCCTAGAAGTCCACAGAACAGAAAATAAAAGAACAAAAGAAAGAATGGAGAAAAAAATTGAAAAAATCGAAATGGATCTCAGGGATATGATAGATAAAATAAAACATCCAAACTTAAGACTCATTGGTGTCCCAGAAGGGGAGGAGAAGGGTAAAGGTCTAGAAAGAATATTCAAAGAAATTGTTGAGGAAAACTTCCCCAACCTTCTACACAATATAAATACACAAATCATGAATGCCCAGCGAACTCCAAATAGAATAAATCCAGATAAACCCACTCCAAGATATATTCTGATGAGATTCTCAAAAACTGAAGAGAAGGAGCAAGTTCTGAAAGCAGCAAGAGAAAAGCAATTCACCACATACAAAGGAAACAACATAAGACTAAATTGTGACTACTCAGCGGCCACCGTGGAGGCGAGAAGGCAGTGGCATGACATATTTAAAATTCTGAGAGAGAAAAATTTCCAACCAAGAATACTTTATCCAGCAAACTCTCCTTCAGATTCAAGGGAGAGCTTAAATTTTTCACAGACAAACAAATGCTGAGAGATTTTGCCAATAAAAGATCTGCCCTACTTCAGATACTAAAGAGAGCCCTACCAACAGAGACACAAAGAAAGGAGAAAGAGATATAGAGAATTTTAACAGACATATATAGTACCTTACATCTGAGGCTTTTGAAATCTACCCTCTTGGCCCATGCGTGCCATGTGCTACTGGTCCTTGCTGATACACCCAACCTAATTTTGCCCATAATTATACAGATTCACTGTGTTCTCCGAAGTATGCACTTTGATTCTCACATGCAAACCTATCATGGTTTGGAGCCTATGTGAGGCCTTCTCTTTAACAACTCTTACAGATCTTCAAAGCGATACATTTTCTCTTTTTGAATTACACCTGTGTTTACTTACCCTGCAAAAGGGTTTACTTATTTTTACCTTCTACTTCTGTATTTTCACCAAAATTCCCATTGGCCTCTCAATAATTCTTTAAAATATCAGTGATATTTATCAGATTTATCTTCCATGGTTGGCAGACATAAAATAGAGTTGTAATTCTGACAGCTTTATTACCACCAATGTGCTCATGACTATTGAATGATCCTCTAAAACAATACATGTTTTGTCTACTATTCTCCTCACTTCCTCTGAGTTCTCAAGAGCAAAGTTAACATCTGTTTCTCTACTGACACTGTGTTCAATGCAATTTAGGCTTTCTCTATCATTCTCTTCAAATTTCTTCCATCCTCTGACCATTTCCCAATTGCAAAATCACTTTTCACCTTTTTAGTTATTTATACAGCCTCACCCCACTTTCACATCCCAATATCTGTATCAGATTCCTTTCATTGCTGAAACATATTACTGCAAATTTACTGGCTTGAAAACAGAAATTTATGTTGTTAAGCTGTGGAAACCAGGAATATGAAATGGGTTTTATTGGGGAAAATCAAGAACTCAGCAGGGCTGTATTGCTTTCTGGAGGCTCTAGGGGACAATCTATTTTCTTGCTTTTTCCAGCTTCTAGAGGCCACTCTTAATCCTTGGCTCACAGTAACCCTCCTCCTTCATCCTCCAAGGCTGCTGTGGTTGGTTGAGTCACTCGTTACCCTCCTCCTGCTTTTATTTTTGTCAGGGCCCTTGCGGTTGCATTGGGCTACTTGGATGATCCATGATAATCTCCCTATCTCAGGATCACCTGATGAGCACCTTTATTCCATCCTACCTCAATACCCCTTGCCATGTAACATAAAATATTCACAGGTTCTAGAGGTGAGGATGTGGACATCTAGGGGGCGGGAATCATTCTATCTACCACTGTTGTCGTATGAGGAAATGTATCAGAAAGCATCATAAATCACAAATATATTCTAGTCTGTGAATTCTTTCTCTTCATAAACTTATGTTCTTGACATCCTTTGTATCTTTTCTTCCAGAAGGTAAGGAAATGATCTCAATATTGTAAACTATGGTGGATAACAATGTTTTATATAAAAAAAAGTATTTGGGAGAAAAATCTGATGGTAAGATCATGGTCAAATAGATCATTTCAAATTTGGAGTTGGCATAGTTAGTTTGGGAAGTCCCTTTTACCCTCAGGCAGATCATACAGCTTTAAATAAATCGGTTACACTGCAGATATATTTATCATTTTCACCAATTCATTCAATTTGTGTTTTAGGAAATCCATTTGGGGATGCTGGAGAATCTTTCTCAAATGCATGCTGTCGACTGTCAATTAAACAGTAGCCGTGGACTAGAATTGGTAAGGAATTATAAAGGGAGAAGGCAGTGAGAATTGATGTGAGTAATGGTGTCTATCCGTGCCTTGAAAATCCTCTTTAAATTACACTTGTGAGTGGATGGAAGAGCACATTCTCTTGAAGCCATCATCAATCCTCTGCCCAGCTTGCAGTTCTCTTGAATACCGCAGCCTCCTTTCTAGCACAATCACTCTTCTACTGCCTGGAAATGAGAAGGTAAGTGTAGTCTCCACAGTGGCAATGACGGCCATTGACTTAAGAGTGAAATCAGAGGCAAACTATTTAGCCTCAAGTCCTCTGGACAATTAAGTCAGTGTTCCAGAATGAATGTTTTCTCTGTCAAGTTGTTTGCAATTGAGTTGACTTGAAATTTTAGCAGATTCCTTCTTAAAGGCAGGGAAATGGTCAGGTGATGATGAACAAATCTATCAGCTTCCTTTACTAGTTCTTAGTACACATTCTTATGTCTTTAGCAGTTGTTTGAGAGTTGTTTTTCATAGAAAGAATTTACAAAATAGTCCTCTAATAGAAGCAATATAGTCTAGAAGTTAAGAGCCCACAATTTGGATAATAGAGATTTGAATTAAAATTCCAGCTCTATCACTATGAAGCTGTGTGCCTTGGGTGAATTCATCAATTTCCTTAAGTGTGAAATGGAAATGATTATATCTAGCACATTGGATGCTTATTAGGATTAAATGGGGTAACACATGTAAATCATTTAGTGACATGCTTCTATAAATATCTTTGATATCATCATCATCATTGTCATCATCATTCTTTTCCATCAGAGTTCTGAAATCCTTTCAGGAACCACAAAATCAACGTAAGTGTGTTAGAGGCTGATTATATGTGATAGATATAATCTATATGTGTGGGAGAACTTTAACAAATTTGTGAGCACATGAACTTAAATAAAAAATTACTTAAAGTGCTTGGTGCAACAAACAAAATAACTTTTGGACAACCCCGGCCTGCAAACTCACACATAACTGCCCCTCTGAGAGACCTTCCACCTTCTGGTGACCCTACTGTGGTGGAGTTCTTGGAGTTGGACATACCAGGATTTCATGTTTTGGTTCTGCCACTTCCCTACCTGTTGGAACCCTTTTGGTTTCAACTGACCCTAAGCTATAAAAAATTTCTGCATCCTCCTCACAAGAATATTGTGAGGTTTAGAGGTAATATCTTTAAAATATATAGCCAAAGGATTAGAAACTATGGGTACATAATCTATGATAGTAATATATTCTCTCAAATACAATCATGGTGGTTTGTCAGAAAATTGAAAACAGAATTACCAAATGATCCAACCATCCTACTTCTTGGTGTATACCCAAAAGAAACAAGAGCAGGTCTCCAACAGATACTTGTACACCAATGTTTGTAGCTGCATTATTTAGTATTCATTATCAAAACCAAAAGGTAGAAGCAATCCAAGTGTCCATCAGTGGATGAATGGATAAGCAAAATGTGTTACCTACATACCATGGAATATTATTCTGCCATAAAAAGGAATGAAGTTCTGATGCATGCTATAACATGCATGAACCTTGAAGACAATATGTTGAGCAAAATAAATCACACACAAAAAGACAAATATTGTTTGATCTCGCTTATATGAAATACCTAGAAGAATCAACTTCATAGGGACAGATGGTGGTTTATAGGTTACCAGAGGCAGGGGAATAGGGCAGGAAGAGGAATTTATAGCTTGTTTGAGGTGATAAAAATGGAGAGATAATAGTGATGGTAGCACAATATTGTGAATATAAATAATGCTACTGAAGCATACACTTGGAATGTGTTTAAAATGAGAAATTTTGTGCCCTATATGGGTTACTACAATAAAAATTAAAAAATATTAAAAATAAAAAAATAAATATAGAGCAAGTTCTCCTTTTCTTGTATACTCATTATAAATTTTTAGTCTTTTCAGAACTATCTATAACTGTTCTCCTGACACTGACTACAATGATTCTTGAATTTCATTCACTTATTAAATCACAAAGCTGCATATAAACAGCTGTATTCAAGTTTTTTTTTAATTTTAATTTTTATTGTGATTGTTCACATACCATACAATTATCCCAAGATCTGAAGTGTACAATCAATTGCCCCCAGTACCCTCATACAGCTGTGCATCCATCACCACAATTAATTTTTGTTCAATTTTTAGAACCTGTTCATTACTCCAGACAAGAAATAAAGACAGAGAAGTGAAAAGAAAAAAAGAAAAGGAAACTCAAATCCTCCCATACCCCTAACCACCCGCCCTTCATTGTTGACTCATCATATTTGTATAGTACATTTGTTACTGTTTATGGAAGAATGTTGAAATGCTACTGACAGTAGTATATAGTTTGCAATAGGTATATATTTTTTCCCTATATGTCCCTCTATTATTAACTTCTAGTTGTATTGTCATACATTTGTTCTGGTTCATGAAAGAGATTTCTAATATTTGTACAGTTAATCAACCCTTTTTTTTAAAAAGATGGTTTTGTTCATATGCCATACATTCCATCCTAAGTAAACAATCGATGGTTCCCTGTATAGTCACATATTTATGTGTTCACCACCCTCACCACTATCTATATAAGGGCATCCACATTTCTTCCATAAAGAAGGTAGAGAGGCAAAAGAAAAAGAAAAAAGAAAGGAAAAAAAACAAACAGAAAAACATGACAACTAGGAAGCAGCAAAAGGAAAGAAAACCTGAAATCAAAGTAGAATAGTCAGACAATAACACCAATGTCAATTGTCTCACACCCCTCCCCTATCCACCCCTCTTATTTGCATTTACCTTGGTATATCACCTTTTTTACATTAAAGGGAGCATAATACAATGATTCTGTTAATTATAGTCTCTAGTTTATGTTGACTGCATCCCTCCCCCAATGCCTCCCCATTTTTAACACCTTGCAAGGTTGACATTCACTTATTCTTCCTCGTGAAAGAACATATTTGTACATTTTATCACAATTGTTGAACACTCTAAGTTTCACCAAGTTACACAGTCCCAGTCTTTATCTTTCCTCCTTTCTTCGGGTGTCCCACATGCTCCTAACCCGCCTCTCTCAACCATATTCGTAGTTATCTTTGTTCGGTGTACTTACATTTCTGTGCTACCATCTCCCAAAATTGTGTTCCAAACTTCTCGCTCCTGTCTTCTCCTATCACTCTATAGTGTTCCCTTTAGTATTCCCTGTAGGGTGGGTGTCTTATTCACAAAGTCTCTCATAGTCTGTTTGTGGGAGAATATTTTGAGCTCTCCTTTGTATTTGAAGGACAGTTTTGCTGGATATAGGATTCTTGGTTGGCGGTTTTTCTCTTTCAGTATCTTAAATGTATCACACCACTTCCTTCTTGCCTCCATGGTTTCTGCTGAGCGAGCCACACATAGTCTTATTAAGCTTCCTTAGTATGTGATGGATCGCTTTTCTCTTGCTGCTTTCAGGATTCTCTGTTTGTCTTTAATGTTTGATATTCTGATTATTAAGTGTCTTGGCATAGGCCTATTCAGATCTATTCTGTTTGGAGTATGCTGCGCTTCTTGGATCTCTAATTTTATGTCTTTCATAAGAGATGGGAAATTCTCATTGATTACTGCCTCTATTATTGCTTCTGCCCCTTTTCCCTTCTCTTCTTCTGGGACACCAGTGATACATACGTTCTTATATTTCGTTTCATCCTTAAGTTCCCAGAGATGTTGCTCATATTTTTCCATTCTTTTCTCCATCTGCTCCCTTGCGTGTAGGCTTTCAGGTGTTTTGCTCTCCAGTTCCTAAGTATTTTCTTCTGCCTCTTGAGATCTGCTGTAGTATGTTTCCATTGTGTCTTTCATCGCCTGTGTTGTGCCTTTCATTTCCATAGATTCTGCCAGTTGGTTTTCTGAACTTTCGATTTCTGCCTTATGTACGCCCAGTGTTTTCTTTATAGCCTTTATCTCTTTTGCCGTATCTTCTCTAAACTTTTAGAACTGATTTAGCATTAGTTCTTTAAATTCCTGTATCTCCAGTGAAGTGTAAGTTTGTTCCTTTGACTGGGCCATAACTTCATTTTTCTTAGTGTAGGTTGTAGTTTTCTGTTGTCTAGGCATCTGACCTCCCAGGCCACCCCAATCAGGTTTTCCCAGATGAAGACAAGCTCAGGTCCCAGAAGGAGGAAATATTCAGTATCTGGTTTCCCTGATGGTGCATCTTAGAGGATTGACACACCCTGTGCTTTTCTTCCCAGCAGGTGGCACCTGTCAGCTTGTCACGGGCTGGTGTAGGGGGGTGTGGCCCGTGGCTCTCCTCCCCCAGGCTCTGGGGTCTGGTTCTGAATGTAAGGCAGGTAGTAGAGCTGAGCCCTTCCTCTTTCCTCTTGGGAAGCTATGCCCCCTAGAGAGAGGTCATTGGCATATAAATAGATTCTTTGTTTCTCTGACTCTGCTATCTCCACCATTGTCTGGGTCACAGTGTTGCAATTTTAAAATGGCTGAGGCTTTCTTTACTGCCAAACACTGGGAGCTGAAAATGGCCGAGGCTTTCTCCACTGAGCCACCCAGGTTGACAGAGAGCAAAAGGGAGAGAAAGGAAGGGAAAGTTCCCAGTTTTGCCATTGGCCAGAGATAGCACCCGATCCTCTGGGCTCCCCGTCCTGAGACAGATATGTCCCCTGACTCTCCCAAGGTCATTCGTCACCAAAAGCCCCTGTCTGCTTGTTGGGGATGTGCAGTCTGTATTGAGCGGTTAATTTTAAAACCCCAGTTGGAGCTGGGCTGAGGTACACTTGCTTGTTCAGAGAGTGCTGCTCTCTAGCACCACGAGGCTTCCATGAGGGAGGGGCTCTTGGCTCTCGGCTCTTGGCATGGGTCCGCAGTTTTTACTTACAGATTTTATGCTGTGATCTTGGGCATTCCTCCCAATTCAGGTTGGTGTATGATGAGTGGACAGTCACGTTTGTCTCCCTGCAGTTATTCCAGGTTATTTACTAATTTTTCTGTCATTTATGAATTGTTCCAGGGGGGAGTAACTAGCTTCCACTCCTCTCTATGTATTCAAGTTTAATAAGGCACAAAGGGAAATACATAGAAAATCTGTTCCTCTATTGCAAGAAGAAAAACATTATAATGCATTGTCTCTCAGAAACAACTTTAAATATTATACTCAGATTTTGAGTAACACTATTGTTACCTTTGTATGAGTGAAATGTGATTTTGTGGGTAGTCATCGAAATATAAATGATGTCTGTAACATAGTTTCTTTTTTTATTTTCATTTCAATTTTATTGAGATATATTCACATACCATACAGTCACCCAAAGTGTACAGTCAGTTGTCACAGTACCATTATATGGTCATGCATCAACACCAGAATTTATTTTTAACATTTTCATTACCACAAAAAAAGAATAAGAATAAAAATTAAAGTAAAAAAGCAGACCCAAAACAACCCATCCCACCATCCTTCTCTATCATTCATTTACTTTTTATCCTCATTTTTCTACTCATCTGTCCATACACTAGATAAATGGAGTGTGAGCCACAAGCATTTCACGATCACACGGTCACACAATGTAAGCTATATAGTTATACAGTTGTCTTCAAGAATCAAAGCTGTTTACTGGGTTGCAGTTCAACAATTTCGGGTATTTCTTTCTAGCTATTCCAGTACACTAAAACTACCAAGGCATAGCTGTATAATGCTTAAGAATAACCTCCAGAATTACCTCTGAACTACATTTGAAAACTCTCAGCCACTGAAACTTTGTTTTGGTTTGTTTCTCTTCCTCCTTTTGGTCAGGAAGGCTTTCTCAATCCCTCAATGCCAGGCTCAGGTTCATGCTGAGGATTATGTCCCACGTTGCCAGGGAGATTTACACCCCTGGGAGTCATGTCGCACCTAAGGGGTGGGCAATGAGTTTACCTGCAGAGTTGGCTTAGAGAGAGAGGCCACATCTGAGAAACAAAAGAGGTTTTCTGGGGGTGACTCAGTAGCAGTTATAAGTAGGCTTATCCTCTCCTTTGCAGAAACAAGCTTCATAAGGGCAATCCCCAAGATCGATGGCTTGGCCTTCTAAATTGGTAGTCCCCATGCTTGTGAGAATATCAGTAATTCCCCAGGTGGGGAAGTTTAATATTTCCAAATTTACCCCAGTCCTTCAAAGGGGTTTTGCAAATAACATTTTTATTCTCTGCCCAGATTACTCTGGGATGTATCAGGGCTTCACACTAACTTGTACAAGGCAACTAGATCTCAATTCCTAGTCAAAGTCCCATGTAATTAAGGTGTTTGAATAAACTGACCATACAGGTTCAGTTATATAGCAAGCTACAGAAAATAGAGACTTTGCACCAAATAAACATGTGTTCCTTTGGTCTCACATAGAAGTTGAAGTTCTAAAACACTGTTCCCAGTATAATCACATAGTTATGCATTCACCACCACAATCTATATGAAGACATTTCCATTTCTTCTACAAAACAAAAAATAATAAAATAAAAGGTTCAGACAACACCACCAATGCCAAGAGTCCCATACCTCTCCCTGATAACCCTCTCCTATAGACATTTAGCTTTGATATATTGTTTTTGTTGCAGTTAATGGAACTATATTAGAATGTAGGCTCTGGTTTGCATTGATTGCATTTTTCCCCGATACTATCCCATTTTCAACAGTTCGCAAAGTTGATATTCATTTGTTCTTCCTCATGTAGAAAAATTCGTATGTTTGTACATTTAATCACAATCATTGACCACTCTAGGTTTCAATAAGTTATCCAGTTCCAGTTTTTATCTTCTATCTTTCCTTCTGATGTTGTATCTACCCCTAGCATTCTCCTTTTCAACCATACTCATAGTCATCTTTGTTCAGTGTACTTACAATACTGTGCTACCATTGCACTGCATTGTCCTATCCATTTCAGGATCTATACAGTGAGTCCTCTTGAACATTCTATACTCCTTCAGCATCAAATGCTGATATCTACCCTCCTTCTATCTCCTGATATCTTCATCTCTACACTCTTCTCCAAACCTCTCTCTCCTGTCTTTTCCTATCTGTCTGTACACTCCCTTCAGTATTTCTTATAGAGGAGGTCTCCTGTTCACGAACTTTCTCATTGTCTGTTTATCTCTAATGTTTTAAATTCTCACTCACTTTTGAAGGATGCTTTTGCCAATGTAGGACTCTTGTTTGGCAGTTTTTCTCTTTTAGTATCTTGCATATATCATACCACTGCCTTCTTGCCTCCATGGTTTCTGCTGAGAGATCCACACTTAGTCTTATGATGGAGTTTCCCTTGTCTGTGAAGGATTACTTTTCTCTTGCTGCTTTCAAAATTCTCTCTTTGTCTTTTGACATTTGAAAATCTGATTAGTAAGTGTCTTGGAGTAGGCTTATTTGTATCAATTCTCTTTGGGCTATGCTCTGTTTCTTGGACTTGTAATTTTATGTTTTTCCTAAGAGTTGGGAAATTTTCATTGATTATTTCCTCTGTTATTCTTTCTGCCCCTTTTCCCTTCTCTTCTCCTTCTAGGACACCTATGACACGTATATTCCTGTATTTCATGTTATCTTTCAGTTCCCTGAGACCCTGCTCATATTTTCCATTCTTTTCCATATCTGTTATTTTGTGTGTAGGATTTCAGATGTCTTGACTTCTAGTTCACTGATCCTTTCTTCTGTCTCTCCATGTCTGCTGTTGTATGTCTTCATTGTGTTTTTCATCTCTTATATTGTGCCTTTCATTCCCATAAGTTCTGCCGTTCATTTTTTCAAGTTTATTAATTCTTTCTTATAGTCACCCAGTGTCTTCTTTATATCCTTCATCTCTTTTGTCACTTTTTTTTTTCAACTCATTGATTTGATTTAGAAGATGTGTTTGAACATCTTTAATTAGTTGTTTTAAGTCCTGAATCTCAGCTCAGGTGTTAGTTTATTCCTTTGACTGGGCCATATCTTCATGTTTCTTGGTGTGGCTCATGAGTTTTTGCTATCTAGGCATCTGATTTTCTTGATTAGTTTATTCCAGAGATTGCTTTCTCTTTTTCCCTAGGGTTTTTCGTATTGGTTGTCTTTTATCTCTATCTTTTCTTTGTTTCTCTCACTGGCCAGTTATCAGATTGGCTCTACCCCCCAGTCTTCCCACCCAAATCAGGCACCCCTCATCCCCCACCCCGTGGTCAGCCACAGGGATGGGAGATAGGCACTGGGCACCCCAGCAAATTCACTGCATGTGGTAATACAAATCTGCCACCTTCCAATGGTGGTCTTTCAGCCAGCCAGCAAGACCTGGGTTTGTTTTAGAGCCCTGCTTTAACAGTTGGGTATTGCATATTTCTCAGCCAAAACAGGGTTGGTTTTCTGTAGACCAGCTCCTGTGGTCCTAAGAAAGGGTCTGAATCATCTTTTTAAAAGTTTTTCTATTCCCTCGCACCCTCCAGACTGTCCAGCAGATGGCGCTGTTCAATAACTTAGTTGACATCAGAAACTGCTTTGCTTCTGAGCATAGGCTGCATCTGCACAGATGAGCTGAAACCATGGGATTCCTATGCTGTATTTTGCCAGCCAAAATCTGGCTTGATGTGGGGCTCCACCTGTGGCAATGTACTCCCTCAGCTGACACAGCACTCCACCTGTCTCCAAGACAAGGAAATGGCTGCCGGCTGCTGCTTCCCTCAAGGGTGGAGGTAGGGCTTTCAGACTCAGGACTGGAAGCACAGTCTCTGACCACGTTTTCTCGGTCTCTCTGTCCCTCACTGACTTTGGCCTTGAAATGACCTCCCCTGTCCTCCAGGTCTTCTAACAGTAGGGGTATGTCTCACTGCTGTGTGAGATTTTGTAGTCTGTGTCTGTGGTGGGAGGTGTCCCGTCTGCTCTGAGCCTTTCCCACAAGAGACTGAGTGAGTGGGAGGGGAGAGGACTGGCTGGTCCAGGATGGAAGATTCCTACCTGATATTCTTCTCTTTCTTCAGTTTGGAATTTGCAGGGTTCCTCTCCAGTCTATATACTCTTCCATAGTTCCAAACAATTCAGAATTGTCCTTTTTTTAATTGAATCTCTGGAGAGAAGTTCTGAGTAGCTGTTTACATCGCCAATTTGATCAACATCTACTTGTCATAGTAAAAATGCATATACAGCAAGAATGTGGGAAATACACTTATTAATGGAAGTTTGAACTATTAATCTAATGTTATTTCCAATTTAAAGATCAAGTAATGTTGTCAATATACTAAAGAGTCTGCATTTTGTTTTACAATTATTAGGTCTTTTTTGGCATAAAAAGGCAGTTTTTAAAAAAATTCTAAATATGTTGTCAATGAACTGATTTGATAGAACTATTTTCTTTAGGATAAGTATTTCCTCTTTGGAAAGAAAGGGTAAATGGATTTGATTTTTGAGCTGCATTTCGTTTATGTATCTCCCCACAGTAATCTAATGTTATTTTTAAAATTGTGGAAAACATGAAAATAAAATTAAGTAATTAAAATAATTATATAATTATGAACCTCGTTTTAGATTTCTTCGGTATGCCCAATTTCAAAAGTTTTACTTGTTTTTAAAACTAATTTAAAATCTGAACTCAAAAAATCAACAAATCAGCTATTTAAATGTAAGTACCTGGTGAATCACTGCTTATGAAATTATGTTTAATATTATCTTAAAGTAATGAAATAAAATAACTGTTGAGTAGTAATCATTTCTCCATCTCTGCAAATGCTCATTTATATAGGTAATGAACTAATACTTTACGCCTTTGTGGAGTAACCTCTATGTACATTATCATTTGGCTGATTGTCCTTTTGTAGCAGATTGTTTTAAGTAGAATTGTTTTTGTAAAGGAATTTGCTTAAATGTGTGGTTCTAAATTAGTGAACATAAATTACAGCTCCATGATTTGTCATCATTTCAGTTGATATAGGATTACATTTAAATATATTATATTTGAGAAATAATTTGAATACTATACATTCAGCCACTCTGTTAAGTTATCATCCCTTTAGCTATATTTAGCTTTTCTGTGACTATAGCTTTTGGCAATTCAGAAACTGACTTTAAACCTCTGACTTCCAGGTAGTTCCTTGACAGTTAAAAGTGGCATAGTGTAAATAGAACCTCAGTTTATGAAAAGATACGCTTTAACTTGCAAAGCTCACAGAACAAAAACATTTACAGAAAATAGGCAAAGGAATCTCTGACCCTCTAGATGCACATGTTCCAGTTTACAGTTCCCAGTATAAGCTACATCAATATCTTGTTTTGTGACAATACTTTAAAGGGTGTCAAATCAGAATTTACCATTGAACTTAACATGCCTCTACTCTTGGACTAGTCATTTTAGAATTACTTCTCATCCAGAAAGGCAACTTTCTTCTGAAGTGTGGCACTCTCCTGAGGGGAGAGATTGGGGGTTTTAAAGAGGAAGTTATTATGTCATGAGTGTACAGGGAAGCACAGAAACAAATTTAAAAAGGACTGCCTTTCATGGTGGTTCAAGGGAATAAAGATTTTAGAATGATGTATGCAAGTTAAGAGCTACAGGCAAAGGAGAAAAAAGATTAGAAGCATTCATTTATCTCATGGAGAGGGAAAGACTATTTTTAAGATGTATTACCTGAATAGATCTACCCCTGAAGTATGCATCCTGGTCTGCAGGAATTTTTAAATAAGAATTTGGCCTTGATAAGATCGGGGAGATGGAGGAGAGAGGAGAGCATGTATAAATTTATCTTCTTCAATATTTTGAAGAAGATGATATAATCTATATTTATTTCATATTCTCAGTTTTCTTTGTTTCTGCTTTCACTTCATTTTTAGCATCAGAGTATTTCATATTTTGAAACAAGGTGATTGTTACAGATTATCCAGCACTCTCATTTGTTAGTATGGATATCAAACCTACTATTCTAACAGAAGTAGAAATCATAATACCCAGTTTTAAACAATGTACTTCTATTCATTTTGGTAAAAATAAAATTAGTCAACAGGAATGATAATTTACAGGAAATAATTTTCTTAATTGAAGTGTAGGTGTGAACTGAAAAAGTCCTGAGGGAAGTAGTGTTTGTGTGAGAAATATAAACAAAGTAAAATCCCTGTCTACTCTCTAATACGTCTGCCCCTCCAGCTCTAGGCCAGGCAGAAGCTTTAGCATTAAGAGAGGGCAGGCTTGTTACTGTGTTAGACAGGGTCATTTATGAAGTGACATCTTGTCTTTCCTACAAGACATTTTTTAAAAATAGTAAAATTTTTCCAAATACTATATTTTTTTCTCTCAACCAGCTTGTGCTCCACAGCTGCTCTCTAGAGGTAAGTAGAAAATCAATGCACAAATCTTACATGTAATTATACATCTCTGATGCAACTGTACTTTGTAGGTGAGTAAATTTATAAATTTGTTTACTATTTGAAGGGGAGTAAATGCTAAAGGTAGTAAGTAGACACTATAGTGTCAAGCTGTTCCAAATAACCTTAAAGAATATAAACTACAGGGAGGCACACATACAGAGCAATATTGGGAGCAGATGTTCTCCCTAAAGGATGTAAATATATTGGCATGAAATAGTAATTCTTGATAAAGCTGGTACCCCAATAAGAAGAGGAGGATTATATTGTCTACAAATTAAAATATGAACACACACACACACACACACACACATACTTGTGTTTGTATTGACAGAAATAACAATTTGTTTCATTTTGGGGCTTGTGCCATGAGAGAGTTAATAATGAGGGAAGAGAAAATAAAATACAACTTTAGAAAAGCTGAAAAAAGAGAGAGAGAGAGAAAAGGAGGGAGGAAGGAAGAAAGGAATGGAGGAAAAGCAAATCCCTTCTCTAAATGGTGAGAGTCTAATTGAAAAGCTTGATCCAGCAAAAAGCAAGAGGACAAGAATTACATGGAAAAAGCATGAGGTTTGTTTGCAAAGTGTGCGGCTAAGGCTGGGAGAAGATCTTGTGGAGAAAAATATACTCATTCCATATATGTGGCTTTGTGTTTTCTCTGGGCATATAGCAGTGAACACAATCGTCAAAGCCCTGCCCTCAGGGAGCTTAGATTCTGGTGGCCAAAGGGAAAAAAAAAAGATGATTATAAAAAAACATGATATGTCACTTATGATAAGTAATTTGAAGAAAAATAAGAAAAATAAGGAATAAAGAGTGATTAGAGAAGAAGGATGTGTTAGAAAAGAAAAGGCATCTATTAGGAAATGACATATGAACAGAGATCTGAATGAGCTGAGTGAGTAAGCTCTTTGGCTTTGAGGATTGAATGATGTTCCTCACAAAAGGTATGTTCAGGTCCCAACCCCTGGTCCTGTGGGTATGAACCTATTTATAAATAGAACCTTTGAAGATGCTATTCATTAAGGGGTGTTCAGACTGAATGAGGGTGGGCCTTGATCCAATGTGGCAGAAGTCCTTATGAGCAAAGGAAATTGAACATGGAAGAGAAGCCACAGGGAGCAGCCAGAAGCTGGAAGTCAACAGAACCCTGAAGAGAAAGGAATCTCTGCCACATGCATTGCCATGTGACAGAAAAGCCAAGGTACTACAAGATTGCCCGCCAGAAGCTACTGGCCTGGGAGGAAGCAAGCCTTCTAGCCTCTGAAGCTTTGAGCCAATAAATTCAACCCATTTTGTGGTATTTGTTTTAGCAGCTGGGAAAGTAAGACAGTAACTAGGGAAAGTGTGATCCGGGTAGAGGGAAGGTTAAATGCCAAGATCTAAAGCTGGAATACTCTTCATGTGTGCAAGGAACAGCCAAGAGAGCAGTGTGGCAAGTGTAGAATTACCCAGGAGGGAGGGGAAGGCCATGAACTCAGGAAAGATCGGGGGGAAGAGGCAGGCTGCAGGTTGCATAGAGGATATGGAGGATTTGGGATTTTATTCTTAGGTGGGAAGCCATTAGTGTGTTTTGAACAGACGAATGACATGTTGTGACATATGCTTTAAAAGGATCACTCTGGCTGCTGTAAAGAAAATAGACTGCAGAGTGACAAGGTTGGAGGCGGGAGAACAGTTAAGGCAGTTTTATATGCATGTATCTCTGTGGGATGACTGCTGATAAAACTTGCCAGATAAAGGGAATTAGTTATAATTCATTTACCAAAGTAATTCCAGGCAGGTCATTGTCATATTAACTTTTTTTGTTGTACTTTACTGCCAAAAAAAAAAAAAAAAAAAGGAAACGAATTCACGACAGAAGTCATCTGTGATAGTCATCCAATAATTAAAAAAAGGTTTACTTGTCAATTTTCCTTCAAATCTTTTTTGATGTAAATGCTTATATCTAACACAGTATTTGTGGTAATTTTATTGTTAGAATTACTAGTCTGTACTTCTGCCTTAACATTTAACATTTCAAAATGTGCATTTTCCTATTTTCTAAGTATTTTAAAATTCCTTTCCCATATTTTTTCGTTTTCAAATCCCTCCCTCCACCTCCACATAACCTGTACGAGCAGTCTTTTGCATACCATTCCTGATGCACATACAATTTCTTCTTTAAAAATCTAGTCCTTAAAAATATTGTTGTGCCTCTATAAAATGTATTGTTTCTTTATAAATGCCAGAGTCTACTGGCAGGATGTCTAAAATTTTACTGAGTTAAATTCTTGCTTTTGAAAAAAAATGCCCCAATTATTTTGAGGAGAAACAAAAGCATTTAGTCACATTAATAAAGTCAAATTTGTTTAATTCTTTTTGATTTTTGTTTTATTGTTGCCTGGATCAGGAATGCCCATCCTCTTTCCTTGCTGCCTTCCCTAGGGCTCTCTTCAATGGAGAGTGATGCATTTGTAAATACATTTTGTTATTTAAAATGTATTCCAAGAATGGTTTTAGTGAAGCATGTTACTAGATTGTATTTGTACTACTAGGTAATGAGTACTTACTCCAAGTACTGTTTGTGCATGGCCATCATCTGGTTTAATAGCAAATCCAAGGTTGAGACAGCTTCCCAGGGCTCCACAATTCACTAACATCCTGAGAGGACATCTTACATCAACATACACAGAATTTGGAAGCACACATCCAACAGTTTCCTCCCTCTGGAAATCATGAAAATGGACTAATATTTAGGGTGCCAAATATTTTATTCAGCCTATAGTCCCAATACTAAATATTTAGGGAAGAATATAAGTGCTTTGAAGTTTTGTCCATTTTATTTTCTTAGCTATATTCTGCTTAAACTTATTGAACAATGGAAAAAATGCACAGGTGGGAATAAGTCCTTTCTGATAATTTTTTTCAGAAGGAAAGGTACCCATTAAGATTTGCAGGGGAAATGATTAAATTTGGTATGCTCATTTCAAAAATGCTCTCTTCCTTTGATATATTTTGGAACTATATTCTACACGTTTCTCTATTGCTTTGGGTAAGATTAAATTAAAAGTTCTTCATACAAAGTTCTAAAATAAGTTTTTGAGTGTGCGTGTGTGAATGACTGTAAGAATATATAATGCACATGCATACACACACATACACATTTGTCTTTGTAAGAACCCTTCAGAACAAATACTCAGGGTTTACTCTATTTTATTCTTGGTAGCCATGATTAATATTCTCCAGATAAGTCCATAATCAAGTAATTGGGGGAAATATACATTCAACAAAATATTTTTCATTCTGTTATGACATTAACAGAAGTTTCTGTTACTTTCATTCCATTTTTTTTTTCTGAAGGAAAAATCATTGCTCAAATATACAAAGATCTTACTCTGAGAACTTTTATAAAGATTTTACTTTTTCTTCAAGTACACAACTAAAAGAGTGCCCTCTCTTATTATATCTAATACCCTAAGAGCCTTCAATCCAGTCCATTAATCATCAGTGCTTAAAGAAAACACCCATTCTGAGTTCTCTAGATAGGTTATCAGCCTTACTTTTTAAAACAACTTTCTATTTTACAAACTGAATTTCCAAAGAGAATTATCATGAACATAAGTCCTAGCTGAGAGAAGCTCTTACCCAGTAGGATCTAGTAAATTAATTCCCTCGCTGTAAACATTCTTGATTTCTCATCACGTATGACTTACATATTTAACCAAAAACAAAGAACCAATTTACAGACAAACCAAGGGTCTCTATAAATCTTCCAAGAATTAAGGCTGAATCTAAACCGATCTATTCTGTTCATATCACAGAACAATCAGGTCCACAACCCATGATTTTTTAAAGCCAAATAATGCTTAGAAGAATTCTGAATAAGCAATCGAAAGGCTCATCATGTCACAACTGACCAGAAAGAAAAATCTGATACATTACGTGACCTTTTATAATACCTCTTTTATTTCATAATTTTAAAGTATGCTTTATAAAGTATAAAACTGTTTATTATGTTAGGTCATAAGTGTAGAAACCATCTTACATATCATGTCTATGAATTTAATGTATTTTAATAAATTTTAAATATACATTTTAGTTGCTATTTTCTGTCAACTACCATAGGAAAAAGAATATTTTCAGAAGAGTATTTCTGAGACCCTAGCAAACACATATTGCTAATGTTGGTATTATTTTGACTCTGATTAGGAAAAATTAAAGTAGCCTATTTATTATTATTGTATTGAAGGGTTAGAAAACATATGCAGAAGTTGAAAACAAAGACTTTTCAGAGATGCAGTGAAATTACCACTTTCCAATAGGTTCTTGTTGATATAGAAATGTGTTTACTTTTAAACTTGCTATGAAGTGAAATGTGTACTATAAAATATTTTTGTCACACTTGTTTTCTTCTGCTCCTAAACTTATTAGCAGAAGCTTCCATTTTTGCCATAGTTAATTATGTTTCCTATACTTAGCCATTAAAAAAAAAAGTCCAAATAGTAGGTCATCCTTGATGTTTCTTATCATATGAAATTTTACCCACAATTCTAAACTAGCTAATTTGTCTCTTCACTGATGTAATTAGGTTAGGTGTCCATTTTCAGATGCTTGTACTCTTCTTACTTACATCAGATTAAATAGCCTGATAAAGTTCCTTCAAATCTCAATTTTTAACATTCTTTTAGCAGTGAAAGAGCTATCCTGGAGGCTAATCCCTAAGAAAATATTTTCACCCTTATACAACATTAGTTCTACTGAAGATTCTGAAAAAAAAAGAAAACAGAACACCTTAATCATTCTAAAAAAGCATCATTTTGCTCCTCAGTCTGGTTCTTCCTGTTTAACTCGCAATATTTTAGTCATTCTCAATCAAAATCTCTTCAGTTATAAAAACCGACCATTTGTTGTATAATCCAGGTCACTCTAAACAAGCAGCATAATTTCAGTTAATGGATTGATGTGTTATTTATTGTCCTTCATATTTATTTTTAATTTTACATAATTCTATAAATGTATGTTTTAAATAACTTCATAAGCCTCATATCATGAATTGTACCAATTCAATTTGAAATTGCTTTTGTATCAGTTCAGATTTATAAACCTGTAATTTTATTTAGTATTATTTTCTTTTGCTTGCTTATTTGCATATTTAACCAAATATGGTAAGGAAAGGTATGTAAGTGGGAAGTAGCTGTAATAGCCCCATCTGGAATATCTTCTGGAAATTAGGTTGTTTTGGAGAGGTTATATAGCATTTTGTCAAGAGAATTGACTATTCTCAGATCTGCCATTTCAAGCTCTCTGATGACTGGTGGGTTGGAGCTGTGTACTCCAAAAAAGCATGTTCTCAAACTTAATTCATTCCTGTGCATGGAAACTCATTGTAAATAAAATCTTTTGGTACTGACTTAGGCTGGGTTATAATCCTATTACTGAAGGCCCTATAGGGAAGATCACAGAGAGAGAAAAAGCTACAGAGAGCAGCCAGTAGCTGAACTCAATGGAACTGAATAGGCAGGAGAGGCCACCATGTGCATTGCCATATGATAGAAAAGCCAAGGACCAAGAATCACCGTCAGACAGACCCACCCAGATAGCCAGTCTTCTGGAAGAAAGCATTGCCTGATAACAGCTAGGTTTTGGACATCTCCTATCTTCAAAGCCATAATAAATTCCCATTGTTTAAGCCAACCTATTGCATGATGTTTGCTTCATCAGCCAGAAAACTAAAACAATGACTGTGACCAAATTATTTAAGCTCTTTGTGACCAAGTGTCCTAATTTTTAAAGTAATGCAGGCAGACATCATTTTATTGCACTTAACTTTATTGTACCATGCAAATATTGCATTTTTTACAAACTGAAAGATTGTGGCAACACTGCATCGAGCAAGTCTATTAGCACCGTTTTCCCAACAGCATGTGCTCACTTCCTGTCTCTTTGTCATAGTTTGGTAATTCTCACAATATTTAAAACTTTTTCATTATTATTTTAATGGCAGTCTGTGATCAGTGATATTTGTTGTTACTCTTCTAATTGTTTTGGGGTGCCACAAACAACACTCATATAAGATTGTGAACTTAATTGATAAATGTGTGTGTGTTCTGACTGTTCCACTGACCAGCTGTTCCCCATCTCTCTCCCTCTCCTTGGGCCTCCCTATTCCCCGAGACACAACCATATTGAAATTAGGCCAATTAATAATCCTATAATGGCTTCTAAGTGTTCAAGTAAAGGAAGAATTGTATGTCTCTCTTTAAATCAAAAGCTAGAATTGATTAAGCTTGGTGAGGAAGACATGTCAAAGACAAGATAGGATGAAAGCTAGGCCTTTTGCACCAAAGAGTTAGCCAAGTTGTGAATACAAAGGAAAAGTTCTTGAAGGAAATTAAAAGTGCTACTCCAGTGAATACATGAATAGTAAGAAAGTGACACAGATTTGTTGTGGATATGGAGAAGTTTTAGTGGTCCAGGTAGAAGATCAAATCGGCCACAACATTTGCTTAAGCCAAGGCCTAATCCAGAGCAAGACTCTAACTCTCTTCAATTCTGTAAAGGGCTGGGAGAAGTGAAGAAGTTGCAGAAGAAAAGTTTGAAGCTAACCAAGATTGGTTCATGAGGTTTAAGGAAAGACGCCATCTCCTTAACACAAAAGTACAAGGTGAAGCAGCAGCAAGTGCTGATGTAGAAGCTGCAGCAAGTTATCCAGAAGAACTAGCTAAGATTATTGATGATGGTGGCTACACTGAGAACAGATTTTCAATGTAGTCGAAACAGTCTTCTATTGGAAGAAGATGCCATGTAGCTAGAGAGGAGAAGTTAGTACCCGGCTTCCAATCTTCAAAGGACAGGCTGAGTCCCTTGTTAGGGGCTAATGCAGCTGTGACTTTAAGTTGAAGCCACCATTCTAAAAATCCTAGGGCCCTTAAGAATTATGCTTAATCTACTCTGCCTGTGCTTTATAAATTGAACAACATGGATGACAGTAATCTGTTTATCACATAGTGTACTGAATTTATTAAGTCCACAGTTGAGACCTATTGCTCAGGGAAGAAAAAAAAAAGATTCCTGTCAAAATATTATTGCCCTTTGACAATGCACCTGGTCACCCAAAAGCTCTGATGGAGATGTATGATGACATTGATGTTGTTTTCTTTCCTACTAACATCCATTCTGCAGCCTATGGATCAAGGAGTTATTTTGACTTTCAAGTCTTAATGTTTAAGAAATATATTTCATAAGGCTCTAGCTGCTATAGAGAGTGATTCCTCTGATGGATCTGGGCAGAGTCATTTGAAAATCTTCTGGAAAGGATTTGCCAGTCTGGACGCAATTAAGAACATTTGTGATTGATAGTAAGAGGTCAAAATATCAAGATTAACAGGAGTTTGGAAGATGTCAATTCCCAACCTCCTGGATGACTTTGAGGAGTTCAAGACTTCAGTGGAGGAGGTAACTGAAGATGTAGTGGAAAGAGCAAGAGAACTAGAATTAGAAGTGGAGCCTGAAGATATGATTGAATTGCTGCAATCTCATGATAAAACTTTAAAGAATGAGGAGTTGCTTCTTATAGATGAGCAAAGAAAGTGGCTTCTTGAGATGGAATTTATTCCTGGTGAAGATTCTGTAGACATTGTTGAAATGATGAAAAGTGATTTAGAATATTACATAAACTTAGTTGATAAGACAGCCGCAGGGTTTGAGAGGATTGACTCCAAGTTTGAAAGAAGTTCTGTGGGTAAAATGCTATCAAATATCATTGCATGCTGCAGAGAAATTGTTCATGGAAGAGTCAGTCAATGCGGCAGACTTCATTGTTGTCTTATTTTAAGAACTTGCCACAGCCACCCCAGCTTTCACCAACCACCATCCTGAAGAGTCAGCAGCCATCAGCAGCAAGGCAAGTCCCTCCACCAGCAAAAAGATTATGACTCACTGAAGGTGCAGGTGGTGGTTAGCATGTTTTAGCAATAAAGTATTTTTATTTAATGTATGTACATTGGTTTTTTAGACATAATACTGTTGTACACTTAGACTGCCATATGGTGTAAACATAACTTATATATGCACTAGGAAACCCAAAATTTCATATGACTCATGTAATTGCGATATTTGCTTTATTGTGGTGGTCTGAAACTGAACCTGAATATCTCTGAGGTATGACTGTATAACAATAGTACATAGTTCATAGGATTGTTATCTGAGTTATGGCTGTATAACAATAGTACATAGTTCATAGGATTGTTAATATAAAATGAGTCAGTTAATGTGTCTGGCACATATTAATTCTCAGTGTTTTATCAATTATCATTATTATTATTCAAAATCTATACTCATGAATATTATAAAATCTTAGAATGTCAAGATCAGTGGTTCTAAAGACCAAACCAACAAGTTCAACTGTCCTTTCCTCTCACAGTTGCTAGTAACTGGTTTTCCTAAGGGTTTTCTAAAGCCCCGAGATCTGCTAACTCCAAGTTAAACAAGTAAATTTTGGCAGCAAACCCAGGTCTTCAGCCTCTCATTATATAATTTTAGGAAGCAGCATTCGGAATAGAATATTAGAGTTATGATAGTAAAATATATAGCTATTTCTACTCATTTTCTTCTTCTAATAAAATATATCCAGTTACTTTCATTGCAATCATCATAAAAGGACAAAATATGGTATGCAAAACAGAACTCAAGAAAGTAAAGTTAAAAGACTTTGGTTGCTTGGATAATAAGATACTTCTAGTATCTAGAAATAAAATTGTTTCCTGGTGGCTGCTTCCATGGAAACCTGCAAAGCATCTGCCCCAGGTGCTGGTAGAAATCCTACTGGCAGTTTTTAATTGAGTCTGTGGAGAGTGTTTCAAAGGCAAAAATATTTTAAATAGTTCTTGATGCCTGTAGGTGTATCCAGAAATGAATTAGTGGTTTGTTTTTGTTTTTGTTTTTGTTTTTTTTTTAAGCTATTCATTACCTACAGTTAATGACAGGTTCATTTCAGGGAATTCATTTTAAATTTTATTTACTGAAGAGAGTTTTGTTAACTTTTATTATTTTCTAAGAAGTGATTGAATATGTCAATTTTGCAGTCCTTCGAGGTATCTTTTTCTTTTTACTCTTAAGGCCAGCCTTCTGCTCCTTAATAGGACACTCCTAGAATATTCTTTAGACTTTTGTTTCTTTCTCCTTCAATCTGAGGCACAACAAAAGTGATATTAAGGGCACAGATGTTTGTATTTAGACCCAATAATTCAAATCCCATCTCCTCCACTTTCTATATATAGAGAGAGTTGGGGGAAAATTACTCAATCTTCCTAAGTCTGTTTTGCACAATATTTCCCCCATCTTTCTTTCAGTGACTTCTTGTTGATTACAAAATACAATTCCAATTGTTCTTTTAGTCATTCGGTTCCACTACCATATGCCTTTAGGATATAATGTTATATCTGCACCAAAATAAATGTAGTCCTCCTTTCCATTGCTAATGCCTATTCTACACAAGCTTTTGTTCATGTTACTTTCCTTACTTATATTTGTTCCCTAGGCTGCTGTAATAAATTACTCCATTCCGGGTGGCTTATAACAATAGAAATTTATTCTCTCTCAGATCTGGAGGCAAGAAGACCAAAATCAAGGTGCTCTCAGGGTCATGCTTTCTTTGAAGCCTCTAAGGAAGGATCCTTCCTTGTGTCTTTCAGCCACTGGCAGACCTGAGTGTTCTTTGACTTGTGCAGAAAAACTCCAATCTCTGTCTTCACATGGCCATCTTCCCTCTGTGTCTGTGTCTCTGTATCCATATTCCCCTCTTTTTATAAGGACACCAGTCATATTGGATTTAGAGCCCATGCTAATCTAGTATGACCTCATCATTTTTTAAAATTCAGTTTTATTGAGATACATTCACATACCATACAATCATCCACAGTGTACCATCAGCTGTTCACAGTACCATCATATACTTGTGCATTCATCACCTCAATCTATTTTTGAACATTTTCATTACTCCAAAATAAATAAATAAATAAATAAATAAATAAATACAAGTTAAAAAAGAACCCAGAACATCCCATCCTCTCATCTCCTCTGTTATTCATTTAATTTCTATTCCCATTTTTCTACTCATCTGTCCATATACTGGATAAAAGGAGTATGAGCCACACAAGGTTTTCACAATCACACAGTCAGTACCATGTAAGATACATAGTTATACAATTGTCTTCATGAATTTAAGCTACTGGGTTGCTGTTCAACAATTTCATGCATTTCCTTCTAGCTTTCCAATACACTAAAAACTAAAAAGGGATATTTATATAGTGCATAAGAATGCCCTCCAGAATGACCTCTCAATTCCATTTGAAATCTCTTAGCATTGAAACTTTATTTCATTTCATTTAGCTTCCCCCTTTCAGTCAAGAAGATTTTCTCAATCCCATGATGCCAGGTCCAGGCTCTTCCCCAGGAGTCATGTCCTGCATTGCCAGGGAGATTTACACCCCTGGGAGTCATGTCCCACATGGGGGGAGGGCAGTGAGTTCACCTGCTGAGTGGGCTTAGAAAGAGAGGCCACATCTGAGCAACAAAGAGGTTCTCTGGGGGATACTCTTAGGCACAATTGTAGGTAGGTTTAGCCTCTCCTTTGCAATAAGGACAAGTCCCAAGATTGAAAGCTCAGCCTACTAAATTGGTAGTCTTCAGTGTTTGTGAGAATATCAGTAATAACCCATGTGGGGAAGTCCAACATTTCTGCATTTTTTCCCAGTTCCTCAGGGGGTCTCTGCAAATACATTTTTATTCTCTGCCCAAATTACTTTGGGATATATCAGGATTTCACACTAACCTGTACAAACTTACGAGATCTCACTTATGACCTCACCTTAACTGATTGTATCTGCAACAGCTCTATTTAAAAATAAGGTCACATTCTGAGGTTTCAGAAGGAAATGAATGGGGAGTGGGGGGCATTGTTAAATCCAGTATACCTGATGGAAAATTTTTTCTTATTTGTAGTTCTCATTATGTTTTCCCTGAAAATGCCAGTGTTTAAATCTCACTCATCTAGACAATTTCACAGAGCCCTGACTTGTGCTATTACTCATTATATAACCTAATGTGGTGCCATTCTATATTGTACTTAATCATTATGTATTACAAATTTAAGTTAGCATTATTTCAGCAGTAATTACAAGGTACTCTAGTGTTCACAGGAAATAAGGAAAACTGGACTGGAAATCTATTTTGCCTTCACATCTTTCAGTGCACATAGTAGCATTTTCCCCCAGAATGAAATTTGAAGACTGACTTCTACCAAGTATGCTATTCAATTTGTTTGATGTGGCAGACATTATTACTATCTCACTGCTACCTTGTTTCTGTTTTTCTTCTGGACATACAATATGATTGTTCATCCCACCCCAATGAAATGTGGCAATATGGCATACTCTGATCAATAAAATGTTACCAGAAGTTGAATGTATGACTTTCAGGTAGAAGTATTTATACGCTAGTGCTTCACCTCTTTTACTTCCTCTGCCACAGCAACCATGGAAGGATGTGTTGATGTAGATATTCAATGCTGGACATTTTCATGGAAAATAAGTCCTGGGAGAGTTGTCCAGACTCAATATGAACTTTGCATGAGGGGGAAATAATCTTTGGGTTTCAAGTTATGGTAACTAGTGAGTTGTTTTTTTATTGCAGCATAACCTAGCCTGTCTTAACTGATAATATATAATCTGAAACACTGAAAATGTCCAAATTAGGGCATCAAGAGGAAGATACCTTCTGGAGGAAAGGCTGCTGGCATCTGGGGTTCCTCTGTCACATGGAAAGGAACATGGTCAGAGGCTGCTGGTCCATCTCTCCAAGGTTTAGCTTCTGGTTTCAGTGGCTTTCTCAGCTCCTATGGGTCCTTTCTTTGCATCTCTAGGGCAAACTCTGGATTTCATCTCTTACCATCTCTCTCGGTTGTGGTTTGTCTCTTCAAAATGTCTCTCTGTGCTCTCTGAGTTTCATCTGCTTCTTATCCTCTTATAGAGGACTCCAGAAAGGGGATTAAGACCCTCCTTGAATGGGCTGGATCACATCTTCATGGAAATAACCCAATCAAAAGTTCCCACCCAACAATAGGTCTGCCCCGACAGGGATGTGTTAAGAGAACATGGCCTTTTATAGTGTATATAATAGATTCAAACCAGCACAGATGTGGTCTCAAATCTGATGTAATTGACATTCTTGTGTGAAAGACCAACAAATAGAAAAAAGAAAATGCAACACACAAAATAGGTTTAAATTTTCATAAGGTCTATAAATGTAACAAGTAAGGGGATAACATGAAGAATCTACTTTAGATATGGTGGTCAGAAAATTTCTGTGATGAGGTGAGATTTTATATTAGAACTAAAGACTGAGAAGGAAGGAGTGTCTTGGGAACAACTGGGGGCAACAGCAAAGGGAATAGCATGTGCAGATGCAGAGGAGAGCTTGAAAAATTGGTTGTAGTTAAGCAATCATATCTTCAGATTATTAGTTCTGTTCCAATGATATATTCTCGAAACTACAGAGGGATTTATAGGTTGCCCTATGGTATTTCTCTGTGCAAAAGACAATATTCTTATGGTGAAAAATTCTCTTAACCCAGTAACTTCATCATTTATGGGGGAAATTTATTTTAAAAAACACTCAGAAAACAAGGTAGAGACATGAAGTACAAAGCCTACTTACACATAAATTTTTAGGAAGTGTTGACCAGAAAGAAAGAAGAGAGCAACATTATTACCCAGAGAAAAGCAGTGGGCAAGTTTGCTGCTTACATTTATAGCCACATAGCTCAGTAAGCTTTTCCTATATGATAGTGAACCCACTTCAAAGTAAAGAAATGGAAAAAGGTGCAGTCTTAAATCACAGCTGTCATAAAGAAATAGACATTTTTTTTTTTTAAATGCCCAGACTGGCTGTATCCCCCTTAATCATTTTCAGCAAATATTTGTTCTTGTTGATGATTTAGTAGTAGAAATGGACAAGTTTAGCCTTTTTATTGCAACGATACTCCAGGCTGAATGTAAATAATTAACTTTACCCACTGACCTTGAAGAATTTGTGAAATTTTTTTCTCATACAAATAATGGTGTGGCTTTTCTAAGAGTAGCCAAGATTGCTTGTAAATTCACAAAGACATTTTGGTTTTTTATCTATTTCTGTTTCTGGTATTAAGATTTGTCACCAGGAAGTAGGTAAGTTGAATTCTTGATGGTTTGTTTTATTAAGAAAGAAAAGAGGAATCTTAGAAAAGAATGTTGATAAAAGGTTTGTTGCAATATATTTTTTTTGTTTTTGCAATTACCCTTTGTCATCTTGACCAGCCTTCCAGATTTCCACTGTAGCCACATTACATGGATGATGTTAAAACAGTGATTCCTTAAATTCAGAACAAACATTTAACACTAAAAGTCACAAAACAGGAGCATGCATTCATTCATTCTCCTAATATGTATTGCTTTTTTAATCTGTATTGGTGGTTGGTTACTATTTAATTAATATTGCAGACCATGTTGATTTCATATTATAGGGAAATACAATGGAAAACATAATCCAAAAGATTTTGGATGACTAAACAAGTATATAAAGTTTGTACACATTCAGTTTTTTTCTGTCTCTGTAGTATATATGTATATAAATTTTTAATGCAATTTTTTGAGATACATTCACACACCATATAATCCTTCCAAAGTATACAATCATTGGCTCACAGTATCAGCATACAGTTGTGCATTCATCACCACAGTCAATTTTGGTACATTTTAGTACTCCAAAATAAATAAAAAAATAAAAATAAAAATAAAAAAATAACACCCAAAACATCCCATGCCCCTTATTCCCTCTATTATTTATATACATATTTTTGTTTTTATTTTATTACCCATCTGTCCATACACTGGATAAAGGGAATGTCAGTCACAAGGTTTCCACAGTCACGTCCCATGATAAAAGCTCTGTAGTTATACAATCATCATTAAGAATCAAGTCTACTAGATTACAGTTCAACAATTTCAGGTATTTTCTTCTAGCTATTCTAATACACTAGAAACTTAAAGGAATATTTATATAATGCTAAAGAATAACCTTCAGAATGACCTCTCAACTCTATTTGAAATCTCTTTGCTACTGAAACTTTATTTTGTCTCATTTCTTTTTCCCCTTTTGGTCAAGAAGGCTTTCTCAATCCCATTATGCCAGGGCAGTCATCCCTGGGAGTCATGTCCACATTGCTAGGGAGACTTACATCCCTGGGAGTCATGTCCTACATAGCAGGGAGGGTAGTGAGTTTATTTGCAGAGTCGGTTGAGAGAAACAGGCCACATCTGAGCAACAAAAGAGGTTCTCTGGAGATGACTCTCAGGCACAATTACAGGTAGGCTTAGCCTCTCCTTTGCAGGAATAAGTTTCATAAGGCCAAGCCCCAAAATTGAGGGTTTGACTTATTAAATTGGGAGTCCCTAATGCTTGCAGGAATATCAGGAATTCCCAAGATGGGGAAGTTTAATATTTCCCCATTTACCCCTCAGTTCCTCAAGTGAACTTTACACATATATGTTTTTTAATTTTCTGCCCAAAATACTCTGTATTGGGGTATTACATTAACCTGTATATATGTGTATTAGTTTGAACAATCCTATTTATTAATAAAAGAAGAAAAAAAAGACAAATATGGGTATGTTTGTCCCTCACTACTTGTTCTCTCTACAAAATTTCTGATCTTTCCCAAAGTGTGACCACCTTTATGGGGTTACATTTCAGCTGTGTTTTTAGTAAATAGCCTAATAATGCCTAAGAAAACAGCATAAACCCCTTTAGTAACAGCAGTTATGACTGGATGATGTTGGAAAGATAAGCATTCAAATCCAGTCCCTTAAAGGCAGTCTTATGTGATCTGCACTTCTGAGGGTGAGAGAAGCCAGTGGGACGGAGAACATCTTCTTGACCAAAAGGGGGATGTGAAAGGAAATGAAATAAGCTTCAGTGGCAGAGAGAATCCAAAAGGAGCCGAGAGGTCACTCTGGAGGGCACTCTTACGCACACTTTAGACAACCCTTTTTAGGTTCTAAAGAATTGGGGTAGCTGGTGGTGGATACCTGAAACTATCAAACTACAACCCAGAACCCATGAAGCTCAAAGACCGTTGCATAAAAATGTAGCTTATGAGGGGTGACAATGGGATTGGGAAAGCCATAAGGACCACACTCCACTTTGTCTAGTTTATGGATGGATGAGTAGAAAAATAGGGGAAGGAAACAAACAGACAAAGGTACCCAGTGTTCTTTTTTACTTCAATTGCTCTTTTTCACTCTAATTATTATTCTTGTTATTCTTGTGTGTGTGCTAATGAAGGTGTCAGGGATTGATTTGGGTGATGAATGTACAACTATGTAATGGTACTGTGAACAATCGAAAGTACGATTTGTTTTGTATGACTGCGTGGTATATGAATATATCTCAATAAAATGAAGATTAAAAAAAAAAAAAAAAAAAAAAAAAAGACATAATGCTGAGCAAAATAAGCCAGGCACAAAAAGAGAGATATTGTATGTTACCACTAATGTGAATTCTGTGAAAAATGTACAATGTTTTATACTGTAGAATGTAGGGGACCTAGAGATACCAATTAGTGGAGGGGGAATGATAATCTAATAAGAACAGATAAACTATGGAGGGTAATCTCAATGTTATGGGAATGCTCAGGAATGATTATGGTTTGTAAACTTTCTTGGATATAGTAAGATCATGTTGGAAGCAATAGAGTTATTTTAGGTTTTTTTTTCTCTTATTCCTTTGTTTTCTTAGGGGTTGTTAATTTTCTTGGGGTATGGTAGGAACATGTTGGAAGCAATGTAGTTATTTTAGATTATTTGTTTTTCTTACTCCTCTGTTTGGACATGGTTTATTAATTTTCTTGGGGTATGGTAGGAACATATTGGAAGCAAAGTAGTTATTTTAGGTTATTTGTTTTCCTTAAACCATTGTTTTGTTTGAAATGTTGTGGGGTTTTTTTGGTTGTTGTTTGCCTGTTTGTTTTTAATTTTTTGATAAACAAAGTTAAAAAATTGAAAAAAAATCAGTAGAAAAATGGGAGTAAAAACTAAATGACAAATAGGGTGGGATGGGGGGATGGTTTGGGTATTCTCTTTTCACTTTTATTTTTTATTCTTATTCTGATTCTTTCTGATGTAAGGAAAATGTTCAGAAATAGATTGTGGTGATGAACGCATAACTATATGATCATACTGTGAACAGTTGATTGTATACCATGGATGACTGTATGGTTTGTGACCCTCAAGGAGGCTGCCCTGCTCTGTACTCAGTTTGCATACCCCGGTTATCAGGATTTCCTTGCCTGAGGTTTTACTTATTCGACTTAGGAGTCAGGGACTTAGAAAACAAGGTATCACAAGGCCACATCAGTATCTGAATAAGAAAGGAGGATGGTTACTAGTTTCAGAAATATAGTACAACCTCACTATTCATATTTTAGAATCTCGCAGTTGCAGATAATTTCCAATCACTCTATGAAAACAAGGGTTGTAAGTTTTAGGGCATATGCTTCAATTAATGTTTAAACTACTAAAAATCATAAATATGTCAAAGACGTAATTATATACACTTACAAGTTAGCTTCTAAGCTAACTTTAACATGAATTATTGCATTTATAAAGAAGGTTCCTAATAAATTTTATCCTTTAGGTTTTTGTGTAATTTAAGTTACTCCATGCTTTTGAGGGTTAAAAAAAAAAAACCTTTCAAAATATGATGTAATTTTAAAGTGCTTTTTTTTTAAATGTTGCATTATAATTAAATATCATTAACATACAGAAATACATAGAGAATATTATAATGAACACACATATACACACCTGCTAGGTTTATTAATTCTTAATGTTTTTTTTTCCAGAGTCATTTTAGATTATTTTTCAGCCTTATTGAAATATGATTTATATGCAATAAAATTTATCCATTTTAAGAGTATGATTTTTATGAACTTGGTATATACTCATTTCATCACCACCACAAAGGAGATATAAAAGTTTCATCATCCTATAAAGTTTCCTTACACCCTTTTGCTGTAGGTGCCCTTCTTGGCAATTAACCCCAGGCAATTAACCTAGACACCAATAGCTGTCTAGAATTTCATATAAATGGAATCATGCAGAATGTACTCTTTTGAGTCTGCTTCTTTCACTTAGCATAATGCTTTACTGAGTCACACATGTTATTACATACATCAGTAGTTTGTTGCTTTTCATTGCTTCGTAATAGTCCATTACATCATTATACTATAATTTGGTTACCCATTCACCAGTAGAACATTCAGATTGCTTTTAATTTCTGGCTGTTAAAAATAATTGTGCCATAAGCATTCCTGTTAAGTTTTGTATAGAAATACGCTTTTATTTTCTTCAGCATGTACCAAGTAGTGGAATGACTGGGTTATATAATAAGTGAGTTCTTTACTTGATAAGAAATAGACAAACTGTTTCCAAAGGGCCTTTACTATTTAGAATTTCCACCAGCAATTTATGAGGGTTACATCTGTGCCCCAACCTTGTCAGCCCTTGATATTCTTAGTCTTTTTTATTATAACCATTCTATTTAGTGTGTAGTGCTATTTAGCTGGAGTAGGGAGTTATTGTCTAAAACTGTTCTGTCTTGCTTAGCTGCCCCTTTCCTTTTCTGTTCTTTTGGCTAGAGAAAGTAGGCTTTCCATCTATCTATCCTTCCTTCTTCCTTCCTTCCTTCTTTCCTTCCTCCATCCCTCCCTCCCTGTCTCTCTCTCTCTCTCTCTCTCTCTCTCCTCTCGTCTGTGTCTATTGATATTTCTGGATTTCAGGCTTTTCCAGTACCCAATCTGGGATATATGAGGCAAAAAGAAAACTAACCACCCATCGTACCTCAGGTCCCACAGTCCCTAGCTGGTGTACCTTCATCTCTCCACTTTTCAAAACCTTCTCATGCTTGTTTTATATATAATGCTCAAGGTTGTTAGCTGTGTTTAGTGAGAAGCATTTACTTCTCCTTGTCTGGGCATGTTTTTTATATGAATTTTATAATCTGTTGTATGCTGTGAAAAACCCAGTTGTGATTTTGACTGAAATCATTGGATTTAAATATTTATTTAGAGAGTTCTAATTTTATGTCCTTTGGAATGTTTTATAATTTGAACTGTAAAGTTCTTGCATGTGTTTCTTTATATTTGTTCCTTTATATTTTAGATTTTTGTTTCTGTTAACAGAAACTATAGACTGGTTTCTGGCTATTGCTGGTATATAGGAACTTTATTGATTTTTTTTATATATATCTCATCTCTTGCAACCTTGTTGAATACTCTGCAAATATTTTATCTGCATTTTTTCTTTCAGTTGATTTGAGGATTATCATATATTCAGCAAGTATGTACTATTTTTCTACCTTTCCAATTTCTTAGTTACATATTTTTCTTACTTTATAGACTTTTCTAAAGTATCTGTTACAATGGTGATCTCAGGCCATCTTGTTCTTACCCCTGACTTTAAAAGATTCTTATTTTTTATTGTTCTGTAATGATAGTTTTTCACTAATTCCACTTTACTTGTCTTCCTCTTAGTCTCAATTTATGAAATTTTATTGTACATATCTACAGACATTAAAAGTTGACTTAAGGAGAGAAAGATTAGATTCTAGTCAGTGTAATGGAGATCACCCAAAGGCATGTGATTATAAAGTCAGTACATCACTTTAAAGAATGCTAGAGGAATTTAAATTGATTTTAACTGTAGTCTGTTTTTTCCTTGAGGCAAGTGATCAGACTTAGTACATCTTACATTTAATGATCAGAGTTGTTATCGGGTTGAACAGGTCTCAGTAACTGAGATGGTGCTAAATCCATATCTTGTACTCTTATATATACAGACTATATAGCCATTTTGTCCCCTTTGGGCATTCATTAGTACATCTTGAATAAGCAAAATTTGGTTTTTACATTGCAGGAAGAAAACTTTTTTCTCTCTGTAGCTCTTAATATGGGGAATTATAAATAATTCAACTCAATTTAACCCAGGTATCAATTGGTGTTTTCTGGACCTTAAGATCTTGGTAGAAATTATTCAGACACCTAACTGGATGCCTAAGAACTCAGAAGATTTCTGTTAATCTCTTCTGCTGAATCATAGTTCTGTTCTGCTCTTATTTCTGCATCTGATATGTATATTCTACTACCATGTCACAATTAGCACAAATCTCAGCCTCCATCCCTGATTGGGCAACAGGTTTCATCACACCAAGCATTTGATAAATTGATTTGTAGGTTCAGATCATATCAAAGTCCACACTGAATTCCACTGAGTTAGAGAGATTACAGCTATTCCTGTTTTTTCTCCTCCATCAAGTGCAGAGGTTTTATATCTACACCGAGGTCCTTCAGTGTCTCAGTGCTGGTGCAAAAGGCATTATTTTATATTAAAATATAAAGTCAACTGTAAAAATACAGAAATTATCTTCCTTTTTTATATAAAAATGCATTTCTTTGAATAAACAAATCAGTATTTCAAAACAACACAATATTTATGAACTGCACATTCTATCATTTTTCTAAATCAAATTCAGTTCTGTTGTAATTTTATAATCAAACTTTTAAAGTTCAGTATTACTGAATTACGGTATTAGTAGAATTAAAACTTTTTAAATCTCATGAAACTTTATCAAATACAAAAGAATGTGACCCATTACAATCATACTGTAAATCATATTTTCAGGGCATTAACTCAAAGAAGAACATGACAGAAAATCAATAGTGTATGCGGCTTGCTGCTTTTTCATGTATTGATTTACATGTCATTTGTCTGCAATTACTGTTTAACTAAAATTCACTCTTTTGCTAATAGGTTGCTGCTATCAACATTGCATGCGTAGTTCAGACTTCCATGAAAATGGTTTAAACCCAATCCCAAGTTGTCGTTTTTTCTTGGAATACTAAAGAATATTTTAACCAAAGTGGAGCACAGAATATATTTGAGCATCCTAGTAATTTGTGTTGAATTCTAATTTATCTGAGATCTTCTTCCTAATATTTATCAATATGAAAGTAGGCAACCCTTCCCTGTGATGAGAAGAAGGATAACCTGATAGCTTGAAGACCTTTACTTATATGGGTATTACTCATTGCAATGTTTGTCCATGGGATCACTATACAGAAGATGCTAACTATGCTTTTCTCCATGGCAAATCAAACATTTCACTTGTTTGGTTTAAAATAGAGTAAAACCAAATGAAAATCAAAGGGTCTTTCCTCCCTTATTATTGTTCCTAAATAACCACAAATGGAATGGAGATTCTCATTCATTTTGCTTCATTCTCTATCTTCAGACTGGAAGCAGTAATCAGATGCAAGTATCAGAAGCCCTGACTTCTTCATTCTTCCCTAAGGGTGAAATGGCCTAGAGTCAGTGCTTCCAATTATGCTGGGTGGCCCAGAAATGGACAAACTGATTTATAGATGACTGTACTTGGTTCCATTCCAAAGGCCCTAGAGGAGACTGCCTGGAGGAGAAGCTGAATCACCCTATCAAGTGGCTCTCAGCTCTGTCACCAGCTACACAATTAAATAAAAGGCTGAGTCTGGAATAGAGATTATGTTTTCTCTTTTACATTTATGGTTCATTCTTAAATCACTCTGACATTAATATGAAATTCCATAGGCATACTTGTATGTCCTCATTAAAGGACAGCCATTAAAGATGAAGTGACAGAAAAATCACTAAACCGGCTACAGAGGAAATGCCCACAGGAATAGTAGACTCAGTCCAGATTTCAAGCACTTTCATCTGGAAAATCCAAAATGCAATTTCCTTTTGGGGAACCCATATCAAAAGTATGCTTAACACATGAAATTAACCATCACAGCAAGTAATATTTAAATAAGGATCCAAGCAATAATAGTTGAAGATACCTGCTAAAGATGGGGGAGTAGGAACAGTATAATGTTGGTGTAGAGGGAATGCTATAATTAGATTCAAATATATACTATCAGGAACATGGTGCTGCCAAGAGACCTAGAAGGGACTTAAATTTTATGCACATGAATTGGTTTAAGAACTTCCCAAGACAATGTGTGCATTATAGCAGGAAGTGCCAAAAGAGCTCTGAAAAAGAATTCCACATGAGCAGTAGACATCTGGAAAGGGTCCCTGGAGGAGGAGGAACCTAAACTAACTAAGCTAGAAGATAAGGAGAACTCCAATCAACAAGTAGAGGGAAACAAGGAAAGAGTGAATTCTAGATGGGTGGATCAGCCCCAATATGAAGGAATTAATATTATCTCCTTGGGGCCCAAGATCTACCAGGCCAGACAAAAAGGCTCATGTTAGTATATGCAAAGAGATTAAGTTGAACATGTATGAAGGATTATGCAGAGTATTAAATGATAAGAAAATGCCTCACAAATAATAACAAAAACTACAATGACACTATGGGACAGATGTTGTATTAAACATTCAACTAGAATCATCACATGTAATCCAAATAAATTCATGGAAATGGGTAGTAATACTATTCCCATCTTATAGATGAAAACTTTGAGGCTTGAAAAAGTTCACTAATATGATTGAGAGTACAGAGAGAGTATTTAGAAAAATCAGGATTAGAACCCAGGTTTTTTATTCTAAAATCCATGCTCTTAACCACTATATTTCACTGCCTCATTATGATTGTACCTAATCCATATTATTGGTCCCCAAAATACTTAAATATGGAGAAATAAAAACTGTTACATTGATTATAGTCATAAAAGTATGCAAAGTATTGTTAGGCAAAATATATGTCTGTTTTTGTTCTCTACTAAAGAGATAAAGTATGGTTTAAGGTGATGTGTATAACTGCCAAGTTGACAAGGGGTAGACTGTTATGGTTAGGTTCATGTGTCAACTTGGCCAGGTAATGGTACCCAGGTGTCTGGTCAAGCAAGCACTGGCCTAACCGTTACTGCAAGGACATTTGTGGCTGGTTAATAAACCAGAGGGCTAGTTTATTAAATCATCAGTCAATTGGCTGCAGCTGAGACTGATTACATCAACAAAGGGCGTGTCTTCTACAGTGAAAGAATGTAAACAGCTGGGTTTAATCCAATCAGTTGAAGACTTTTAAGTAAGACAGATAGAGGACCTTTACTTCTTCTTCGGCTGACCAGTGAAGCATCTCCTGAGGAGTTCATCGGAGTTGCCAGTTCGTTTTCTGAGGAGTTCATTGAACATGTTCATCGAAGTTGCCAGTTTGCTGCCTGAGGAGTTCATCGAATATCTTCATTGGAGTGGCCAGTTTGCTGTCTGCCGTATGGAATTTGGACTCATGCATACCCACAGTTATGTGAGACACTTTTATGAAATCTTATATTTATAGATATCTCTTGTTGATTCTGTTTCCCTGGAGAACCCTAACTAATGCAGAGGGGGAAAGAGGCAGAATAAATGATCAGCTGGAACTATAAGCAAGGAGAAGATCATGAATGGTAAAGGGTATTAAAAGCCATATTCAGGAGTCTGGACCTTATTCAGAGGGCAGTGGGGAGGCTCTTGGAGTCATTAGCAAATGACATGATCAGATGTATGTTTTTAAAACATGCTCTAGTTTCAGTGAAGAGAATGATGTGTTGAAGATAGAGGCAGTCTCATCATTTAGCTAGCTATGGAGGGAATCTAAGTGGGAAATAATGGTAGCCTGATTTAGGAGGTAGAAATAACAGGCCTTGATGATTAAGTCAAGATGCCATCTAGGCAATAGGGGGATAGTAATTCTACTTGCAGACTCAGTCAAGTGGAAATGTCTAATGGTTGAACATATGAATCCAGTACTAAGTAAGGTCTGGCTTAGAAATTAGGGTTTATGATTAATTAAAGACATGGGAATAAAAAGATTACCCAGGGTGAGTGTGTAAAATAAGAAAGGAAGGGAGCTTAAGACCGAACCTGAGGAACTGCAACCCTTCAACAATGAAGGAAGAGGAAACTTCAGCAGAGAATGAGAAAGGATGACTCTAGAAAGGAGGGGCCAAGAGAGTATGGAGGAATTGAAACCAAAAGAAGAAATTTTTCTTCCAAGATGGAAAAAGTAGTCAACAATGTCAAATGCTGATGGGAATTCCAGTTAGATAAGGAATATGCTAATCAGGAGAGATGTCAATCCACTCCAGTAAAGCTGTTGGAGTCACCAACAGAAGCACAACTCACACAGCCCTGGATGGAACAAAGACTTAATCACATAGAGAAGAGACATATGGAAAGGGGAGGGGAGGGGAGGGGAGGGGAGGGGAGGGGAGGGACTAGCTTCACTAGTGGGCACCTGTTCCCCATAGCCAGCAGGTCTCAATCTTGGCTGATACAGGGAGATATTCTACATGCAACACCCCTCTCTTGTGTTTGTGTGCCATTGTGGAGGAACCCCACTCCCTCCCCATCAGGGACAGATGTACTACAGGGATGTGAGCTGGATGCCTGCTGTAAAACATGCCCACCGATGTCAGACTGTCTCCAGTGAATCTTTAAATAGGCTTTGGACAATAGGGGAAGGAATGTGCCAGCAGGCCCCTTATCTACTAGGGGATGTGTTTTATCCTGGCAGCTAGACACACCTGGTCCTGAGCGGAGGATATATTCGTGGGTCCCAGGGAAAGGTGGCAGCCGTGCTATGACTGTTCTGTACCACAGGGACAAGTGACCGTTGAGTTAGCAACCAAAGGTATTACTGGTTAGGTAGCCTAAAAGGATTAGAGGACAAATTGCAATGATTGAAAGGTGAATTAAAAACAAAGATGTAGAGCCAGTGTATGTTTCTTAGTGATTTCTAAAGGTCAGTCCTGATGCCCAAACAAGTTTTCATAGATTAGAGGCAAAACACAGGAAACAAAACATTTTAGTGGTTTTTTTCTTTTCTTCAAAAGAAAAGAAATCATTCTATAGAATTGTTATGCTGGGATAACATTCTCCTAATTTTTTGGCATGTTAGAAAATAATTTCTTTTATAAAATGATGGTGATAGAAGATGGAAGTACTTGTTTTCAAAAACTGTTGCTTGATACATCCATGTACTTGTCAGGCTTTCCCAAAAGTCTGCAAACTATTGTTGCTATTCACACTCAAGTATTTGATTCTAAGGAGAGGGGTGTCTAAAATCTCAGCAGTCCCTGATGGATGCAGGGGATGTAAAATAAAGGAGAATGTTACTTGTGTGGCACAGAAATTTTCTTCTTTCTAAGTTTAGATTGCAATTCTAAAGGGTCAGTTGAGAGGTATTTGCATTTCGTCTTTGGCAGTTTCATTATGTTGTCAATTATTACAGTGCTATGTTCTAATAGGAGTTTCATCATGAATTCAAATTGGAGTGAGGAATCATTTAGCCGCCACAACAAATTGAGCTCAGCGGGCTTCATTTCAGGAACTTCAGTGGTGTCAAGTGGTCAGTCCTTCAGTTTTAATTTCTAGATATATGAGATGCAAATTGCAAGAACTTTTCTCCTCTGATAGTCAAAGTGAATGGTTCCAATTGCTTTCTAACCTACCCTTAACAGGGAGGTAAATAACATTATCAGCTTGTGATGTGGTAGGATGAATCACAAAGAAAAGATTAATTATCTTTTAAAGGTATTGTATTATCTTAATTGGTCACATCACTCAAGCTTTTCTAATTAGAAAAGTAAATACCAGCCTAGGCAGGTTTTACGTTTGCACAATGATAAAAAGGCTAAACGTTTGCCTTGAATTATACCTCTTCAAATATTGAAACTTGATAAGGCTGACCATCAGTTTATACCTGTTTCCCTGTCATCAGACTTCTCAAAGGTCAATTACAGGATTTTTTTTAATGCAAAAGGATAACAGTCTACTGTTAAATAAGAACTATTTCAAAGTATTAACACTACAAGCAAGCCTACCAATTCATACCTCCATAGCCCACTATTACTTAGTGGTTTCCAAAATGTAAGATGCTTTTCTCTATCAGATCTATTCTATGTTTCCTCTTAGCTCAGTGGTTTATTTGAAAACGCACAGGAGATTACACAAAATCCTCCTGCTTTCTTTCTTTAAGCAACAGTTGTCATTTCTTGTACAGACTTCCTGTTCCATCTTCCTGTGTAATGCTTTGTCTCTGGATTAATTTAGTTCTACTAAAAAATGAGAGTCAGATGCTTTCTCCCATAACTTTGTTTTACCTGTGAGAAGTTCCTCAGACTCTCCCATGATTTAAGACCCACATGAGCCAAATCAATCATGAGCCATGTCCTAGATTTGCCTTAAAGACACATGGAATACTCTTATTACCATGAATGGTTTTCGTGATGAAGCACCTAGCACATAGTTGGCGCTCAGAAGTGTTGCTTTCTTTAAAGCCCATTCCCTTTGTGTTGGTTTCTGGCCTCGATTTTGAATCGGTGTTATTGAGTGTTTCAAGAACATGGGCCTTGGAGTCATATGGCTCTGGATTTGAATCCAGCTGTAAAACTAGTTTATAATCTTGGGCAGAATCTTTCACCCCTCTGAGCCTTTTTCATCATCTGTAAAATGTGATAAAAACAATACCAACATGCCAGGACTATTCTAAGTTACTAAATGAAAGCATGCATATTATGTACTTTGTGGTAGGCACATAACGAGACTCAATAATTGGTATTTGGATTATAGTTTATTATAATCTAGATCCTCACTACAGAAACTCAGTTTGAAAGCTGTTTCTGAGGTGAAAATCAGAAGTTAAATATCCTTTTCACTTAAAAAGGTCATTTGCATTTGCCATGTACCAAATGCTTCTCTGGGCCCTAATTCTGATGTGTCTCTCTCATTCCTATGTACTCAGAGGGGGATATTTTCAGTGGTCTGATGGATTGTAACACACTGTTTCTGTGGCTAGTTTACCAACTCACTGACCTGCAGCATTTCACTGAGGGCTGTTCTCTTTTTGACAGGAAGGCTTGAGGGAGAAGATGATCTTAAAAGCCAGGAGGATTTTCCTTGTGGGCACAGGGGGAGAACACTGAGCATCTGTGCGCAGCATGCAGAGCAGATTTTGAGGGTGTGAAACTCCATTTGTGTGTTCAGTTAATGGACCACAGTGTACTTTGGAAGAGAAAAGGGTTAAATCATCTGGAGGTTGATCTGAGAAACCAATTCTTCAGTTTCATTTACATTTACATTAGCAGGACACTTTTAACGGCCAAGGGTTCATGATGTTGGATGAGATCACAGTCGATATGTAAGGTTTTATGGATACGATCTCTCTGTATTCTCCAGTCAGTTGCCTAGTAGCAAAAAAGTCACATAGATCCATATTTGCCCTGCTGAGTCTGTTCCTCTAATGTGACCAAGAATTTCTCCCTAGTATTTCTGCCTCTCAGTCTCCAATCACATATCTGTAATACCAAAACTTCTATCCAACCAAAGCCATCTGATAACCCATCTCAGTCTTACTTCCTACTTCTTCTCTACTTGTGACAGAAATTAATTTGACTCCTTCAGAAAGTAGGCATGTACTCTTAAGGACTTTACTTGTTTTTGGACATTTGCTTACAGTTTATTATTATTATTATTATATTATATATATAATATAATTTTAGCTTTATAGAAAAGCCATATAAAAATACAATATTCCCATTTACCCCTCTATTGTTGATACTTTGCGTTATTGTGGTACCTTTGTTAAAATTGATGAAAGAATATTAAAATAGTACTATTAATATAGCCCATAGGTGTATTTTTCCCCCATGCCCCCCTATGATTAACTCCTGGAATTAGTTGTCGGACATTTGTTATAATTCATGGAAGAACATTCTTGTGCTTTTAAGTTTGCAGCCATTATTTCTCATATATTCTTTTTGTCCCTTTTCCCTTTTCTTCTCCTTCTGAGACACTCAATGGCATGTATGTTTGTGCACTTCATGCTGTCACTCAAATCTCTGGGCCACTGCTCAATTTTTTTTCTATTCTTTTCTGTATCTGTTCTTCTGACTCTATGATTTCAGTTGTCCTTTCTTCTAGTTTGCTGATTCTTTCTTCTGCCTGTTCAAATCTGCTGCTGTCTGCCTCCAGTGTATTTTTAATCTCTACTATTGTGCCATTCATCCCCATAATTTCTGTTATGTTTCTTTTTAATTTACTTTCAAATTTTCCTTTATGCTCACACATTGTCTTCTTAATATCCTTTATCTCTTTACACATATTTTCCTTCATCTCCTTGCATTGATTTAGGAGATTTGTTTGAACATCTTTGATTAGTTGTTCCAGCTTCTGAATCTCCTCTGAAATTTTAATTTGTTCCTTTAACTGAGCCATACTTTTCTGTTTGTTAGTATCACTTGTAATTTTTTGCTGATGTTTAGGCATCTGATTATCTCGATGAGTTAACTTTGAAGGTCAGTTTTGCCCTCTTGTCTGGGTTTTTATTGTTCATTGACTTTGTGTTAAGATTCCTCTTTGATACTTGGTCTAACTTACTCTAAACCTTTAAAATAGCCCATGTTTAACTGTTCAGATTTTCTCAACTCTTCTTCATCTGATTCTTGCCCTGGATATGCAGTATAATTTTTAAGATTACACTTTTTGTGCAATTGTTTCCCCTCCAGGAGAGACCTTTCTTTCCTCTCTTCCTTCTCTGAGAATCTTGATCTGTTCTCTGTGTTTTTGTGCAGACTTTTTACCCCAGCTCCTAAAATTTGTTTAAATTCTCTTCCTTACTTTTTTCCCTGCTTTTCTTAAACTTTTCATTTCTGGTTCCCATACTTTCTTATAGCAGTTCATTTTAAACCCCACCCCACCCACCCCCTTTTTTTGTGAGCCCTTTCTGTCACCAGTTTCTTCCCTGTTAGGGTATCCCACACCTGGGAGTCAGATTGGGTCAATCCAGAAAGGTGGGTCACTTCATTAAAGTCTGTTTTGCCTTAGATGTCCAGTCAACTGAAACTGGATTAAGTAAGGATACAAGAGTTCTTACCAGCCCTTCTATTGTGTTTATTCCTCTCCCCCTAATCTCTCTTTCTTTCTCTTTCTCTCTCTCTTTGGCTACTGGGGCTTCTTTTGTATACTGCACTCCCCAGTGTCTTGTTTTCCACCCTGGGTCTCTGGGGACTTAAGTCCCTGTGCCTTGATATGCATGGATTTCTAGCTTGCTGCTGTGAGTTGCTCTTCTGTATCAGGCCGTGGTGGGTGGGCCCCAGGCTGTGCTACCTCTGTGTGACTTGCAAGCTGGGCAGGACTGAGTGAGGGAGAGGGGATTGGGAAACTGAATGACATCTGGGACAGAATTCTCCTACCTGAAATTTTTCTGTTTTTTTGATTCAGCATTCATGGCATCCTTCTCCAGTCTCTATCCTCCTTCAAATTTCTAAACACCTGGGATTTATTCTTTTATTTGCTAAATATATGGGGAGGCTCTTTCAGGGTATGTCTTACATAACCCTATTGATGACATCACTCCTTATGGTTCACTTTTAAAACAAAGTCTGAAGTATATAAGACATATTTGTGACCCTGGACAAGTTCTCTTAACTTCTCTAAACCTTGGTTCCCCACTAATAAAATGGAAATCATAATGAGTTAGATATTATAAGGTTTTCTTCATGACTTTAAGATCATCTTTGTAAAGTGCTTGGTATTGATTCTTTAACCAGTGTGCCTCCCGTGGGTGAGCCCAGCTCTTTGGTGTGATGCCATTAGCAGAGAGAAACGTTCAAGCAGCTAGAAACTAAGATTGCTTAAAACCTCTTTGCAGTGCAAGTAAGCAAACACAGCACCTTCTTCTCAATCTTGACTTCTTACTTTCTGAGATTACATTCTAAGCTTCAATCCAAGAGTAGAATGGGTGAGACAACTTGGAAATACAGTTGCATGATTTAATACCCAGTAATGACTTCATCCAGCTCAGTTTGAAAAGCAACAATTAATCAGTGGTCAGCTCAAATCAACACTTGTATAAATAAGTCATGTCTTCATTCTCAATCTGCCTTCCAAACTCTTCTCCAGACCATCCCCAAAGGTATAGCCACCTGTATCTACACCCCAAATTACTCTGTACTTCATCTGCCCGTGGTTTTCCTTGTTATGATGTTATTACCATGAGGTGGTGCTTATTCCCAGGCTAACCAAGAGTGGAGTATGTTTAGACTAGCTGTGACATGAGTGCCTTGTTCTTGATCAAATTCCTATTATGTTCTTGGTTATGCTTACGCTTATAATTGGAAGTATGCAAATCATTGCAAAGTATTATCTATATTCTTCCCTAGTTTGGCATTTTTACTTCCTGAGGACTTGGTGGCTGGTACAATTTCTTCAGAAATTATTAATTTAACTTCTACAGGCAGGTTCTATTAGTTAATCTTGATACCTTTCTCTTCCTTCTGTACAATAGAGACCTAACTGATCAGTACTTCTCACTAAACATTTAGCACAATGTCTGATACCTACTACATGTTTTAATAAATGATAGATAATATTACTATTACCATTCAGTTCCAGATACTATCATAAATGCATACCAAAGTGTGCAGTGCAACAGCTCCCATCTTTAGTGAGTTCAGCTTCTTTTTTAATTTGTGCTTATGTCATTTTCATGAGTGAAAGTGAATTTTCCTTGAGAAATCTATCGTTTCTTTTCCAATCTTCCTTGGTGGCAATGACAGGAATATCATGAGTCCTAACTAATGTTTTGGAATAATGCTTATAATCAAGAAATGAGCCCCTGTGGTGCACCTTGCTAAGACCTTTACCCATTACATGTTCTCTTAACCCAAAGCAGGTTAATTAGTATTTTCCAAGTGAGCTTCTTATATGTACTGTCAAACTAGAGAGTTCATAGGTCTAGGAGGGGCAGACATCACAATCATATTCCTATTAACAAGCCAATTATATTCCTAATCATAATCCTATTAACATGCCAATCTTTGCTCCAGACTTCCATATGAGGATGGTTATAACTTGAAATAAATATTCAACATGCTTGTATAAGAAATACCTTTAAGTCTTGCAAATGGTCATTTTTCACACTCAAGATAAATGGAACTTAGCATAGAAAAGTAAATATGGCTCATTTTATTCATTTCCCCAGACTGCAATCTCTTTGAGAGCAAGGGTCATGTTTTTCTTTTTCATTGCTCTGACTTCTGTGCCTTATACTATGTCTGACACTGATTTGGGCCTCACTAAATATTTATTGAAATAATAAACTCATTTTGCTACAATTTTACCACCTGGGAAAAAACAGGTGGGTAGAAAAAGATGTTAAGTAAGTAGGCAAGTGATTTACAAGATTAGGAGATGACTGTTCTGAACACAGTGGAAAATATAAGGTCAAATGTGAAATAAGAATAAATCCATACTGTCACCACTCCATAAATCCGTATTTGTGTTTGTCTGCAATTGATGGTAATTATTTCCCAAGTTTAGATGTATTTACCAATGAGTAGAAAGAACTGAATGCCGACTTTGTAAGATTTTGAAAAGGTGGGGGTGTTCCTCTACCTTAGTTCTTTAAGTTAATGAAATCTTGTTCAAACCCAACCAACAACCCTTCATTCAGATGTCACTTTCCTGATGGCTTTTGTTATGTGCCATTGAGTCATGGAGATTTCATGGCTGACTCATGCAGTGGCAAGATGATAAATCATAACCACCAAATAATGTCAGAGAAATTACAGATGATAGACAGCATTTCAGAGGACTGCCTGCAGGAAACCAGGTATTTATTTTCACTTTGTATCAACTTCTAAATAGTTTACACTATGCAGTGGGAGTTGTCAGAAAGGTAAGAAGTTATTGCTAGTCCATTGCTATTTGAGCACACAGGTGGGGCTTGTTAAAAGTAGAGAATTCATCACCTTTAATATTCTAGCAAATTAAAACTGAAGTTGAGAAATATAAATTTGAAGAGAAAGTGAAAACAATATGAAATTCAGGCCTTTGGGGGGGAAAAATATTTGTTGCCATTTTGAGGGATGCTCAGTACATTTTCTTCAGCCAAAAAATAAATAAATAAATAAATAAAATGAGGTAGAGGCCTTTGTTTCAGTGACTAAAGCTCTGCTTCATACATGAATCATCAGTTTGAGTTCAGGTTATCTCAGTATTATATCATTGTGGTCTGAGAATTATATGTGGCATCTGGAAAAGCATGCCAGTAAGAGCAAATGTTGGACACAAATAAATACCAAACAGCTTTTATATGCCTAATTAAGACTATTAAGTAGTTGTGTCTATAATTAGATTTGCTCTATACAGATTTGATCTATACATTTTATGTAGTAACAACTCAGCCTAGAATGATGGTCCCTTCATCCAGGGGTTCAAATATTGTATCTCATTAACACTGAAGAAATTCCATTACTATTTAAGGGAAAATGGCTTCTCCTTCCAAGCAAAATTAGCCATGATTATATATAAAATTCAAAATTTGATTGCTATAACTTTATATTATGAATACATTTAAAAGCATTTACAGTATCAAGGGGCAAGGGAGATATCAAGGAAAATACATAAATAGATTTGTGTGTCTTTACAATACTTTTGTCCTCCTATACTTCCAGAGAGCTGGGCTTATGTATATTCCAAAACAAGGACAATTTGAGCTAAGTATTAATGTTTTTTATTACTAATGTTTTTAAATGGATTTTTCCAAAAATTTGTTTTTTGTTTATAATGTAAAGTTTTAAAAGTTAAAAAAAAAAAGTATGACTATACCATCTTTCGCCCAGAAATCACATGAACTATGTACTCTCATCTCTGAAGACAATGAACAGGGAATAAATTAAGTCGAACTTGGGAGTTGAGATACAAACAATCTGTGTCATTTCACCTTCTGTCAAACTAGCAACTCTTTGGGAAGATGGGAGGAAGAGCAAGAAGTGAGCTATTTACCAACAAAGAATATCTAATTAAAGCCACTTGAAACTTGCAGAAATAAAACATTATCTCTGGTGGACTCTTAGAGGATCACTAACATATACGCATTCCCATTCTCTTAAGAACTGTGCCAAAAAAAAAAAAAAAAAAAAAAGCTGAGATGGCATCTTCTTCAAAATTCTGAAGGGAAACTAGCCTTTAAGCAGGCACTTTTGGTGCACTATGCATTAACGTGTCTTAATAGCATCCATTTATCACTTTAACAGTAGGCATTTACTAAAAGGTGTATGACCAGGTGCAAAGAAGAAAGCACATAATGTATCCTGAGGCTTAAATTTTCAAAAGACAATGTCAAGACAAGTCAGAAATGGAAAATGCTTTCCTTTTCTCTTTGCCTGAAGTGTATGATTTTCTATTCCCAGCTCCATGGGTGACAAAACTTGATCAGAACAATATCAATTTTGCATGAAGGGATGATTGAAATAAGACCCCATGACATCTGGTTAACTCAGAGTTATATTGGAGAGCTTCTGACTATTGGTCATGACAAGATAGCAAATGTAGTCATGATAATAACAGACATAGTTAAGAAAAATCAGAGTTTACTCACCATTTCACCTACATCATCTGAGGTGTTTCTCCTAACAAACCTATAGATATAGAATTTACCCCCACTTGACCCAGGCACAGAAAGTTGAGCTAATGTGTTGCCTAGTTGGTGCAAGAAACATATTTGAAGTCATCTCAGCCCATAAAAGCCACTTAAGTCTGCAGACCCTTGAGAAGTGTTAGAGGTATAATTCCATTGATAAAGTTAAGCAAAACTCCTTACAATCTGCTTTCCTTCAACATTCCAGTGCATTAGGGGTATTCCTTGCATCACTGATTCATTATAACGAACTGTTCCTGAATACATAAATAGTCTCTCTGTTATTCTCTCTCTCTGTCTGTGCCACACACACACACACACACAGACAAACACATCCAAGACCTACCAAAGTATATATTTCCATGTTCTCAGGGTGTCTTCTCCCTCAGCTAATGAGCCAATGAGAGTCATTCTTCTAGCCTTTCATTTTAAATTCTGATGAATAGTTTAGACTGAGAAGCTAACAACAGGTGTGTGGCAGGGTAGGTCCCTCTGTACAAAGAAACGACTGACTATCATTTGGTATTTTGAACTGTAAGATATACAGGGGCTCAAAATTTTTTCCTGAAAATGGTGGAAGAACAAATGATAAATATTAGCAAATAGGGATTGATGGAAGCATAAGTAAAGATCTCATTAAGCATTAATTGATTCTGGGAAAGTTGACCAACATTTAGTCTTGTGATTCCCGTAACAAAATGGAACTAGAAATATCATTTGACCTCAGAATCGTTGCTAGTGAGGAATCACACAAATTCATTTCCATGTGACTTACGGTAATAAAACAACTCTTAGTAGGTCTTTTATGAGCTCCCATTTCTTGACTTCAAAGCTTAATGGAATATATGTATTATGAAAATCATTGTAGCTACAGTAGCTTCTTTCAATTAGGGTCAATAAACTTTATTTAAGAGGCCAGATTGTAAATATTTTAGGCTTATGAGTCAGATGGTCTCTGTTGTACCCATTCAACCCTGCCATTGTAGTGGGAAAGCAGACATCAATCATACTTAAATGAATTAATGTGGTCATGTTCCAATAAAACTTTATTTACAAAAAGAGCATTGACAACCCCTGCTTTAGATATGATTGCTGTCGTTGTTTGATTGGTTTGTTTGTTTGTTTGTTTTCCTTCTGCCATGCCCAAGATCTAGATTCTGTACAGTAAAGCAGAGTCTGAACTAATCTATCAAGCTTCCATGAATCTTTCTTTCTGAAGAGTCAGGTGAAAGCAGGAGGCTCTCAAGCATTATTGTGTAATTCCTTATCTTTTTCACTCAGTTTCACACCTGAGGAACCTGAGGCTCTGTGGTAAAGTGTCTTACCCAGAGGCACTCCTAGATACTAAACATGTTTCTCCAACTTCAAGACTCATGCCTTTTCCTTCGGGCATGTAGAATTTATTTTTGGAGGTCCTCTACAACTTGTCTCTTTGTTCTAGGCACTTGTGTAACTCCAGATAGTCTGTTTGATGGTCAGTTGTTACAGTTCTGGCCTTAGTCAGATGAACTAATTTCTCTGAAGGATTTAACAAGTGATAAAATTTGTTGTTACTCATATGGGATTATTTTATTGTTAAAAAGTAATTCTCACAGACTGAACTGTCTTCGTCATACAGAGGAGTACTCTAATTGTATATTGAATACAACATGGCGGATTGTACGTGAGAGATTTCAGGAGAAGGATACATTTGCAGTCACACTGTTGTGGGGCTTTTTCACCTATGCGCATGAAAGTCTGAAAACATCTTCCTTCTTTCTATCAGATTTCTGTTTCTGGAACTGGCATAATATAATCATGAATGCCTGAGGCAACTTCCCTCATCTAAGCCCTATTCTGCCATGCCACTGTCTCCATTACCTTTGGATATGGGAAGCTGTTAGTAAGGCCTCTGACTCAGCACTGTAGTGCTTTATGATTCTTTTAATGAATTTAGCATAAAAGAAAGCACACATTCCTTCTCCTATCCCTGGTCTAGCCCTGTCCTCATATTTGTTACTAAGACACCAACTTACAAAGCTGTATTCTTCTCATGAAATATCAATACCAGCAATAAAAAAAAAAAAAAAGATGAGAAGGAAGTACAGAGAGTAAATTTATTTTATTCTCCAGTCTGACTAGGTGAAGTTAAGAATGTAAAATTCTATAGAAGAGAGGAGTAGAGGAGATGCAAGACACTGGCATCCAACTGATAAGCCTGCTTGTCTTGGAATTGTGGACAGACAAGATTTAAAAAAAAAAGAATGCACGTTTCTGTTAAATACTGTTAACTCAAAAGTATAACTCACAGATCCAGATGCAGCTGCTGATTCTTGGCTAGAAAAATAGAAGTCAAAATGCATGTATTGGGACAGCTAAGGAGTCCAAGAATTTGGAGCCACAAGAGAAAATTCCTTCCATATTCTACTTATACACACAGAAACAGATGTGCACCCCTCTGAAGTCCATGGTTTTAAACACAAATAAGAAAACTGCCAGACAAGGACACAGACCCAAACTAAAAAGTCATTTCCCAGCAAGTGACACAGCAATCTCTACTTTGACTTTGACTTTAGCTCCACAGCTGTGGTGAAACTCACATTATGACTGCGGGAAGGAAATAGTTCCCAGGTGAGAAGTAAATTATCTGGCTTGGCACTAAAATGTTGAAAAGGAAAATTCCACCTGCTTTCCTCTAGGCAAGATATTTTTGTTCAGATGTCTCCCTGCCACCTAGTCAAGTAGTTGCCCATATGTCCATTTTACATCCTGATAATGGAAATGATTTTAATTTTGCCTTCGTACACGTATGCATGTTTGTATGTGGAAATACACAGAGAACCTAAGGGCCAAAACATACACTTTCTAATGCATTGAAGAGAGATTTTAAAGAATCTCAAATATTAATGCCTTGCTTAATCAATTCATTCATTCATTCATTTCTTCTATGGTCCAAAAATGTGTTTACTAAGTGGCAATTTTATGCCATGTACTGTTTTAAGATCTGGTACTTCAGCAGGGATAGGCAAGGCCACTTCTCTCATAGATCTCTTGTTTTTAGGCAAGGAGACAGACAGTGACCAAAAAACAATAAACAAATTAGACACATTTTTTCTTATTCATTTCATAAACACAGAGCTTGTGTAAAATATTTGAAAAATAACCACATTACTCTGCAGCCCTGGGAGGATTAAAAAAAGATGAGGAAGAGGGCATCTTGGCTTTTGCTCTGAAGAAACATAGAATTTTATGGGGGTGGCAAGCATTCAAGGCATTTACTATAATACAAAACATAACTTTTTAAGTTCTGTAATAAAGATACAAGAGAAGTGTTGGCAGAATGCTGAAGCAAGAGGAGATAGTCTGGCAAAGTACAGAGTAAAGCATTTATGGAGAAGTGTTGGAAACTATGTTGATGATAGGTAGGGGGGAAAGAGGAGGATGAGAGCAGCTAATGTTCATTGTAGTGCTTACTTCATGCCAAGCACCGTTATAGGTACTTTGCATATGTGAACTCATTTAATCCTCATACCCCTAGGAGGTAAGTCCTCTCCTATCCTTCTTATACAAGGTCACAGAGGTAGTATGTGAGGGAGCTAGGATTTGAACCCAGGTAGACTGGATCCAGAGGCCATGTTCGTAAGCCCTGGTCTATGAGACTTCTTATACTAAGAATTTCAGTGGGTCAGAAATAATAGTCTAGCCTGGTGGAACAGCTTAACCACAGGCACCAAGGTTGAAAGTTCCAAGCATGTTTGGAGAAGAGGGAGTTGGACATACTGAATGCATGATCCACAATAGGAGGAATGTAGTGAGATATGGAGCCAGAAAAGCAGAACCCCATTTTGGGACTCTTAAATGCCAGGCTAAGTAATTTCTATTTTCTAGATTGGCAGTGGGGAGTTAGTAAAACTATTTGAAGCTGAGAATGGCACAATACTACCATCAAGAACAGTTTTATCTAGAGCACTCTTGAGACATCCTGACCCCTTTGCTAGGTGTTGTATGTACATTATTTCTAATTCTCATTTAGCGGTACAACTTACTAGCATTTGGAGATGAGAAAACACAGGTTCACAGCTGATATGAGGCAAGACAAGAATTTGAATCCACATAATTGAGACTACTCGACTGTTTCCTATTTCCTGTGAATTCCAGATCTCTTGAAGTTTTGAAGTCATGAGAAAGCTGAGAGATTGACAAGGAAACCGACAGTGCACCTAGTACACGACATTTTGCTATTTCATGGGTTTTTCAAGGCTCATTAGTAAATACCCACCTGTGTACTTAAACTACTCCTTCAATTAAATTGTCATTTTGTTTTCATAGAAGCTGTAGAAATGGTTAATCCTATATCAGAACTTTAAGGTACTGTGAATCTGGTAGCATCATTCATGCATTCATTTTTCTTTTTAACATTCATTACATTAGTACTTCCTGTTTGACAGACTGTGTGCTATGGATACTGCCGATGCCATGATAGGTAAAGTCTTGTCCATTTTGAGGAACACAGTCTATTGGAGAAGAAATATAAAGATAACAATGACAATGAAAGAGGGATATTTGTGTTAATGTAGGGAAACAAATGGTGCTGTGTTTCCTCAGAATGCCTGGGTCCTGTGGTCCCTCATCTAGTATGATTGAAGGTTAGGTCAAAAAAAAAAAAAAAAAAATAGAGGAGAGTTAATGAGGGGGGCAGAAAGTTTCCTGGGGAATGAATTAGTAGGGGTTAACAAGAGCATTTGTACAAAAGATCAAGAGTCTCTCAAGCATCATGTAAGTAGAATTTAGAAGTCTCCCCATAGTTGGAATATCCAGTGGGCTTTCCGGCTTTTTTCCTGCATCCACTGAATAAGGACTTGAACAAATCGCTGATGCTGCTCAAGGAAGTTTCTACATGGTGAATTAGGTGCTCATGTCATCAAAGGCATCTCAGTGGATAATGGCAGTGAATTGCACAGGGTGATAACTGAGAGAGCTGTGCGTAGCCTCATGGTCAAATGTAAGTTAAAGATGGCTTCTTAGGTTCCCTTGCTACAAAATGCCCTTCCTCTCCCTTGCCTCTTTATAGTCAAGTTTCTAAGGTTGTCTGCACCAAAAGTTGGCACCAATTGGCATAAATGATTTGATAAAAGACTCAGAGATGTTTTCCTTTACTTACCATAGAGGAATGGTGCGGTGTGTAAGGTTGAGACATGGGGCATTTTGTATTCATAGAGGTTGGCACCTCTTAGTTTGGGGATTTTATGCTCTCAGCAAGTGACAGATGAGAGTGAGCTGTCAAGCACCACGTATTCAGGAGTCTTCCTATCACAACAGGATACCCGTAAACTAATCAGTTTTCAGAACCACCTGGATTTACCTTCATTTTAGCAAGAAATGACATTTTACAAGTCAAAGCAGTGCAAGTGAAAAAGATTAACATTGAATCATCAGTAACAATCCCTTTGCAAAAAAAGGCTAAAGTATGACACATCACTGTCTGTGTCCATTTTTATAAAATATAGTTAAAACCCACAAAGATGATATTTGTATGGGGGGTGTACATTTTTATGGAAAAAAATGACCTTTCCCTCAAAGTCTTTGATTTGTTCTGGGATAAAATTAAATTGGTGGGAAATGCCATAGACATACATATTTCTAGGGTTTCGTATTGAATTCTACAACTGGATGAAATTCAAGGACAAATATATATTCACTCTGCCCTGAAGAGAATTTTATAGTTTCAAAGCCTTTTGTTCTTTTCTGCTCCTAAATGTTGTTAGACAATTTGGTTTTCTTAAGTCCAATCAACTGATCTGTAATTATCCAATGTCTGATTTTCCCACATTCTTTGGAAACTGGATAATTTTACTGCTTAGATATGAACATTTAGATATGAAACCTCTTTTAATGAATTCCTGGAGAAAACAATGCAAGTTGTAAGGTAGGGGTATGCCCAAGGGTAGTGTAATAAAAATAATAATTTAAAAAGTTATTATTATGGTGACATTTACTTAGCATCTATTATGTACCAAGAACTTTGCTAAGAAATATGTAAGCATTATCCTATTTATTTTATACAACAATGCTATGTAATAGGTGCCCTTATCAACTCCATTTAATAGACCCAGAAAGTGAATATTATAGAGGTTAAGTAACCTCCTGAAGGCTGCCACTAGTAGGAAATGGAGCCTGATTTCAATCAACTTCTGCCTAATTTCAGCACTAATTCTTTTAACCAAATAATTATATCACCTCCCCAAAGTCAGATTGGACAATCTCCTAGTCTCCCAAAAGGCCACATTTTAATTCTTATGTCTTCTGATTCTTCGAATATATATACATATATGTAGCAGTTCCTTTGACTGTCTAATAATTCTCCCTAAAATTTAGTGGCTTAAAACAATGGTAGCATTTATTTTGCTCACAAATCTTCAATTTGGGCAAGGTTTAGAGGGAATAGTTTGTTGTGTTGCAGTCAACCTCAGCTGAAAGCTGGAGGCTGGAATCCTTTCTGGTGACCATTTGTGGGATGGGTTGTTAATTGGGGCCAGTATCAAAAACAAGTAAACATGGTTTCTCCATGTAACTCCCAACATGGTGTCTGATTTCTGAGGGCAAGCATCCGAAGACAGAGCCAGGTGGAAGCTGTAGCACATTTTATAACCTAGCTTCAGAACTCTTGCAGCATCACTTCTCCCACGTTCACCAGGAGTATTTTGATGGCCTTGCCATGTTCAAGAGGAAGAGAAATAGACTACTTCTCAAAGGGGAATTGTGAGGATCTGGAAGAGCATGTGGGTCCAGAAAATTTCTAAGGCCATTTAAAAAAATTTATGATCTGCCTCAATATATACACATACATAACATTATATATACATATATATGAATTATATGCTTTTCCATATATATGTAACTCATATATATCAATAAATATAGAGAGAATATGATGATTTCTTGACATGATGAAAATCTTCAATCTAGCTGCTAAGAAATGCAGACTCTAATGATGGAGGCAACTTACCAGAGACTATTCAGAACCTAGCTACCAGTAACTGATGTTTTAATGATTTCTTTTCTTCATATGCATTTTCTTCTGGTCAACAAGATCTCAGTCCTCCTATTTCAGAAATTCTATGCTGTTATGTATGTTCCAACTTGCCTTATATGCACAACATGCCAGATAGTTCCAGGAACTAGGATAAAGGAGAAGTGGAGTAAATATGGAGAGTTCTAGGGCTCAGACTGTGGAGTTAGATCTGGGTTAGAATCATGGCTCCACCATTAAGTAACTGACTAACATTGGAAAATTGAGTTAACCTCTTTGAGTCATTAGTTTTCTTATCCGCCTAATGGCAATATTGTAGCATTCCTCATAGGGATGTTGTGCATCCAAAAATATCATCGGTAAAGTACTTAGTACAATGTCCAGCACATAGATGTTTTGTAGAAAATTGTGTTAAAATTTAAATAAAGAATGAAATACAGGTACTTCTTCATGGCCTAAGATTCTTCATGATTTAGCCTCTGCTTATCTCCTGGCTTCATCTTGTACCACACCACTGAGACCCTTGCAGTTACAATGCTCTAAATCATCGTTCTGTTCTTTGAAATTGTCCTGACCTCAAAGCTATTGTATTTGCTCTTGTCTTTGCCTGGAAAACCCTTTCCTCAGATCATTGCATGGCTACCTCCTTCTCATCATTCAGAAAATTTAACTCATCTCATGGGGAAGATCTTTTCATATACTGCCTACTATCTCAAGGACCCCGTTCCTCCTAATAATTCTTTATCATGATACCATATTTGTAGTCTCTCCAACAATTATTTCTACTCAAAATTATCTTAATTGTGAATTTGTTTAGGTCTTAATTATATGGTTCCCTCAGCAGTGTTTGCTGCCTGAGAGCAGTGTCCTCTGTCTTGTTCCAGGGTCTAAAACAGTGCCAGACCTTGAGGACTTATTTGTTAGATGGTTGGAAGGATGGATGGATGGATGGATGGATAGATGGACAGTGGATAAATGTGCCTGTGTGTGTGTGTGTGTGTGTGTGTGTGTGTGTGTGTGTGTGTGTGTGTATAATGAAGGTAAAGTAAAAGAAAGTGGAGGTAAATGAAACATTTGAAAAGAAACAGCACACAAAATTGTATTTTTGTGAGAGAGACCAGACTGTGACGTTTTCCTCCTGTCCCTCATTGGAGGAATGCAACAGAAAGGAAACTTGATGACTGCTCTTTGTTAGCTGTAGGGCACAGGCTGAGGACAAATTTACCCCATGCTGCAGTGAAGTCATAAGAAGCCTTTATCTTTTTCTCTGTGCTCCTCATTCTTTTCCTGGGGCTTTGTGAATGCATGACCTAGGGATTATCTCTCTTCCTTTCACTTCTGGTGTTCTAGATTTAACTCCAGGTATCTGGCTGGATGCTTTACTATCAAGAAAATTTACTTTCCTTTTCCAGGAAATAATGTTTCAAAAGTCTCAAAAAAAAACAAACAAAACAAACAAACAAAAAAACCCAAATGTATTGCACATGCAAATCATTCCTCCAAAAACAAAGCAATTCTAAAAATTACCCAGGCTTGCATAAAAATAATGTTAAATTCATTAGACTGACTATTTTTACTTTTCTGGCCTTTTCACGGGAGCTATTTGGCAACTGAAAATTCATCAGTGGCTAAATGAATTTATGTCTTTGTGTAAGAAGTTTCTAATTAGCACATACAGTGATGTGTGGAGAGTTTTCTATGTAGCATTCTCTAGCTAAGTTTTAAAACCAAGGTCTGTCCTCTGAAATACATAGACAGCTGCTATGCATTTCAAAAAAATAATAAAAGGAAAGGAAATAAGTTGTTAACTTGGTACTGTGGAGTGGAACTTGACTACGTCTCCAGAACAGATGTTTTAGGTCTGGGACATTTCTCATGGAGTCATTAGAGACTTCATATTCAAAGGCTCCTGGGGAGCTGTCTGACATTTTTGTTTAATTAATAGATCTTTTTAAAACTCTAGAAGCAAGAGAGCCAGGGAACTAACGTTGGTATTCAGCTCCAATCCTCCATTCCACCTGGAAAACTGTTAGGTTGCTCCAGGTGGCCTTGGATAGTCACCAGGTCTTCTGAGTCCTCAGTTTCCCCATCTTTAATTGGAGAGGATGTGAATCTGTCCTTGTTTGACAGGAATGTGTCATAGGACCCAATATTAATGAGCTGTACCAAAGTTGTTTGCCTTCTGACAGCCCCGTTTTTTAAATCCCTGTTACTCTTTTTCTTTATAATCTTATGAATTCAGGCTATAATAATTCTGGGATTAGAGGCACATGATGTGATGGTCTCACAATAGCTTAATGGCACTAAACAGTTTACATTTTTAATCAGTCATTTTTAATCATTCAGCACCAAATTTAGTATTAAACAATTTCATAACAGTTTCAATGGAAAAAAAATAATAAAGAGGAAGAAATTTTGTTCTCTTAGGCTCATCAGACACTCTCTCTTTTCTTCATAATCCTGGCACTTGGAGAACCAAGGGAGTGTGCCTGAAACATGCAACAGCATCCTTTTTACGTCAGCTATAAAAGGACCTTTCCTCATGTGCTGGTGATTTGCAAAGTGATCAATGACAAGCAACATCCATAAGCTCCATGCCTAGCTTTGCAAAGTACCACTCTTTGGCTATTAAGAGGATATTGTTTTAACATTGACCAGAGAAGCCAAATATTTCACTGAGTAGTGGTTGCGTGTTTCCTTCCTGGTGGACTATGATTTCCTAGTGTCCTTGGGAGGAGAAAAACACTTCCCTCTCCACCCCTCTCCCCACTGGAAAATATTTCCATTCTCTTTGCTTCCTCAAAACAGGAGACTTCCTATCCACTTAGTTTAGTTCCCTTGTGAACTGAAGTCATTTCACCCATAGAAGACAGATGATTTCAACCGTCGATCTTGGGTTTAAATTGCAATGCAAACCAAATTAGATAAAATAAATCAATAATACCCTTGCAGGCCAAATTCACTTAAGTAACATTTACTGTGCAATTGCCCACTTCACCCATATACTTTAATCCATTAACACCCCACATCTGGCACCTGAATAAATACTTTATCCTGGCTGAATATAAATGAATTAGGATATCGTCATTATTTTGTGTTGAGTGAAAGGTTAGTAAATTTTCATTTCTTAAAAAAAAATGATTTTGAAATGAAGCAAAAAGCTTCTACATGATGATGTCCTGAGATTTTATTTGGGTGGCTATTGCAATGCCCTTGAAGCTCTTTGACAGCTCATAAGCTTATATAGAACACTGCATTCATACTCCTAATATATTATACACAGCCCAATACATTTGGATTCTAACTTGGAAAACAGACCTTAGGTAAGGAACAATGGGCAGACAAGCTGTGGCATGGAAATTTCAGAGTGGTATTGTGCTTTAAAAAAATAGGATACCTTAAAATAACTGTGGCTAACATAGACATAATTTGAAAATCTTGGTCAGTCCAATTTGTTGCAGTTTCATATAAACTACAGTGAGTTAGTCTCTCTAACTCTCAAACTACAAATGGAATGTAGTATGTTAGACTGACCCAACCTATATAGATAAGACCTTCATTCAATTCATACTTTGAACTTGGAAAAGGCTATTCAACAATGTCTTTCAGCTAATATCAGAGCCATAGTATCAAAACTTTGTCCTCAACTGGAAATGTGTGACATTGGAAACCTAGTCTCAGGGGTTTAGGAACTAGAATGAAAACCAGTCAAGGTCTATGATTAGGTAGATGTATGTAAGACCATTGTGGCAAAAGGAGTCACAAGGGTGTGAGTGAAAATATTCTCATGGTTGTGCATTTAAGGGTACCTTATGCTTTGGCTTTTATGGCTCACAGAACACCAAGACAGACCACTCATGGGCATTTTTTTTTACAGCATAGCACAGAGCTTAAGGTAAAGCTTCAGTGTTTGGGATTTAAAAAAAAAAAAAAACAGTTGTTTCTGAATGACCCTGAAGAGTCATTTGTTCTTTTGTAGGCTTATTTGTAAAGTGGGAATGTAAAGGAGACCTACTTCTTGAGGGCTTATGGTGAGAAATTAAATGGGGGAGAAAGGAATGGGGCATGAAAGGGTTGGGTGTGTGTGTGTGTGTGTGAATGATAATTTAAATAGGTGATGGATCTGCCTGCCACTGCCCTAAGTGCAGGTAGCATGGAGTGGAAGTGTGATGGGAGACGGGAGATGGGAGATTGGAATCTGTTGTTCTTAAGGCAGATGCCTCTCATGTTGTTTCACTGCTAACCAGGCCATGTGGGATTCTAACATTTGAGGATATATAATGCTTGCACATGAGGACCAGCAAACATGTTCCAAATATTTCATCTGGTGCTCAAAAACAAGTGATCTTTTTCATCATTAGGGAAAAACTGTGTTATACATGCAACAGTTCTCCAACATGGCACCTTCCTAAGAGATTTTCAGTGGTTAATTTTGGTTTGACCGAAATTTCATCATAGATGATGACTTTAGAACCTCATTCAGAGTAACACTGAACTTCCTGGGACAGACCAAACTCTGATTACACATGTGACATTCATGGATCAGAGTATTCAAATTGGCAAATGTTGAGAACTAAAATTACTTAGGGACTACCCAAAAGGATATTAGATCCTTGGGGAAAAGATGCTTCCTTTTCACTGGGCTCTGAAGTTCTCTGAAACTTGAGGTTGAGTCATTGATCGAGTATAGGAAGTCAATATTTCAGAAGTAACTCATAGAACTCATCCAGCAAACTGTGTGGATTAACAGGGAAAAAAAATGAGATGCAAAGAGAGACAGCAAGCATTTGTGTTACAGCCTAAATCACATGAAAAACAATTTACAAAACGAGTATGTTAATGACAAAGCAGAATGCTTTCACTGGTTAAAAAATGCTGCAAAATGTTGGCAACAATAGTTTGCATCCAAGTAGTCAAACCTAATTGTTTGTGAACACAACATAATTGAGTCTTCATTGTAAGAGCTTTAAGAAAACCAAATAATACATGAGCTTTTATGACATTAAAAACAAATAATTTGTACAGAGTTATTCTGTTTGGAGAAACACACACCTACCAAATCATTAGATTTCATAAGAGATTGACAAAGCGTTAAACGTTTTGTTTTGTTTCTGCTGTGAATTTCACAAAAGCTAAAACTCATTTCTTTGGAACATATTCTATTCTACTTCCTTAGGAATAAGATTTCAAAGTATGCATTAAAATAAAGCCACACAAAGTAAACATGTCACTCATAATTACTAGTAGCCTTAATTGTATTAACTTTCTATGGTACTGCCATGATCTCAACCATTGAAAGCAATGTCCAACAAATACTTTGAGAAATTGAGACTCATTGATGTAAGTGCAACTTATACTATTGATGAGAATGTTTGCTCAGTCAAGAGGCAAAGAGAGTGATTAATAATAACCTAGCTTACAGCAACTAGCAGATGACAAAGAAAAAAGATAAAATAAATAATTTTTAAGTGACTTTAAACAATTTTAAAGCGATTCCTGGCTTCTGCCTTTTTTTGAACCCTATTGCACACATAACTTTGAAATGAGAAAGAATTAAGCAGAGGAGCAAGTTATGGATCACACACTCTAGTGTAATCAAACTACAGCAGGTATAGCAGGAACAAAATGTCAAGTCCAACTAACTAACTTATTGAATTCTCCAAATCTGTGACCTACAAGATAGCCATATAAATTTGTGCATGTGCAGAGCCTCAGGAATTCAGTCAGAGAATGAAGGAAATAAGACAGAAACAAAATGAAATGCAAGATGTTCTCAGGTTTAAAAATATGCACAAAATCATTTGATCATGATGAGCAACTTGTCCAGTTTGCCTGGGACTTTCCTGGTTTTAGAGCTGAAAATCTTGTGTCCTAGAAAACCTCTCAGTTCCAGGTAAACTGGAATACTTGGGGTTGGGGATTGAATCATGTCCCCTACAAAAGTCATGTTTAGGTCTCAAGCCCTGGTTCTGTGGGTTTGACCCCAATTATAAATAGGTATTTTGAAGATGTTATTAGTTAAGGGGTGCCCAAATTGAATAAGGATGGGCCTTAATCGAATACGGCTGAATTCCTTATAAGCAAAGATATTAACTATGGAGAAAGAGAAGTCACAGGGAACAGCCAGAAGCTGGAGGTCAGTGGAGCCCAAAGGAGAAAGAAGATGACATTGCCATGTGACAGAAAAACCAAGGACCCAGGATCACAAACAGCCAGTTTTGGAATGCCACAGTCTTTGGGGAGAAGGCAAATGCCTTACTGACACCTTCATTTTGGACTTCCTAGCCCCCAAACCATGAGCCAATAAATTCCCCATGTTTAAGCCAATCCATTGTATGGCATTTGTTTTAAAAGCTAGGGAACAAATATAGTTTATCACCCTACATTTAATCTGGGCTTCTCATTATTGACAGAGACTACAAGTTAATCACCTGAACTTATTTTTGAGTAAACAGTGTAGACAGCAGTGTTTCTCAAACCATATTATGCAGGAGAGTCACCCAGAAAGCCTGGTAAAACATGGTTTCTTTGGCCGCAACCCTGGAGACTCTGATTCAGTAAATTGAGGTGGGAACTATGAATCTGCATTTATAACAAGCTCAAAGGTGATGCAGATACTGCTGATTCAAGTATCACATTTTGAGTAAGACAGCTACAGACGTCAGCTACCCCTTCCGTTTCCTAATGTCCTTTCCTATATCCTTGAGTTAAGTTTTCAAGGGTACTTATGCATGAACAGATGGTATAGGTCTCTTAGAGGTAGGAATATCTCATCTTGGCATGAGTAATGCCAGTATAACTGATGGAAAACTTGCCCAAGTTATACAACATTAAAAGATATTGCTATTTTCATTTATCTAATTTTGATCAGTTATTTCAATTGTAAAGCTTTAATGAAATGCTAATTCACTTTGAGGAATTAAGACAAATAATAGAAACACAGAGATAAAACTTGGCCATAGCTGATGTGTTCTCTTAACCCCAAACTATTTAAAGAAGCCCAACAAGGAATTTATTTTTCTTTTATGTTCCTCAAGAGCTAAGATACAAGTCATGGGAGAAAATCTACCTTTGTTCAGGGATTCATTTTCAAAAAGTCAGTTCTGACTCCAATACCTTCTATAAACAGTTTGAACTGAAGATCATGGATGTCCAGAACAAAGCCAAAAAGCGTCCACCAATAAGAGATTTTATTGTGTTCCATCTACCTTTATTTACTATGGTAGAGAAGTCAGTGAATACTTTTTACTGAGACTTGTCAGTAGCGGAAGCTAAAACAGAAATTCTCTGATTCAATCCATTTAACCAGAATATCACACTTCTGAGCATTTCAATTTATTGAATGTTGAATGTGCTATTTGTTTAAAGGTAATCTTTGCAAATGCAACATCTCTTTATAAATGCTAACCTTCACAAAGAACCTCCAAACTATTCATTTGCAGTTTCTCATATAATAAATTAGAAAACTCACACCCACATTAACATAGACTGTCCAATCTTCACAGGCTACATAGAGGAATAAACACCTGATGATTCCTTTTAAGATGAAATTACTGCCTAATCCCCAATCATAGTTATTTTTTTCTTTTATCATTAACAGAGCACCAGATTTCCCAAGTCTTTGGCAAATTAACAAGAACGTTATAGCACAATTGTGTTGTATTTATTAGATGTTCCCTATAATACTGGTTCTGTGCTATGCACTTCACTTTCATCATTACTTTTTTTTATTTAAAAATTTTTGTATTTATTGAGATTGTTCATATGCCATATGATTATCCAAAGATCCAAAGTGTACAATCAGTTGTCCCCCGTACCATCATACAGCTGTGCATCCATACCATAATTAATTTTTTTTCAATTTTTAGAACATTTTCATTACTCCAGAAAAGAAATACAGACCAAAAAAAAAAAAAGGGAACTCAAATCCTCCCATACCCCTAACTACCCTCCCTCCATTTTTGACTCATAGTATTGGTATACTGCAGTTGTTACTGTTGATGAAAGAATGTTAAAATATTACTAACTGTAATTAGTTTGCAATAGGTATATTTTTTCCCTATATGCCCCTCTATTATTTTTTTTAAAGTTTCGGAATAGTATTTAGTTTTCAGATATTTATGTCATCTTATTTGATATCACAAAATAGTGGCCGTGTTATAAATTTTACAGATGAGAATATTGTTGCACTAGTCTCACCATACATAGGTTGCAGAATAAAATCTGAATACAGATCAATACTTCCCATTCTTCCTCCTTTGTATATTTACAAACATGCCTACACATAACCCTTGCTATTCAAATTATTTTTATCTGAACCAAGGAACTAAATGCATTGAGATAATTTTGTTTTGTTTATAGGAATTCTCACTGTAAATTGTATAAGCTTAGGGATCAGAGAGTAAATAGATTTTTTTTTTTGCCAAACCCTCTATCTGAACTCAGAAGCTAAAATGGTTCAGTATTTTCCATTAACTATGCAATAAATAGCAAATCTTGGGTTCACAATTAATGTTCTTTTGTTTCAGTGTATGAAAAGGAAGTTAATAATTGCCACTTAAATTTAGTGGTTCAAGACTACAATAACAGATGTCTCTCAATATATAAATAGACATTTTCACCAACACTGCTCCCTATATGCCTTTGCTCTATATATCCCACGCCTATCTCCAGACAATGGCATCTCATCTACACCAACCAGTAAAACATAATTGAGAATACACATTTTTCAATGCTCTCAAAAAGTATAAGAGTATTCCTTTGGATTTTCAAAAGAAGTCTATGTTTTCAGACTTAAATTTAATAGTTTTTAATTATTCTTAGTCTAATTCCTGTTTTATCAATTAGGAAACTAAGAGTTGTCTTACAAGTTAAGTGAGATGACCACATTTGCAATCAGGAAGTCAGAAAAGTGAGGCAAGGATCTTCATCTTCTGACTTCTAGTGTTTCGAAAGCCATACCATAAACCTGAGTTACCCATTTGAAATAGAGTGAAAGAAATGGTAGCATGGAATAGGATGTGATACCAAGTATGTTTTCTCCTTCATAATGTCACCATTCTGCAATGTCTGTTTATTCCTCTATGAAATACAGAATTAAAAATAATTTAATATAGGGTTGTGTCTTATGATGACTATGATGATAATAAAGCCAACCTTATATTCAATGGTCACTATATGGCTTAAAAAAATGCATCTTCATCTAATATTATGGAACCTTTCTCCATCTCTCTCTCTCCTTTCTTTGTTTCTCTGTCAGTAGGGCTCTCTTTAGTATCTCAAGTAGAGCAGGTCTTTTATTGGCAAAATCTCTCAGCATTTGTTTGTCTGTGAAAAATTTAAGCTGTCCCTCAAATCTGAAGGAGAGCTTTGCCGGATAAAGAATTCTTGGTTGGCAATTTTTCTCTCTCAGAATTTTAAATATGTCGTGCCACTGCCTTCTCGCCTCCATGGTGACTGCTCAGTAGTCACTACTTAGTCTTATGTTTTTTCCTTTGTATGTGGTGAATTGCTTTTCTCTTACTGCTTTCAGAACTTGCTCCTTCTCTTCAGTATTTGACAGTCTGATCAGAGTATGTCTCAGAGTGGGTTTATTTGGATTTGTTCTATCTGGAGTTTGCTGGGCATTTATGCTTTGTGTATTTATGTTGTGTAAAAGGTTTGGGAAATTTTCCCCAACAATTTCTTTGAATACTCTTTCTAGACCTTTACCCTTCTCTTCCCCTTCTGGGACACCAATGAGTCTTATATTTGAACTTTTTATATTATCTGTCATATCCCTGAGGTTCATTTTGACTTTTTCAATTTTGTTCCCCATTCTTTCCTTTGTTCTTTCATTTTCTGTTTTGTTGTACTACAGGTTGCTGATTCATTGTCCAGCTTCCACTAGTCTTCTACTATGAGCATCCAGAACCTTTTTAATTTGGTTGACAGTTTCTGTTTGTCTTAGTTTGCTAATGCTGGAGAATGCAAAACACCAGAGATGGATAGGCTTTTATAAAACGGGGTTTATTTCACTACGCAGTTGCAGTCTTAAGGCCACAAAGCGTCCAAGACAACACATCAGCAATCGGGCACCTTCACCGGAGGATGGCCAATGGTATCCGGAAAACCTCTGCTAGCTAGGAAGGCAGCCGGCGTCTGCTCCAAAGCTCCGGCCTCAAAACGGCTTTCTCCCAGGACATTCCCTTCTAGCAAGCTTGCTTCTCTTCAAAACATCACTCCCAGCTGCACTCTCTTTCTTCCCCCCGAGTCAGCTCATTTATATAGCTCCACCGATAAGGGCCCACCCTGAATGGGCGGGGCCACGCCTCCATGAGAACATCTCATCAGAATCATTGCCCACAGCTGGGTGGGGCACATTCCAAGCAAATCCAACCATCACCAAAACGCCTGCCCCACACAAGACCACAAAGATAATGGCATTTGGGGGACACAATACACTCAAACCGGCACACTGTTATTTCCATAAGATCATCTATTTTTTTATTTACTCTTGCAATTTCTTCTTTATGCTCTTCTAGGCTTTTCTTCATGTCTTTTATATCCTGACCCATGCTCTTCCTCATGTCTTTTATGTCCTGTGCCATGGTCTCCTTGTTTGTCTGTAGTTCTTTGATTAATTGCTACAAGTATTGTGTCTTCTGATCTTTTGATTTTGGTGTTTTGGTTTGGGTTATCCGTATCATCTGGTTTTTTTCATATGCTTTAAGATTTTCTGTTGTTTTTGGCTTCTTGGCATTTGCTTAACTTGATAGGGATGTTTTAGGATAGTATGCTAATTCAAGGGCTTCTCTCTAATTTCTCAGATCTACAGCTTGCTGGCATACCCTTTCTCTAACTAACCAGTAGGTGGTGTCTGTGAGACACCTAGTCCCCTCAAGCCAGTTATCCCCAACTTTGTCTTTGTGGTGTGTGGGGGTCTGATTCTTGTGGGGTCCAATTGGTGCACCAGTTTTGTGTGTGTAGTTGGTGCTGTCCGCCCTGAATGTGGGGTGTGTGTTTGAGCGGTTAGGGAGCAAAAGTGGCTTTAACAATCAAACCTCCCAGGTGTTCCTGGAGATTTAAGGCTGTTCCAAGAATCTAAACGTTCAGTTCGGTCTCGCCACAGATTGTCTCTGCCGCTGACCCACAAGTCCTGGGTATTGGCGTATGGTCCCTGGGATTTCTGAGTGAGTCCCTCTTCCAAGCCGTGCCCTTCTAGGGCCTCTGCTGAGGGAAGGCTGTGCTATGTCACAAGTGCGCATGACCCTCAAGGGAAGTTCTGGGCCGCTGGGCCGTGTAGGGGTGTTCCCAGTCTGCTGAAAGAATGGCTGAATGGGGCACGTTAATTTCCCCCTTTTCACACCATTCTTGCCTTGCTAGCTCCAGGACAGTTAGCTGCGGGTGCGCAAAAGGCTATGTCCACGCCAGATATTGTGGAGTGTGTGCACGTTGCTGGAAACACTTCCCATCACATTGGGTTTTTTGGCGCAGCTCTGGGCTGTGGTGCCGGCGCCGGGCAGGAGCATTCCAAACCCGCTGGGAAGATGGCTGTAAGGGGCGTGTTTTTTTCCCCTTTTGGCTCACTTTTGCCTTCCTAGCTCTGAGACAATTAGCAGCGGGTGTGCGAAAGGCTACCATCCATGCCAGATATTGAGGCGTACTCACAGGTTGTGGAGATGCCGTTCCTGCCGCACTTCCCTGTGCAGTTCTCGCTGCCATATCCGCTTTTGAGTTTTAAAAAGAACTAGTTCAACTCCAAACGTAATCCACAGTTTTCCCACACAGCAGTGTGGCTGCCAGATATTCTGCAGGTTTACTCACTCGTTTCAGAACGCAGACTCCCAGTTTCACCAAGTGCATAGTCCTTGTGGATTTAGCAGACCTTGTCCAGCTGGTGCATCGCTGGAACTGGTGTTCTGGGTGACTTTCTGGCTTTTATCTGGTATTTTTCACAGCGGTGTTTTTTTGCCCTGTCTCTCCTAATTACCATCTTCCAGAAGTCTGGATCCACAGTTTTTACTTACAGATTTTATGCTGTGATCTTGGGCATTCGTCCCAGTTCAGGTTGGTGTATGATGATGAGTGGATGGTCACGTTTGTCCCCCTGCAGTTATTCCGGAATATTTACTAGCTTTTTCTGTTTTTTTTTAAGTTGTTCCAGGGGGACTACTTGGCTTCCACTGCTCTCTATGCTGCCATCTTAGATCCCCTCATAATTACTTTTAATTTTCTTTGGGGCCAGGACCAAGGTGAGGTGGACAAGGCTTTCACCTTGGGTGCAAAATTTGAAGGGGCACCAAGAATGTAGTAATCAAGTTAAATAATATTTTAATGCAATATTTTTTAAAAAATGAAAATTAAGGGAAAATTTCATGAGGAAGAAAATATCAAAATTTCAAATAAAGACTAGATCGCTACTACTGATATTTTCTTTTGCTTTGGGGGGCAGTATGGCTCCCAGCAAAGCATTATACTGATTCTTCACAACAACCCTAGGAGTAGGGTAATAATAGTATTCCCATTCTATGAATAGAAACTCAGAGAGGTTAAGTAACTTATCCAAGTTCACACAGTTGGTATATGGTGGACCCAGAGTATCTGACTTCAGAACTCTTCAACCACGATGCTGCAGAAACTATTAATGTTTACTGAGTGCTTATTAGGTGTACAATATTAAGTGGTCCCATCCCTAACCTGAAGTTTGATAATTCACTAGGAAGACTCATGGAACTCTGAAAGCTGTTATACTCTCACTTCTGGTTTATTACAGTGAAAGGATACAGATTGAAATCAACCCAGGGAAGACTGCATGGGGCAGAGTTCACGTGGGGTTCAGACATGCAGCTTCCAGTCGTCCTATCCCAGTGGATTCATGGATAGCATTAACTCCCTTGACAAAGGTAAGTGACAATAGGCACAGAGTATATTGCAAACCAGGGAAACCCACATGAGCCTTGGTGTCCAGAACTTGGTGTCCAGAACTTTTATTGTCCAGAACTTTTTTTACCCAAAACTTTTATTGGGGCTGATCTTTCGTCTCCAGCCCCCCCAGAGATTGAGAAACTTTGTTCTCCATTCCCTCTAGTAGCAGAGTGGAGAGCATGTGGACAAACTCCCATGATAAATCACATTGTCATACAGTCCATTGTGGCCCCAGGCCACCAGATAAGCAAAGACACTCTTATCAAGGTGGACATTTGGAAGGCCAAGGAATCATCTCCCAGGAAGCCAGGACAAAGGTCTGTCTTTGGTCAAGGTTAATTCTTTACAACAGGTCCAGGCTGTGAACAACAGAGAAGTAGGGGAATGAAAAAGGAGATAGACACCTAATTTCAGAGGAGAAGGTAATTGTTAAGTAAATGAAGTAATAGGATCCATTGAAATTATTCCTAAGACTCAGTCACATTGCCTATATCTTCAGTACAATGAATACACATGTAAAGGAAATCAAAGCTGGCAAATGACTTTCCTTCTCAGGTTCAAGACCTTGAGTAGGAAAAAGAAAAGCTAGTCTCTTAGTTTAGCCTGTTAACTTCCTAAACTCTCTTTGCTGCTTTGGTAGAGCATGAAAGAAGATGCCTTACTGTGAAAACAATCAGTATGGAAGTCAAGAGATCAACAGAGATGCACACATCCTTATTTTATAAATAATATCTTTCAGAGATAGGCTTTTCTATTGATCTTTGATATGTTTCCTTAGGAGTTGTAGAAATATTAACCCTATCATCTCAGTCTAAGAATTTGAATAGAGTATATAAGTAAATGTATTCCTGGTGGTATGTAAGATGATTTTAAGTGTTATATAATCAAATAGTTTTTTTATTTCAGTAGCTATGTATTTATTTAAACATAAATTAAAAATTGAATTACAAGCATATCAGATATGCAAATTTATGGGCATTATTGCTTAGGATATGTTAAAGAAAATATTTAAGCTTTAAAAAATATCAATTTAAAGAAAAATATTAAATAATTTAAAATATTAACAGGAGCGGCCAGACTTGGATATAGTTAAAGTCAGGGAAGAATGAAAATAACTGAAGTTTAGGAAACCATGGGTGGGTAAGATGTGGATTTTATCCTGTCTTCCTAATTAAGAGAATAATCCCATGGCTATCAGAAAACCAGCGTCTGAAATGGGAAAACTAACCATGCTCGATTTAGGTTTTTATTTATTTAAAAAATTCTAAATTTAGAAACATTTTCCTGTCCTCTTTTGCAAAAGATCCATTTCGAAGGGAGAAAATTTCTTTGTAACCAAATGCAGAAATCTGATCATTCTGAAATATTTTAGTCCTGAATTGTTTAACCAATAAAATTTTACTTTTCAAAGTTTTCCCCAGTGCCAACCATTTTCATCAAATGCCCCAAACCCATCTTTCCTGGGCCTGATAATTGCATTTCCTATCTAGAAAATCAATAGGAGCGATGAGGTGGAGGGAGGTGGGCCTGATGGGAGGGGGATCCTTTCCCACCTCGTTGTGACCTTTAGAAAAGCATTCCTCCTCCATGTACCACAATTTCACCATTTGGGAGCCATGGTGACCTTCTCAGCACATGGTGGGAAGAATGAGTTCCTGTCTGCTGGCGTCCTGAAACTCTTGAAATGCAAAGAAGGAGGAGGTGAAGGAACAGTAGGGTTTCTGGCTGTGTCTGTGATCACACAGAATGAATAGAGCAGGTGGCTAGTTGATGGAATGTAAGGGCTCCTTCTGAATATGGAGGAAGCTACGGCTGCACTTGGAACCCCATACTCCTTTGTTGCAGTTGAGCATGATTAAAATGAATGAGCAAATGTTAAATTGGGGGGGAAAACCATCTCCTGTATTTTTTCCTCTCTTTTTCTTTCTTTGGGGTCAGGGAATGGGGAGAATACTTGTTTGTTTATAAAGTACTAGAAAAAAAGTAGTGTTTAAGAAAATTGGATTTTAAAGTTGAAAAGCTAGAAAGGTGAAATCACATAGTGACTAATTATAGATGCTGTAGAATTAGATAGACCTGTTTGTCAGTCCACTACTTCTTTTGTGATGTTTAGGAAATAACTCAGCTTCTCATTTTTTCAGCTGTTAAGTGGCTATAGTAATAGTATCAACCTCCTGTTTTATTTGAGAGAATTAAATGAGGTAATGCAGCCAAGCATTCCCTGGCATGTAATTCTGCTTCTATTATTATGATTATTATTTATTCAATTTAATCTCTTGGAGTTGCATTTCCTCATTGGTAAAATAACAATAACTACTTTGTGCCTCCTTCATTGTGCTAATGTGAAAATCAAGAGTTAGTAGAGGCAAAGTATCTGTAATTTGAAGTTACTTCAGGGCCTCTATGTCCCATGGACAGAGAATAAAACTAATAAATTTAGCTTGAACACTTAATTTCACAGTTTGTGTGTTTCCAGTGGTCATCAACACATACCCACACATGCACAGAGTTTCTTTTTCCATCTTACTTTCTCACTGCACACCCTTCCCCCCATCTCCAGGACCAAGTTTTCGTAGGCATTCCCTGGAACTCCCTGCAAATCATCCAGACGCAGAGGTCTGCTCTCAATTTATTCTTCCAAGAAATCTCATTAATTTAAGCATGTGTGAGCTTTACTGAGGATCACGAAACATAGTTTTTTATTCTAGCAATGCCCCTCCATCTGTTCTATGCCATACCCACTGTGTCAGCCTCCCCTTGCTACCCAGAGCTGCCCTGGGAAGGTGGTCCAGTGCCCTTACTGAAATGCTTTTCTGATGAGCCTCTGCTGCCACCAAACACAATTTTCTTCCTTTGTAAACTAAAAGGCACTAAGTAATTCCAAAGTAACAGAATATGTAAATTATAAGAAAATGAATTTTTATTCTGAATCAATTCAGGATATACTTATTGATGCTCATCTTATGCTTAGACTCTGCTGGTTTTTAAGAACGCAATAATGAATTAAGCATATATCCTGCCTCCAAAGAGCTGGCAGCCAGGTGGAGAAAGTCTGGAAAAAGACCAGTTGCTTACATAACAGCTTCATCACTGCATAGAGATTTATGACAAACAATGAGATGACAATGGGTGGAGTCCTTGCTTCTGGAGAAGGTGAAAAAGGCACAAGAGGGTAGTGAGATCATGTGAGATGAAGACAAGGTAACCAGTTATATGATGAAAGGAAGTTCGTTTCAGGCAACCAAAAAGTCATTGCAAACAACCAATGAAATAGGGGGAAACAAACCCTTAGAAACAAGGTAGTTAGGGGACAGAAAATAATTCCCTGTGGCTACAGTCCAGGCAAGGCATGGAGATTGGGACTCTACATCAGTATGTAAATATTTCTAAAAACAAAATGAAATTTAAAAGTCCTATTTTAGTACTGCTAAAATAAATATTAAAAATAAGATAAAATAAAGTAGGATAAAAATAGTCAAATCTACCTCAGAATTTTTAATCTGGAGTAAGAGCAGGCCTCCAAAACACCAGGCCTTATCTCCTACAGATTTGACCAAAAATTATACAAGCTTTATGATGTCTTTATATCTGTAAAGAGGACAAATAAAACATTTGCTACTGAAAAGGTCTTGCATACTGAATTGGTTTGAACCTTCCATACTCTGTGCAAGTACCTCAATGCATAGTATTTTCTTGGGCATATTTGGATGCAACTTTGGATGCAAAAGTGAGAGACAGAAATAAAAGAATATCAATTGTTGCAATGTGTCATTTTGGAGCAAATTTTCTGATTCTTTTCCATTGGAAGTTATTCATTGCAATGAAAATCGGGTTTTACAGCTGGGATTAAAATTACCATTAAAAAATAGCCATAAAGAATATAATTATCGTAAAGAGAAAAGACAGCATGAAGTTGGAGGCTATCCAAGGTCCTCAAAGAACCCTGAGTTAACAAAACACAGCTCAGTGAAGCCCTTTGTAAAAATTGGCATAGATTGAGATTGGTGGAGATATGAGAAATGTCGTGTCTCTCCCTCAACACAAACATGCTTTTTTTTTCTTCATTATTACAAATATGACTTAGGTTCCGCCTTCTGTGTTTGAGAAGAAATATAGGCCTGTTTTGAACCCCAGGGTTTATTCTGTCCAGAAAATTCTACGAACGGTCTCTAGTCTTTGGACCTCTCTGGCATATAAAGCACAGCGCTCCCTCTTTTGTATTAAGCTTGGGTCCAGGGATCTTAAGTTTCTCTCCAGAGCATCAATACCAAAAGTGTAATGAAAATTTCTGTAAAATAAATACTAATGGGTAGCTGAATAATATTGAAAGCACACTAATCAAGAATGCACAGTCCAGGCTTTCAATAGCACCTGAAGGTTCTTAATCAGTGTTCTGCATACCAGAGGTGGCTGCAGATGGTGCTTCAGCCATCACTATATAATTTTACAACCATGTTGAATCCTGCACACAGGATATAAAAAATGAGTTTTGGTTGTTGATAAATCACAAAAGTGGCTTTGTGGAAAACACTTTGTTGAAAAGTGTTGTTGATAAGTCCAGTACTCTAATGTCTGGCATAATATCCAGGCCTAGAATTCCTTTGACTGTGAGTCTACCACAAAAATGGAGGAATCTGTGGCTTGATTCAGCAGTTAGTCTTGCTGATATTGATGTGGGAATATTGTTGCATCCCCATGAACTGAACCTTTCATACAATGGGATTTTTAAAAGGTCTAATAGAATGAATAGTGGAAACTTTACTAAGCATATGGAACAGGTTGTATGGCTATTTTTGCACCTGCTTATTAACAATATTTGCTTATGTGCCAGAATTTGATTCGAGAGTGGCTTTCATTGAAACATAACACCTGGTAGTTTTGCTGGACTGAATGAAGAAACATTTTTTCCGTTGACCTATAACTGTTGGGGTGACTGGTATTTACCAAAAGGATTTGACAGATTGTGTAAGCCAAAGAATTTTGGCCTGGGCTCCAGAAATTCCAGCCTCCATAGACACATACACTTGAAAGAATCCCTGGCCAAATTACTGCTTCTTTTGCACCATGGTGATTTGCCTCCCAGGGGATTTTTGGCAGTGTCTGCAGATGTTTTCATCTGTCACAGTTGGGGAGCTCTGAGCAGCTAGTGGGTAGAGGCTAGAGATGCTGCCAACATCCTACAACCCACAGTTACAGCCCCCTCGACCAAGAATTAGCAGTGCTGAGGTTGCAAATCCCTGCACTAAGGATATAAGTAGGGCCCATCCTCCTAGTCATCTTTAAGACAGGTTCTTTCTTGATTTTCTTTAGGAAAATCAGTTCCATTCCACTGAGGAGAGGAAAAGGCCCCTCAAATCAAAGTCTATGTGGGAGTTGCCTTCAGAAACCTGTTCATTCTGGTGAAGCAGAGGAGCCCAGAACTGTGAGGCCCTACAGACCTTCCAGAAGGAGTGGTATTTGGGCAGAAATGGGGTGTGCTGGTGTGGATGTATTATGTCCCCCAAAATGCCATTATCTTTGATGCAATCTTGTGTAGGCAGGAAATGTATTGGTATTGATTGGGTGGGAGACTTTTGTTTGGATGTTTCTGTGATGTGATCACTCACCTGTGGGCGAGATCTTTCATTGGATAATTTCCTTGGAGGTGTGGCTCCACTCATTCAGTGTGGGCCTTGATTAGTTTACTAGAGCACTATATAAGCTCAGACAGAAGGAGCGAGCTTGCTACAGCCAAGAGGGACACTTTGAAGAATGCACAGGAGCTGAGAGAGGAACTGCAGTTTACAGAGACATTTTAGAGACAGCCTTTGAAAGCAAACTTTTGCTCTGGAGAAGGTAAGAGAGGACAAAAGCTCCAAGAGTAACTGAGAGTGACATTTTGGAGAGAAGCTGAAGCCTAGAAGGAACGTTCTGGGAGAAAGCCATTTTGAAACCAGAACTCCAGAGCAGATGCCAGCCGGCCTGCCTTCCCAGCTAACAGGGGTTTTCCGGACACCATTGGCCATCCTCCAGCGAAGGCAGCCGATTGTTGATGCGTTACCTTGATACTTTATGGCCTTAAGACTGTAACTATGTAACCAAATAAACCCCCTTTTATAAAAGCCAATTCATTTCTGGTGTTTTGCATTCTGGCAGCATTAGCAAACTAGAACATGGGGGATATTTACATTCCTGCTCTTTAGTGGGCTTTGAGAACTGAGAACGTATCAGGTATTAATATCTGGATAATCCTTCCACACCTCTATTTGAAGAAACCACAAATTCAGTTTAATGTTTTTGAGGCATTACCATTATACTTTCCCTGTTCTTATGTTTGTTTAGAAGGCAGGAGAGCATCATATTATCCATGTGTAATAAAGTCCATTGCATTGATAGGGGTGGTTGTGATGATTATGATGACAGTTACTCACTGCTAAAGAAACACCATCTTGTATGCTAAAAACTGTGCTAAGAATGCTACTAATACCATGTGTTTACAGCCACCTGATTAGGAAGCTGTTGTAATTCCCATAGTATAGATGAGAATACAGAGGCCTAAAGAAATCACTTAAACTGCCCTAGTTCATGCAGATTCTTAAGGATAGAAGAAGGATTCAAGCCTGGTTTACGAATTTCTAAAATCCAAACTCAATAAAGTTCATTCAACAAAATTTATTCAGTGTTTACCATGTGCTAGGCACTTATTCTGGGCACTTGAGATAAATCAGAGTACAAAAGGGACAAATATCTCTTAATCTCTTGAGTTATACTGCCTATATAATATGAACGTTTTCAGCTATCGCATTGCAGTAAACTGTTTTCTTTGCTTATAAATGGATTGGATTCCTGTGTTTTTTTCACTCCATACATCTGTCATATTCTTGGTTCCCATTAAAAACAGATCTCATTATTAGGTGATTCTCAACTCACTTTGTAGGTCAGCCAACCACAAGCACTAGAACCTAAAAAAATCCTTCTGATTTTGCCAGCATAACAAAATAATAAAATGTAGGGAAAAGTTTCATGAACTGGAGCCCAAGCTCTTGGAGTTTGGAGACTTAGAGAGGAAAGAGCTCACCTGAGGCAAAATCCTCTTTTGAAGCCTGCGCAAAGAATCTTACTAAGATCCAGGATTCTTTAATCATGCAAGATTCATTCTTCACAGTCAGCAGGTCTGATGTCACCATTTTCATCCAGGCAAAAATTCTCTTGGACTTTAGTGGCCAAGGGAGTGTGGATTGGAGATGAGCCTGAGGAAGATCCACTGTAGCTAGGCCAGAGGGTGTGCAGAAATATACTGGTCTTGTCTCATGACGGTGGGATTACCAGGCATGGTGTTGCAAACGCTAGCCTATGTTATCCTGTCAGTGAATGCGACATTGTCACAAAATTGTCATAGAAAAATGTTCGAGGGTGTCAATTTGTGAAAGAGATAAGGTGGGTTAGGTCATGGGACCTAGAGACAGAATAAAGCTAGTTGTCCACTCAAGGAGGTAACCTGCAACCTATTAATTATATCCATTAAAATAATGTATTCAAAATCTGGATAAATGCAAGCTATGATGGAGGGACTACTGTAAATGGTAAACATGCAAACTGAGGAAATCAAGTAAGGCTCTATTCTCTGCTCCATTAACATCCAGTAGAACTTAAAGTAAGGCACCTACTTAACTCCTTTGCACCTCAGTATTTTCATTCCCAAACCCAAAAAGGATATTGATAGAACTTACCTTGGAAGATAATACAAAATAATTTAAATAAAACACTGGGCAGAAGGTCTACAACATTTTAGCAGTAAATGTTAGGTACTATCACTATTAGTTGGCCACTTCCGTTAATTTGGATAAGTACATTTAACCAATCTTTGGAAGCCTGAAATCAGAACATTTCCTGCAGATGGTGCTCCTTGTAAAACATAAGAAAAGATCATCTATTTCCCAATGCCCTTTCAAACTCTAAAAATCTGAAATTATCTCATCGGTAAAATACGGATTACCTGGAGACATTGCAAACCCTCTAGATTGTATATGTAGGTTTGCTATGGCAAAAGCCCCAATGCCTTAATCATTACACTAATCACTTATCCTTACTCTGAAACAAATTTGTTGCTCAATTTTTTTTCTTCGTAAGTAACAGTTTCCAAACTGAAAGATAGAGATGAATGGTTTTACATATGGAATGTTCGGCAAAGCATTTTAAAATTAGGTACGTGTGCTGCTGCCGAACAATTTTATATTCTGTAAGGGAGCAAGTAATATTTTGTCACTAGCTCTGTGCCCATGAACTAAGAAAGAAAAAAAAAGTTGGCTGCTAAACACTGCTCCAGTGGACTGTGATATGAGACATTATAAAATTGAGATTTAAAGTGGAAAAAACCAAAGGAAGCAACGAAAATTAACTTAGACAGTCAGAGAGTAAAATTGAAAAGGCAAGGAAATGTAAGTCACAGAGGCAATACAAAACCACAGTAGGAAGGAATGTTCCTTTGGATATTAGCATGGTGGTAACTGAGCTCCTAAGTGCTCTATCGATAAGCGGAGTCGTCATTAATCTTTTGTGACAAGACACTTTGGAGTAACCAATTGTGGTAGTCCCGGACCATGAATATCCTGTATTATCCTCAGGATTGAAGATGACTTCTATCTACAGTAATTGTTGGATCATGTTTCTCAATTGCAGTAAACTTTAAGAGAAATGGCTTTCAAAAGCTGTCTTAATGTAAGTGGTTTAGAAAAAAAAAAAAAAAACAAAAAAAACCCAGTCCAGTTATTTCTTTTTCCACTGTTTCACATAGATCTATTTGGGTTTAAACTTATTTTTTAGAGAAGCAGAGCTACTCTGTCATTTAAAGCAGAAGTAGGAAATGAAAGATTAGCACTTGGCTCAGGTTTTTCTAATACAAGTCACCATGAATTATATAATTAGTCATGTTTTCACATAATGTGTATATCTCAATTTATGACATTTATGCTCTTTGTGAGAGAGATTTTCAGGGAGAGGTTAAGATGAAAATGGAACAAATCCAAATCTAAATTCTTATCTCAGGGAGAAAAGTCAATTACAGCATAGGAGAGGATTGTCCTTAGCAGATGAAAGAGAAATGATGGTCTTGCCACAATAATGATAGAAACTTACAGAAAAGAAGAAAGATGGAAAACAAACACAAGACAGAAAATCACAACGCGCTCCTTGAGGCCTAAGCAGAGTCAATTTGCTGGGCTGGGAGGGCAGGCTCTGGACTCATGATACGTGTTTATCTTGATTCTAGTTCTTACTGGTGTGACCTTGAGGAAACTACTTGATCTCTCTGAATCTCAGTAACCCCATCTGTTAAATGGAAATAATAATAGTACCGATTTCATTAGGGTTGTTTTTTTGTACTCATGCTTAGCAACTAGTGGCTGGGACAGTAAATTCTCACTGTGAGCTGGATCTTGTAGTAGAATGAATGATGACCCCAAAAAAGATATGTCCATGTCACAGAACCTGTGAATGTGACCTTATTTTAGAAAGAAAGAAAGAAAGAAAGAAAGAAAGAAAGAAAGAAAGAAAGAAAGAATTTTGCAGATGTAATTAAGAATCTTAAGGAAGTCATCTTGGATTATCTGAGAGGACCCTAAATTCAATGACAGGTGTTCTTATAAGAGACAGAAGAAGACAATACATGGAGAGAGGATAGTCATTTGAAGACAGAGGCAGAGTTTGGAGTGATGCAAGGGGTGCCTGGAGCCACAAGAAGCTGGAAGAGGCAAGGAAGGACCCTCTCCAAGACTCTCTGGAAGGAGATTGGTCCTCAGGACACCTAGATCTTTGAACTTACAGCCTCGAGATCTATGAGTGGATAAATTTCTGTTGTTTTGAGCCACCCAGTTTGTGGTAATATGTTACAACATCCCCGGGAAATTAATAAAGAGGTATTTAGTAATTAGTATTCTTACCACAATAGGCACATTCAGAGCTGCGATGGTTATTCCTCTGGTACTAACTTGAGGTGATTTTGGCAAGATATAATTACCCAACAGTGGTCTAAAAATTAAAATACATGTCAGTTCCCCTTTTGTTTGCTATAACGAGGTACACCAAACAGCTGATTTAGACCTTGCAAGTATGAAGTCAAAGAAAGTCACTATCAAAAAGGCTCTGAAGGCAATTGTGCAAGAAGGGCCACCTTCCCAGTTAACTCAAATTTCTATATCCCGCTCTATCTTTATCTTATCAGTGGATATAACCCTTCTATCCTCCTAGCTATACTGAGTGAGCAATTGTGGTCTCTAGCAGAGAAGTCTTACTTATAATCCAGAGAGACTCTGTTATATTGACAGAGGGTAGAATTTCTAGTTCATTCCCTCTCTTCTTGATATTATAGATTGCCTGGATTATCTATTACTCCACTTATTATTTTCTATTTCCATTTGAAGTATGGTCATCTAGGGAGATACTATCTAGTATTTGTTCTGTTGTTCTTTATGATATTTATTTATTAATTCAACACATTTTAATTGGGAAAATCACACACAATTCTAGGCACTAAAAAGGAGATAAGAATTTGCGCTTTATTTGGTCTGCACTTTTATTTATTGTTATAACTGCTGCCTACCAGGCTTTGGAACTTGTACAAGCTATAGAAAGTTCTTTTAACTGTTTGTTTTAAAGAAGATTATACATAGTGGTTGAGGCTTAGGTCATGGGGATCATATTTTGTAGTAATTTCCCAGAAATTTTTTCTGTTTCTTAAAAACATGATGTCCTTTTTGAGCCAAGAAATTCTATGTGGATCTGGAGATGGTCAAATCTGGATTTAAGTCCCAGTTCTGCTACCAAGAGCAATGGAATCTGAGGTAAGATCCTTAACCACTCTAGGTCTAATTTTTCTTCTTCTTGGGTTTGTGAGAATTAAATGAGACAAATTGTTTAAAACAATTAGCACACTTTCTTTCACAAAAGAAAAGGTTTAAGAAAAGGTACCTGAATGATCAAATTAAAAAACTAGAAATCTAATACAGATATTAGCTAATCCTCAGTTTCAGAAAGTTTCTTTAATCTGGAAGACTTTTTCTATTATTTTTAGGAACATCTTCTTAGTTGCCTTTAAAATTTTCTATCTTAAAGATAAGGTCTGTGGTTTGAGATTAGAGCTAAATTGTACAGCTGACTGCCTTATCAAAATATTGCCCTCCTCTTTCATTAATCCAATAAGCATTTATTAGGCACTGACAACCTCCAGGTGCTATGTTCCATGCTATGCCCGAGAAATTCATTGTTAATGAGGGATAGATATATAAATAAATTATTTTAAGAATAGAATAAAGGTAATAATAGGAGGATATGAGGGTCACTATGGGAAGTACTAAGAGGCAGGCACTTAAATTCACCTTGCAAAGACAGAAGTGGCATTTAAGGGAGTCTGGAATCATATGAAGAAGGTAAGTAGGAAGAAAGGAAAGGTTAGGCTTAAGGGACAAGAGGGCTCATAGCATGGTTGAGGGCTTATATGATTTTCTTTACATGCAACAGCCAGATACCCATGGGAGTGTGGCAGGAGCTGAGATTAACAATTGCCCAACTAGAGCTAAAGGCTTTGGTTCCTCTCTCGAAGATAATGGGGAGCAATTGTAAATTTTCAAAGAATAAGAAATCTTAAACATATCTTCTACCTACCTTCCTTTACACTTTCCACAAACTCTTATTGTGCACCTATTTTGAACCAGGTCCCATGCCTGATGAAAGGCTGAACCCAGGCAATCAGAAGACACACAGTCAAGTGAAGGGGCATGTGGATAAACATGAACTAACACAGTGACATCTTAAGTGCTGCTACAGAGACAGTAGAAGGGGCTTTGTGAGAATAACGGAAAGGTATCTAGTGAAGCCTTGGGCAAGCCAAAGAAAGAGCTCTAGAAGTGATCTCTAAACTAGGCCCTGAAAGGTCAGCACAGTTAAATATTAAGTGAATGTGGTTGGAAGAATGCACTAGAGAGAGGAAATAGCACATGCAAAAAGGATCCATCAACTAATGAATGGATAAACAAAATGTGTTATATACACACAATGGAATGTTATTCAGCTGTCAAAAGGAATGGAGTCCTGATACATGTACCAACATGGATGAACCTTGAAGACATCATGTTACGTGAAATAAGCCAGACACAAAAGGACAGAGATTGAATGATCTCACTGATATGAAACAATTAGAATAAGCAAACTCATTGAGTCAGAGTCCAGAATATAGGCTACCAGGGGACAGCATGGGGGTAGGGAATAGGGAGTTAAGGCTTAAAATGCAGAGTTAATATTTGGAATGATCGAAAAGTTTTGGCAATGGGAAGTGGCAATGGTAGCACAACATTGTAAACATAATTAACAATATTGAATTATATATTTAAATGTGGTTAAAAGGGGGAAATTTTAGTTTTTATGTATTAACCAAAATAAAAATTTTTTTAAGAATCTAGAACTGCACAACAGAAACAGTGAACCCTAAGTTAAACCCTGGACTATGGTTAATAGCACAATTATAGAAATGTGCTTTCATCAATTGTAACAAATTCACCACACCAATACAAGGGTGGTATATGGGAATCCTGTATTTTATGTATCATTGTTCTATAAACCCACAACTTCTCTAAATATATATACATACATATGTGTGTGTGTGTGTGTATATAAAACCAAGGCAAGAGAGAGTACATGGAATTTAGGAGAGCAAAGTATAGTTCAATATGACTATAGCTTAGAATGCAAAGTGGGAAATGGTTACAGACTGGGCTGAGAGAGAGACAGGGGCCTTTCTGTGAAGGCCTCTGTATACCATGTTAAGAAGTTTGGACTTTCTTCTGACAGCAATGGTGATTTTAAAAGGGCCTTGTGCAGATAACTGGCATAATCATATTTGTACCTATGATGATTAAGTTCATGTGTCAACTTGGCTAGGTGATGGTGTTCAGTTGTTGATCAAGCACGCACTGTTCTGATTGTTACTGTGAGGATATTTCATGGATTTAAATCTTTAGACATTTGTTTGCATATATGGCTGATGACATCTACATCAACAAGGGAGTTTGCCTTCAGCAACGAGAGAAGTCTCATCAATTAGTTGAAGGCCTTAAAGGGAGAACTCATGATCTCAGCAGTCAGGAAGATGAATTTATATCTCTACTTCAGTCAGCCAGCTTCTCCGGGGAAATTCATGAAAAATTTCATCTGAGTTCTGTGACTAATGATTTAAATCCACAAAAATACTCTCACAGTAACAATCAGGCCAGCGCTTGTTTAACCAAACAACTGGACACCATAACCTGGCCAAGTTGACACAAGAACTTAACCATCATACCAAGGAAAGAGTAATAGGAAGAGAAAAAGCCAATTCTATTATGAGTTAGAAATTGTTTAATTTAAAATAAAGACAGAAAATTCCATTTTCCATAGGTAACTGTAAACATATGACTGATAGTCAACAAAATATCAGCACTAAAGGCAAGAAAATCAGTTAGCCAACTGATGAACTTGTCCAAGCAAAAGATGATGAGTCTGGGTTAGTGTAGTAATACTAGGGCCAGATTTGGACATATTTGGGAATAACAGATAACAAGACTTAGAGGTGAGGAATGAGGGACAGAACAGTGCCAGGGAAAATTTAGATATTGGTTGAATTTGAGGAACCATTGAGAGTTCCAAGTAGAAAATTAAGTGGAGAAAAAAGATGCTTAGCTTAGAAGATGTCAGAGAAGGAGAGATCAGATTGGGAATCACAATTTTCCCCATTGGTGAAGAGAGTGTGCAGAATAAGAAGAGAAGAGAACCGAGGAGAGGATTTGGGGAACAGCATGCTATAGGGGAGGAGAAGGAATGCCTAAAGAAACACTCACTGAAATAGGAGAAGTGTAAAGTTACAAAGAACAGAATAAATACCCTATAAATACACAAGATTTGGATTAACAAATCGGTAGATCCTTTTTAAAGATGATGAATATAAATGTCATTATGAAATGGATATGGGTGTGAGAATATCTGGCAGAATTTTAAGGTTTTAGTTTTGGGTAATGTTCCTTAACAGAGTGTGATTCTTTAATGACATGTTAAAGCACCAGGGTAATCAATTGATAGTTACTGTGAATGAATATATCCTCTAAGGGTAAAAAATAATCTCTAAATAACAGTTTGAGGGGGGCACAATATAAAAATGTTATATGAAATGTTATGTCATGAGTATCTGAATCCCCCATGGATTTAGGCTTAGCTGCTTGTTGAAACCAGATTATAGTTAGACAGGATGTTGACATCCAACATGCTATAACACATTATTCAGAAATATTAGAAGTGCCATTTAGTCCAGAAAAAAGATAAAAACTTTACTTGTAATCAGCAATATATTCTAGCTGAATATAATTTCACAATAGATACTCTGAAGGAAGTTAAAAAAATGTTTAGACAACTGTGAATGAGAAAAATTGGATACTGTAAACCATGGAAACGAAAGCAGAATTAAATTCAGAAAGTTTCCACAATCATGGGCATTTTCAAGGTGTTAATCCAACTTCTCTAGTAAAAAATACATAAAAATGGGCATTTTTAACCATATTAGCAAGACACTTGGTAGAATTTAAATGTCTTAAACTATAGATTTTATTAACAGATAAATACAGTAACCATAATACTGGTTTGTCTTCTTCCATGCACAGTCGTTTCCTTCATGTGTCTGATAATTTGAATGTTTTCAAATATAATTAAATTGGTAGCTCTGTTATGATAAATGCAAAATACTAAAAAGCTAGGTTCATCACTAAATATCAATTTCTTTTGATATACAAAGATGGCAGTGAGAGTTAGCATATCTCAATGCACTGGAATCTATCTCCCAGAATAAGACCAGGTTTGTACCACTTCCCCTGCCTCTGCTACCTACCCACCCCTTCCCTGGGCAGTTTTGCACCAAAGTTGGACCCAGGATTGTTTGAAGTTCAGAGAGTCCTCACATTAAGAATTCAGACAGCCTGAAATTACTTGATGTCTAGATCCAACAGTATCACAGCCTATAATAAACCCACAAATGGAATTTACAAGCAATAGAAATGATAATATTTTGTCCTTTTAAACTAAAGTTCTGGACCACTGGCTAGCTTAGTGGCCAGAAAAGTTATATTTTGGCTCCAGACCATCGTGAAATGCCTCCTACCGATTCAATAATTAAAAACAGAGCCTCTAACTTTGAGGGTAAACTGAAGGGGTTCTTTTTTGCCATATTCCTATCTAATAGAGTAGCCATGACTTCATATTTATTAATATCCACATCATCATTTTAATACACTACTTTATCTTTCCTGGAGAGTGCAGTGTGTGCAGCAAAAGTGGTTATTTTACAAGCCAATTTTAAATGCCTTTAAATGATGATTCACAGTGCTCTAGTACGGATTTCTCATCAATATTGCCATCCTGCAGGCACGCATTAAAGCTGCAAATCATTTCTTGGGTGGTACTAGTGTCAGATTCCAAATGTGGTACATACATAACTCAGAAATCTGAGTTAAGCGTCTCCCTTGGATGCATTGGGTATGCACTGATTTCTGCAAACTGGAAGGAATGCCAGCTATGTCACAAATGTATTTGAGTGCCCTTGATTGGAAAGCATGCCTGAGTCTCTCTCTCTCTCACCCCAAATGAAGAAGAGCAAGCAGACACTCTTCAATTCAGAGCCCCAAAGTAAAAACATAACCACGAATTGAACATCTGTCTAGGTTTCCACAATTTGCAAATTGTTTGATTACTTAAGTCTTTTTTTTTCCCCTAGTAAGTGGTAATCAGCATTCCTGCTGGTGGTCCTTAGGGTTGTTACCATGGAACTTGTAAATGATTTTAAAGATGTAGTTGAGATAAAGGAGGGGGCACCTGTGGATGAGTTCTTTCCATTATCATTAGCATAAACCCTTACAGGCCAATTTCTGCAACATTGTGATAAAGTGCTGGAAATAGAAACGCTTGATATAAAACATGGGGGGAAGGCTTAAATTGTTCTGGGTCTTTAGCATATTTTCACATGGGTATTAAAAATGTTAGAAATAATTTAATCATTGCCTGATTATAGCGATGTTGGGAGTAATGAAATCCTAGCCTTATTACATATGGACTCATTCAGAGCCTCATTATTTATTTGGCAAGCATTAAGCATCAAATCAATTTAGCCAGATACTTAAGATTGGGAAATTCAAGATGAAAGTTAAAATGGAGATTAAGAGGTAAAATTAAAACTATTTCTTTCTGTCAGGCAGAGAGAATTTTCCTTTGTGAGAGATCTATCCTAAAACAGTTTAAATGGCAAGTAAAAGGGCAAATAGAGTCCATTCCAAAGAAGGGAACTTAAAATGAAGAAGAGTTGGCAAAGCATCGCTTACTTACATTTGCCTGGGTCAAATAACAAAGGAAGAAAAGGGTGATAACTTTGATTTGTAGCTATGGAATACACTCCGTGCTTTTATGTCAGTGGTTATTCTTGGAATGGTTTCCATTTTCAGCTCAATAGAAATGGGAAGAAAGGAAGTACATGCTAATCATTTGGGAATTTGTAGTTTCATTTTGCATATGAAGATGCACTGACATTATTAGTATGCCGTAAATGTATTGAGTGGTATTTTGGTTTCAGATTTAGAGCAGTGGCCACATCACTGGCTATATACTTCCACATTGCCTTGTCCTGTATGAAGGGGAAAGTATCCCACCCACATTAAATTGAGATAAAGCCATTGTAAGAAGCATCTGTCTTTCTCAGTAAGGAAATTTGCTAATGTATTGATCCATGATAATAATTACTGGATTGGGCCACAGGAAGTTGATTGGGCTGATTGCATAATGGGCAGTAATTGTGGTGAAATCATACAGGAAGCCTTAAGGAAAAAATCACTTCTTCCTTTTAAGAACAGAGGTAATTAGAAGTGGAGCCAAGTCTATTGTAGGAGAGTATTTAGACTTGTTATTCTGGCTCTTACACACCAGGTATTGTCACACATACCATAGAGAACCTATCCAGTGGACTCAATGCTAGTCTTCCTGGATAAGGTGAGAACCTAGACATTTACACTGAATACTGGAAGCAGTTCTCTGTTTCTCACTGCTCAGAGCATAACAACAGCAAGGAAAGTCCATGTTTATTACTGAGAGTAATAATGTTTAGTCCAGGAACAGAAAGAAGATATATTTTTATTTTAAGGGAATGGAATACATACATACACACACACACATACAAAAATGGAAATCATTTATTCTCATATTATGAGGCAGTGGGTTAACAGCTTTCTATATAGCATTTCATATGTTCCTTTTAACAACCCTTCAGGCTGGGATTTCCTTAATAGATAAGGAAGCTGAGATTTAGAGAGATTCTGTCACTGCCTCAGCTGGATTTAAAACCAGCTGTCTTATTTTAAAGCCAGTGCTTTTTTCTTTCCTTTTTTAATTGTCCTTTTACATGTGCCATCACGTAGAAACAATCTCTTAGACCTTCCCAAATATCACCCAATTACACAGACCCCATTCTGGCACTCTCCATGTTTTTGTCAGCCAGCTGTTTGAAGTTCCAAGATCAAATAGCTTCTAGGAAGTGACCCCAAAATTCAATAAACAGTCATTTAATCTGCTGAAGTGGTAAAAGTGACTTGAGTCTCAGTCAGGAATGGATCAATTCATCCCCATTGGAATTTTTTAAATGCTTAGATTTTACTAGTCAGCTCTTTAGAGAGTCAAGAGGAGGATAAAAGGAGGAAATCCTTTAAGAATCTGCCTTTGTTTCACTTAAGTTTGCTTTGAAGATCTTTTATAAAGGAGACGATATTAATGTAAAGAGAGAGAATTAATATGCTCCATTGCTATGATTCCCTTTGGATAATACTATCACCCATTGCCAGTCCCTGTGCAATTTTCATGTAGAAGCCTGTTGATTTCTGAGCCATCTCATCATTAACAGGTTGCACTATTCTCTTTTCATTTCAAATTTGTTCCTCTTATATCCTGGCTAAAATACATGCTGCTGTTCAAATATAATTAAACATATATGATTGCCAGTGTATAGGAAATACTCTTTGGCTCTTTATAGAAGTCATTTCATATTCTCAGTGACTTTATGAATAACCTTTCATGCTTAGGAATTTTAGTTTTTTTCTTTAAAGAAACCTTAACTCCCTAATGTTTCAGGAATTCACAATTGTCTATGTGATTATGCTTAAAATAGGTTTGCTACTCTGATAAAGATTTGCTTTCCTGTGTAGTTGTTGTAACTATGTCCAATTTTTAAAAAATACAGATTCTTTACAGATGGGAGATGTTAATTGTTAACGCAAATGAGACCTCCAAAGTAAAAAAAGTGAACAGTGTCAACAGTGGAAGAGAATGCTAGAAGTTGATCTTTCTCCAAATTCATGTCAAGAGGGTTACCTATGGGAAATAATATTATAAAACACTAAGGTTAAAATGGGATTCAGACTTGACAGCAGAACACTATTCTAGTGAAGAGATTTAATTAAGACTCATCAATACCAAATATAGGCACATATTTAGATTTGGATTTTAACAACTGGAGGAAGATGTTAGATATTTAGCAATGATTAAATTTACCCAATAAATTTTAAGAACTGCAGAGGAATTGAATGCATCTGAAGTCAAGGTAGTTAAAGAGGAGAGCATGTGCTGGCACACTAAAAGAAGTGATTTTTTTATGCAATTTTATTGAGATATATTCACATACCAGGTAATCATCCAAAGTGTACATCAATGGTGAAACAACTGAATATATATATGAAAAAAAAGGAAAAAGAATATTGACAGTTATTTTACATCATATACAAAAAGTAATTCAAGATGGATCATAGACCCAATTGTAATATCTAAAATTACACAAAATATAGGAAAAAATATTCCTGACTTTGAATTATGTGAAAATTTTTAGTAAGAAGCAAAAAGTAAAACAAAAGTAAAACATGATAAATTGGACTTCATTGGATTTTAAAGGTTTGCTCTCGTAAGGGCCCTCTTACTAAATTGAGATGGTAAATCAAATCCTGAGAGATAATATTTGCAAAAATCATATATTTAATAAAGAACTTCTATCATGAATATATAAAGCATTCTTATAATCTAATTGTGAGATGACAAACAACCCAATTAAAAAATGCAAAAGTTTTTTTCCTTACCTTTCTCCAAAGAAGATGTAAGACTCATAAGCACATGGAAAGATGCTCACTGTCATTAGTTGAAGGAAATTCAAATTAAAACCAAAATGATATATACTGGCTATAATAGCTTAAATTATTACTAAATTAGTACTATTGGCATTGTCAAGTGTTGGAGAGGATATAAGACAACTGGAACTCTGACACAAGTTTGGTAGTAATGTGAAACGATGCAGCACTTTGGAAAGCTGGTAGTTTCTTCTAAAGTTAATCATACATTTTCCATATGAAGACTTGTCTACCCAAAGATTTGTATGCAGGTGTTCATAACAGCTTTTTTCATGATAGCTCAAAACCGTATAAATTCCCATCAACTGGTGAATGGATAAACAAATTGTTACACATTTGTAAAATGGAAAACTACCCGGCAATGAAAGGGAACAAACTACTGACATGAATGAAAATTTCACTCATAATAATAAGTGCAAGAAGCCAGGACAAAATCATACATACTGTATGATTTCACCTACAGGAATTCTAGAAAGCAAAACTATAGTAACAATGAAGGTAAGTGGTTGCCAGGATGGGAATGGCATAGGGAATTTATTGCAAGGGAGCACAGAGTTACTTTTGGGGGTGATGGAAATTTTACATCTCATGTTTGTGGTTGTAGTTATCTGACTATATTCATTTGTCAGAATTCATCAAAATGTGCTCTTAAAACTGATAAACATTTTATATTCAAATTATGGTGCACTACTTCCAATGTTTTAAAATATATAGTCCTTGTTCTCAGCTTCAAGGAGCACAGAATCTAATGGCAGAGGCAGGCTGGTAAGCAAATAATTATAATGCGATCAGTGGTATATCAGAAATATTTGTGTATACTATTTATTGATTCAGCTTGGGCCTGGGACTTTAATAAGGAATGCAATGATGACTGTTCTCACAGAACTTAGTGTCTGAGAAATATAAAGCAGGAAATAACAAATTCTACTTAAGGCACCAGAAAAGACTTCTTAGACATGATTTCTTAGCAGTCTCAATGGAGAAGTTCAACAGAGGGAACAGCATATATAAAAAACACTAGGACTATTAAGTTTTATGGCATGTCATTAAAACAGAAGGCAGTTTTGTGTGGCTCTTCCTAATCAGTGCAAGCACGTTATTTATGAAATCCCAAAAAGTTGCATTTACCTAGACTAACCTCGACTATCTGATCATAGGGTTACTAACTCAAAGTTTGTTTTTTCTCGTTTTGGATTCATCTTGAGGATCACTACTGAAATGTTGGGGGCAGGGAGGAATGATCAAATCTAGGACTTTCAATAAAACAAACGGTGTTTTCCAACAGGTGGAATTGGCTGGTAGAAGGGTGCTTGTAATTTGCTTTCAAAGATTTGCCATTCAGGTAATTCAAAATGGCCAAGGGCCACAGTTTGGCATTTACTCTTATCAGCACAAGAATCTTGTCTGCTTTGTTCACCACTGTTTACTTCAGTGTCTGGGAAATGGTAAATGCCCAATAGATATGTTTTTTGTTGTTGTTGAATGAATATGAAATCATTTTCTGACAACTTATTCTGCTTGCTGCCTGTCTCATGATAGCCAACAAAGGTGTCTGTAAATAAGTGTCCCCAACCATAGTGCTTTTTGTTTTTCTCTAACTCCTACTTTGACATTCTAATGAATTAATTAGAATAAATAAATTGATATTAGAATGATATGTTAAATTCATTAGCCTGGTACAGTTTGGACTATAGGTGAGAAGCCCAAAAATGTCTGTACACTTAAGAAACCTGAGATTTCTTGATGTCTATCCAAGCACTTTATATAGTCTCTGTTTCCTTAATAGCTGGATGACTTCCAGAAAGCTGTTTCTGTCTCACATAAGTAGATCTGGTTTGTGTTATCTTCAGAGACATGTTGAACTGACAAACCATGGTTACTTACCCCTCAACCTGTGTTACAAACACTGTTACATCTGTTAAATGCCTTGCCATGCAAATGAGTGACAATAAATATTTATTTCCAACATTTTTCTATTCAGTAGGTAAGATTATATTGTGTGGCATCTATTATATAGCACTTTGTTTCATCACAAGAGAATGTGATGAGGGACAACATAATTGCATGAGAGATGATGAGTTGGATTTGCTAGTAATTCAAGTGCTCCTGAATCTATTTTATTTCTCTCTGACATTTAGTCAGACTTTTCCCTCTGTTTATATTTTTCTCCCTTCACACTACTTAGTAGAGAATCCTTTTACTTTCTGAAGGGAAGGAAGCACAATGGCAGATTTTAGGACCCTTATCCATTATTTTCACATGGCATTTATGACCAAGAAATTACAATATTGATAAATTCTTCTATTATTGCTGGAGAGAACAGGGAAACCCAGGCACCTAGATACAGTCACAGGTTTTCCCGAAAGCGTCTTGTAAAGTCAGCTTAAGAAGAGAATATGTTAGTTTTATATTAGTTTTCAATTAGCTCAAAAGCAGAAATATGAATAGCCAAACAAAAATTTCCTTTGGAACTAGCAGAAGGAGGTACTTATTTTACAATATTAAAAGGCATCTTTGTGGATGCAGCTTTGGACTGTAAGCTAGGAGGTCTTGTTTATTTTCCTTGCAATGTCATTATCTAACCCTCAGACTTTGGATAAGACCCTTCAATAGTGAGTATCTCATTTTTCTTATCTGTTGAATAGCAATGTTATTTTATATACCTCTATGGAGTTTTCTGTCACAATAAAGTCTGACAATGTAGGAGAAAATACTTAAAAAAATATTATGCAGTGTACAGATATTTGTCATCACACAGACTCTTTTGTATACACGTAGTACCATGCTGTATCTTATACAGAAATTATTCAGACACATAAAATATTCAAGGGTAGTTGAGAAGAAAACCTTCCTCCAGTAACCACTTAAAAATTCTGCTATCACTAATTAGGAGCAAATAATGGCTCACATATTTTTGGCTTCTCTACATGATGAGTGTCCTGAAAGAAGGAAAACAAGTTGAACCTATTAAGTGCTTTAGTTGAGATGAATGAGATAAATGGCCCAAGAATATTGACTAAAATTCTCATCCCTTGCCCTCGAGGAGTTCGAAGTTTAGTTGATATATGTGTATGTAAATTAAAATGTTTTCATTCCCCAAATCTCCTCCCACTCCCCATATCCTTCCATCTTTTGCATTTTCTCCTTCCAAACTATAGCCATTTTTCATACTAACCCTGTCCTGACCTCACTGAGATCTCTTGCACCTTTGCCCCTTTCCTTCTCCTTCTCTATCAGCTCCCATCTAGACCGTTTTCTTACATCCCTACCCAGTTTAGACTTTAGCTCTTAGACACTACCTTAAAATAGTCTCAACTCATGTCCTCTGTGATATCTCCAATGTTTCCATCTAACAATCTGCATTGCTCAGAGAGTATTCCCGGGTCAGTGGAGGAAACCACTACGTATTGGAATTATTACAAATGCTTAGTGTCCATCCCCAACTGAAGGCTCAATGTTGCCCCTACCCCAGTCCTTCTATTTTTCCCTACTCAGCTCTCTCTTCCATTCTCCACAGTAGCTATTACCAGGTGTCTTGTTCACTTCAAATCCCATGTCATATAACCTCTGATTTTTCTCTATTATCTCTCAGTAAAAACAGGTCGCTTTAGAGGAGAATTAATTTGCCATAAATGTACAAACATACCTGTATCTCTTTCTAAATTGTCAAACATTGCCTCTCTATTGACCTATTTCCATTGTTTGTTTTTAAATTTATTAGAGAAGTTGTGGGTTTACAAAACAATCATGCATAAAATACAGGATTTGCGTACACCAACACACTACCAACACAATGCATTGGTGTGAAACTTTTGTTATGATTGATGATATCACCATTTTGTAATTATACTACTATTTTTAACAGTATCTACCTTTGTTACAATTATTGAAAGATTATTAAATAGTATCTACCTTTGTTACAATTATTGAAAGATTATTAAATAGTACTATTAACTATCATGTATATTATACATTAGGTGCATTTTTCCCCACATTCCACCCTATTATTAATAACTTTTATTAGTATTGTACATTTATAATTAATTCATGATGGGACTTTCTTATACTTGTACCATTAACTATAGTCCACCATCTACAGTAGATTTCAGTGTGTTATAAGTCCTATATTATATCTTTTAATTTTTATTCTAGTAATACATACAGCCTAAAGTTTCCCCTTGAAACCACGTTCACCTATATAACACAGTGCTGATAATTACACCAATATTCCACTGATCAATATATCTATCTTTTTGAGAAAATAATGCTATTGTAGCTTTGAAAAGTGCTTTAAAGACAGGAAGTGTGACTCCTCCAACTTTATTCTTCTTTTTCAAGATGTTTTTGGTTATTTGAGGCCCCTTAAAATTCCAAATAAATTTGATAATTGGCTTTCTTCATTTCTGCAAAGTAAGCTGTTGGAATTTTGATTGGGATTGTGTTGAATCTGTAAATCATTTCTGATAGAATTGACATTTAATGATACTTAGTCTTCCAATCCATGAACACAGAATGTTCTTACGTTTATTTATGTCGTCTTTGATTTATTTTAGCAATGTTTCATACTTTTCTGCATACAAGTCATTTATATTCTTGGTTAAAAATATTCCTAGATATTTGATTCTTTTAGTTACTGTTGTAAATGGAATGGTTTTCTTGATTTCCTCCTCAGTTTGCTCATTACCAGTGTATAGAAACACTACTGATGTTGCGGTGTTGATCTTGTACCCCACCAGTTTTCTGAATTCATTTATTAGCTCTAGTAGCTTTGTTGTAGTTTTGGGGGTCTTTTTATATTTAGGATCATGTCATCTGCAAATAGTGACATTTTTACTTCTTCCTTTCCAGTTTGAATGCTTTTTATTTCTTTTTCTTGCCTAACTGCTCTGGCTAGAAGTTCCAATACTATGTTGATTAGCAGTGGTGACAGGGACCATCCTTGTCTTACTTCTGATCTTAGAGGGAAAGCTTTCAGTCTTTCACTATTGAGCATGATGTTAACTACAGGTTTTTCATATCCTTTATCATTTTGAGGAAGTTTCCTTCTTTTCCTATTTGTCTAAGTGTTTTTATCAAGAAAGGATGCTGAATTTTGACAAATGCCTTTTCTGCATCAATCAATATGATCCTGTGGTTTTTCTCCTTCAGTTTGTTTATGTGGTGTATTACATTAATTGATTTTCTTGTATTGAACCACCTTTGCTTACTTATGGTGTACAATTCTTTTAATGTGCTATTGGATTCAATTTGCAAGTATTTTGTTGAGGATTTTGGCATGAAGATTTGTAAGAGAAGTGTGATTTTGTTTCCTTGTGGTATCTTTATCTGGCAATAGTATTAGGGTGTTGTTGGCCTCATAGAAGGAGTTAGGTAATGTTCCCTCCTATTCAATTTTTGGGAAGTGTTTGAGCAGGACTGGTATTAGTTCTTCTTGGAATGATTGGTAGAATTTACCTGTGAAGCCATCTGGGCCTGAGCTTTTCATTGCAGGGGGGGTTTTTGTTGACTGATTCAATCTCTTGACTTGTAATTGGTTTGTAGAGGTCTTTCGTTTCTTCTAGAGTCAGTGTACATTGTTCATGTGTTTCTAGGAATTTCTCCATTTCATCTAAGTTTGTCTAATTGTTGGCATAAAGTTGTTCATAGAATCCTCTTATGAGTCTTTTTGTTTCTGTGGGGTCAGGAGTAATGTCCCCCTCTCATTTTTTACTTTATTCATTGCATCTTCTCTCTTTTGGCTTTGTCAATCTAGATAGCAGTTTGTCAACTTTATTGATCTCTTCAATGAACCAGTTTTGGTTTTGTTAATTCTCTATATTGTTTTTTATTCTCACTTTTACTTATTTCTGCTATAATCTTGTTATTTATTTCCTTCTGCTTGGTTCGGGATTATTTTGTTTTTCTTGTTCCTCCAGGTGTGCAGTTAGGTCTTGGATTTTAACTCTTTCTTTCTTTTTTTTTTTTAATGTAAGCATTTAGGGTTATAAACTACCCTCTCAGCACTGCCTTCACTGCATCCCATAAGTTTTTGTTCTTGTTTTCATTAGTCTCAAGATATTTACTGATTTCCTTTTCAATTTCTTCTTTGACATATGGATTTTTTAAAGAATGTGTTACTTAACTTCCATACATTTGAGGAATTTCCAGTTCCCTGCCTGTTATTGAATTCCAGGTTCATTCCATGATGGTCAGAGAGGATGCTTTGTATTATTTCAATATTTTGAAATTTATTGAGACTCTTTTATGACCCAACATGTGGTCTATTGTGGAGAATGATCCCTGTGCACTTAAGAATGTCCATTTGTTTTGGGGTGCAATGTTCTGTATATGTCTGTTAGGTCTAGTTCATTTATCATATTATTCAAGTACTCTGTTTCCTTATTGATTTTCTGTCTGGATGTTCCTTCTGTTGATTAGAGTGGTATATTGAAGTCTCCAACTATTATTGTAGAGGTGTCTATTTCTACTTCTGTTTTGCCAGTGTTTGCCTCATATTTTGGGACACCACAGTTAGATCCATAAATATTTATACTTGTTATTTATTCTTGGGGGATTGCCCCTTTTATTAATAATATACAGTATCCTTCTTTGTCTCTTATAACAGCTTTTGACTTGAAGTCTATTTTGTCTGACATTACCATAGCTACCTCAGCTCTTCTTTGGTTGCTATTTGCATGGAATATCTTTTTCCAACCTTCCGTTGTTAACCTATTTTTTGTCTTTCAGTCTAAGGTAAGTCTTTTGTAAACAACATATAGTCAGGCCATACTTTTTATCAACTCGGCCACTATGTGTCTTTTGGAGAGTTTAATCCGTTAACCTTCAGTGTTATTAATGTAAAAGTAGTACTTACTTCAGTCATTTTGTTCTTTGGTTTTTATATGTCATAATTTTTTAAATCTCTCTTTTCTTTTATTGCAACCTCCTTTTTTATAGTGGATATTTTGTGATATATCTGACTATCCCTTTCTCATTTCTGTTTCTGTATATTTTTAAAATGCTTTCTTTGTGGTTACCTTGGGGTTTATATTACACAACCTACATTTATAACCTACAATTTTGAAAAGATACAAACCTAACTTCAGAAGTATACATGTTCTTTTCTCCCATGTTGCCCTGTTTCTCTACGTTTATGTTGTTTCTGTCCCACTTTACCACTTTATATTTTGCATGTCCATTATCAGGAAATATGCCTTTTTTCTTGTTCAATTGTATTCTGACTCTTACAGGAATTGAAGAGTAGCATTATATATTTAGGATGCAGTACTCTTGGGTTGTGCATTTATCTATTTAGTTAGTCTTATTGATAATCTTCATTTCTTTATATTACTCCAAGCCACTCTCCCCTGTCTTTTCCTTTCAATGTGTTGAACTCCCTTTAGTAATTCTTACAGGGCTAGACTTCTGTTTTCAAATTCTAACAGTTTCTTTTTATCTGTGAATATTTTAAACTCTCCTTCATTTTGAAGGACAGTTTTCCTCGATAAAGAATTTTTGGCTGACAGCTTTTTTCTTTCTGTACCTTAAATATATCATGCCACTACCTTCTTGCCTTCATGGATTCTGATGAGAAATTAGCATATAGTCTTATTGAAGATCCTTTGTATGTGCCGAATTGCTTTTCTCTTCCTGCTTTCAGAATTCTCTTTTTATCTTTGGCATTTAACATTCTGATTAGTTTGTGTCTCAGAGAAAGTCTTAGAATTAATTCTGTTGGCAGTACAGTGCGTTTCTTGGGTGTGTATATTTATGTCTTTCTTAAGTGTTGGGAAATTTTCAGCCATTATTTCCTCAAATTCTTGCTGCCCTCCTTTCCTTTCTTTTTCCTTCTGGGACACCAAAGATGCATATATTTGTGAGCTTTGTGCTGTCACTGAAATCCCTGAGACACTGCTCAATTTTTTCTATTCTTTCCTCTGTTCTTCTCACTCTCTGCTGTGTCTTCTAGTTTGCTGATTTTCTTCCACCTGTTCAAATCTGCTGTTGCATGCCACTAGTCTATTTTTAATCTCTACTATTGTGCCTTTTATCTCTATAATTTCTGTTGTTTCTTTTATACTTTAAGGTTTTTCTTTATGCTCACATGTTGTCTTCTTAATATCCTATATCTCTTTTTGCATACTTTCCTTCATCTCCTAGAATTGATTTAGAGTATTTGTTTGAACTTCTTTGATTAGCTGTTCAAATTCTGTGTCTCCTCTGATTTTTTTTTTCCTTTATTAAGCCATATGCTATATCTTCATATGGCCTGTAAGTTTTTGCTGATATCTAGATGTACTGGTTTAGACGTATTATGGCCCCCAAAATGCTATTATCTTTGGTGCAGTTTTGTGGAGGCAAATGTATTAGGGTTGATTAGGTTGGAACCTATTGTTTCAGTGTTTCCATGGAGATGTGACTTAATCAACTGTGGGTGAGACCTTTCATTGGATTATTTCTATGGAGATATTGCTCCACCCATTCAGGGTGGGTCTTTATTGGATCACTGGAGTACGTTAAAAAGAGCCACACAGTCCCAGACACAGAGCAGCTAAGAGTGACATTTTGGAGAGCCTGCTAAGAGTGACATTTTAGAGCTGCAACTTAGAAGAGACATTTTGAAGACGACTGTTGAAAGCACACTTTTGCTCCAGAGAAGCTAACAGAGGACAAACACCCCAAGAGCAACATTTTGAAGAAAGCACAGGAGCTGAGAGAGGAGCTAGAGCACAACCTGGGATCAGCAGATGCCAGTCACATGCCTTCCCAGCTAACAGAGGTTTTCCAGATGCCAATGGCCATCCTTCAATGAAGTTACCTGACTGTTGATGCCTTACCTTGGACATGTTTTGGCATTCAGACTATAACTAAATAAACCCCCTTTATAAAAGCCAATCCATTTCTGGTGTTTTGCTTAACAGCAGCATTAGCAAACTGGAACACTAGGCATCTGATTATCTTGATGACATAACTCTGAAGGTCAGTTTCTCCCTCTTGTCTAGGGTTTTATTGTTGATTGGCTTTGTGTTAAGGCTCTTCTTTGTTGCTTGGTCCAACTAATTCTAGACCTTTAGAATAGCCTGTATTTAACAGATCAGATTTTCTCAGCTCTTCCTCATCTGATTCTTGCCCTGGATATATGGTACAATTTTTAAGATTGTACATTTTGTGTAATTTTTCACTTCCATAAGAAAATTTCCTTTCTGCTTTTCCTTCTCTGGGAATTTTCATCTGTTCGGTTTCTTTTTGTGCAGAATTTTCTCCCCAGCTCCTATGATTTGTTTAAATTCTCTCCCTCACTCAGTGTCCTGTTTTTCTTAGCTTCAGTTTTGGGACCATCCTTTCTTACACCAGGAGTTAAGCTTAACACACACACACACACACACCCTTTTTTTTTTCCCTCTGTGGCTTTTCTGACTCCAATTTCTTCTGCATTAGGATATCCCATCCCAGGGAGCCAGATGTGGTCAATCTGGAAATGTATGTTATTCCAGAAAACTCCATTTTGCGTTTAGGTGTTCCTACCAACAGAAACTGGATTGAATGAGCTCACTGCTTGCTAGTCACAGTTCTATCACAGTCTCTCTCTTCCTCCTCCCCTCCCCAGGGGCCCTTTGTGTTCCATCCTGGGTCTCTGTGGACTTGAGTCCCTCTACTTTGATATGCATGGGGTTGTAAGTCACCTCTTTGAGTTTTTCTATAGTCTATGTCCCTGATGGGGGGGTGGGAGGAATATGGGCCGCTGTGTTTTAGCAATTCCCAAGCTGCACAGGACCAAGTGAGGGGGAAGGAATTGGACCAGCAGGTCCAGGACAGAAGTTTCCTACATGTTATTTTTCTTTTTCTTAAATTCAGTGTTTGTGGAGTCCTTCTCCAGTCTCTACCATCTTCCAGCATTCTAAACAAGTGGGGTATGTTCTTTTATTCACTGAGTCTCTGGGGGAGGTTTTTCAGGGGATGTCTTATGATGCCATGTCAATGGCGTCAATATCTCATTAATATTTAAACATGATCTAGTTCAGTTCATCTTGAATAAAAAAATGCTCTTGACCATGTTACTCTGCAATAGTGGCTTTATCTTACTTCTTCTATCCTCAGCCAAATCTCTTAAAAGAGTTGTCTATGCTACTAGTGATCTGCTTCAACTGTCACAACTCCATAGCATGAGCTTTTTCCAAGGTCATAAAAATCACAGTTGCAAAATCAATTAGAATCTTTCACTATCTATTTTACCTGACCTTATAGTACCACTGGAAAATGTTGACCACTTGTTCTTCACTAAACACTCTGATCTATTGGCTTCTGTGATATCATCCTCTTCTAGTTTTCTTTATACCTTCTGGGTCACAATTTTTCAATTTACATTCCTCTACGCAACACTTAAATACTGATAACATCGGTGTTCTTTGATGTTTCTCCAGGGTCTCTTTCCTTCTTGTTGTATCCTCTTTCTAACTTTATAGCTTCTCTCTTTATGTGAATATTACCTATATATGGCTCTTTTACAGATTTTTCTTGACACTGTTATGTCCAACTCTCTACTAGACATCTTTACTGGAATGAATCACAGGGACCTGAAAATCAACATTTTCAAAATTAAATTCATATGCTTCTTCCTCCTCTCCAATTTTTGCCACTTCCCTGAAATAGACTCTATGATCTTCAGTCCCTATTTCAGGGTCCAAGATGACCATCTGACCATCTCATGTGTATATCTTCACTCTCCCTCATCTCTTCCCTTTCTGTCGTTCCTCTAACCAACTAATCACCAGATACATTAATTCTAAATATTATTGAATTTTGAGCCTGTCTGGTCTTCTCTAGCCTTACTTTTACTGCTCTAGTTCAGCCAGTCATTCATTTAATAAACTCTTTTGAATGCCCAGTACATCCATGCACTGTTATAAGCACTGGGAAAACATTGGTGATCAAGCCAGATATTATTTAAACCTTTATGGAGTCTCTAAACATTTTCTAATTATTGCTATAGGCTCATATTTCATCTTCTTTTCTCCAGATATGCCAGCTACCAAATAATTTTTACATTGAATATTGAATATATTTTTTTTCTAAAATGAAACTCTAACCATGGCACTCCTCCTCTTAAACTTTTCAGTAGTTCCCATTTTTCTTAAGATAAAGCCCAAGCTTTTAACATGGCCTGCAAAACCCAGCATGATTTGGCCCCAACTTATATTTCAAGATGGATTTTCCAATAGAACCCCCCCCCCCCAGTATCCCTTGTACCTTGAACAATATCATCCAGCCACACTTGCAATTTCTGTAAGCCACAATGCTATTTATCACTTGACACACATTGCTCTTTCTGCATGAAATACCTACTCTTCTTCTGCTGCTCACTTCTTCTAGGAAGCAATCCATTACTCCCCCACCCTCACCCCTACATCTGTGTTGTTTTTCCATCCCCATTGCCCACTATCATATCTTCTATGACCCTACCAGGGTCTTTAAATTAAACTATTATCTTAATCTCCCATTTTTCAAAACCTCCTTTATGTCAGACACCATATCTTTGTTTGTTTTTAATAAGGGCAGCATTTAACAAATGGTAGAAACAAAATACAATAAAATGTATGAATTTTTATTACATTTTATGTGGTATCTGTTTCTATTTAAACATTTGCTTTGAAACTGTGGTAAATCTCTCCCTGGGTATTTTGAGTCTCTCTGTATAGTTGATAGTTTTAGGTTGAGAAATGTGCCTTGTTCTTGCTGTTTCTTACCACTATCCATCAAAGTACTCTATGCAGCGTGTGTTCGAGAAGTGCACATAGAGTGATTTACCAAGTGTGGTCATGGAAGATTACCTTTCCAGAGATATTTTTGAGAAATTATTTTAATAGCCATGTGATTTTAAAGATATAATGCTTGATATTATATTGATATTTAAAATGTGGTTCTTATTGAATTTTTCTTTTTACCAACATTATCAATTGATGCTCGTAAAAACCCTTATCCAGGCTGGGAATTATGCAGAACATTGTAAACAGCCAGGGTCCCTGCTTCCAGGCAAATAGATCTCAACCCAATAGTATGCAGATTTACCTGTGAATAGTTTAAAAGTTTGGATGCCTATATAAATACCTGACCCCAGACATATAAAATCAAAATTTCTGGGGTGGGTCCTAGTCATGTTTTTCAAACCCTCAAGATATTCTCATACTCCCTCATTGTTAAGAAACATCACCCACGTGCGTGCACACATATGCACATATGCATTCAGAAAGGGAAAAAAAGAAGAAAAGAAAACTGTATGTGATCACTGATTCTGATTCTCAAAGTTTGATACCTGGACCAGCAGCCTCAGCATCATTTGAACACTTGTTACAAATGCCAATTTTTAGACCACACTTTGAGTATACTCTAGGGGTAGAGACTCTAGGGGAGGAAGCCCAGCAGTCGTACTTTCACAAGGTGTTTATCAAGGTGTTTCTGATGCAAACTAATGTTTGTGGACCATTGCCTTGGACCAATCTTATGACAAGGATGCAGAGCACAATTTGGTATTTGATGATAGCAGCCTTTTCCTCTGAGGCCATGCAGAGCCTCACAATTCTGCTCAACCCAGAAATGCAGGAAGTTGTTGACAATATGTCAGTGTTACAACTTGAGTCGAAATCTGCTATCCCTTCACTATGATTCATACATAATTCATACTGCTTCTTAGTACCTAGAAAATTGTTTAGGACATAGGCTTGCGCAATGGAGGAGGGACTGATGGGCATGGAGATATGAAATTTAAAATGCTATCAAGAAAGGACGGAACAAAAGGGCTTGTGCAGAGGGAAGTTTCTCTAGATGCAGGAAGAAGTGTTGGAAATGACAGGGTCAGTGGAGGGGCAGCCAGCTGAAGGGGAACTCTAACAGTGCATAAGATGCAGAATGGACTGGTGTCCAGAATGAAGAGAGATTTAGTTAGTCTAATTTTTAAGTTGATCATATTAATTTATAATCACATTATCACATTACCCTGTAACTGAGTAGTGTTAATATAAAGCATAATGACAGAAATTTTTCTCATTGGTCTCATTGGAGAGAAAGAGGAGACAAGTAATTTCAAATAGGTTAAAGTTAAGGCAGTATTTCCAAGAAGTTTAAACTTAAGACAGTTTTGAGAACATTTTGAGTTATTTTATATAACTGTGTTGTAGTTTCCTAACTGCTAAAACAGATACCATACAGTGGATTGGCTTAACAAGAGGAATTTATTAGCTCTTGGTTTCAGAGGCTAGAAGGTGTGCTTCTTCTTGGAGTCAGTATCTTTTGGCTGGCTGGTAATCTTTGGAGTTCCTTGGCTGTTTGGTCACGTGGAAATGCATGTGGCAGTGGCAGCATCTCCTCCTTTCTCTTTGGGGTTCTGTTGACTTCCACCTTTTGTCTGTTCCCCATGTCTTCTTTCTCTGTGGCCTTTTCAATAAGGCCTCCAGTCATAGGATTAAGTCCCATTCTGATTCATCTGGGCCACATCTTAACTGAAGCAACCTCATCAAAAGGTCCTATTTACAGTGAGTTCATGCCCACAGGAATGGATTAAAGTTTGGAACATGTTTTTCTGGGGCACAGTTCTAAGCCATCACACATTGTAATGTGTTTAACACAATTAATACTTAGGCCTTTTAGCCCCACTTATTTTATTGACTTTACAAAGCCTTTTTCTTTGATAAGTGGCATTATCCTTGAGCTACTAAGGTTTCCCTCTTTGGGGAGGAACAGGAATTTTTAGGAGAATATCCACAGTTATTATTTATCTAAACCATTATAAATTTGAAACCATAATAGGTCCAAAGTAGTGGATCTATTAAAATAGGAGTATTCAGTGTGTTAAATGTATTTATAATAGCACCGTTTAATAAGTATCTCTTATATTGTTCATTATTTTACAAATGTTTTGGAAGCCTAAATGATCTCATTTCAATGTATACCTCCATACTAGAATTTGTGTAACTTTACTGTCACCAACAGGTTGTTGTGTGAATTAAATTATTTCATTTCAATGTATTTTCATTGCATCTAACAGCTAAAAATCAGGGCATAAGCTATATCTGTTATTTTTCTTAAACTTGAGAGGTTCTGTAGAGCACAATTAAGCATTAACATATTACACTTGGGAAAAATAATTATTAATTTTTGATTTGCCTGAAGAGCATAACGTGGACATATATCAAAGAGCCATTTGTATTGTTTTTTTTCTGTGGCAGCAGATTTATTTCTTCATTAAATGTAGAAAGATCATCAATATCCACTACATGGCTTCAGTTAACTGCTCATTTTGTCAAACACTGCTATTCTTGCTGGATATAACACAAGAAATAATAGAGAACCTGTCCTGTTTTCTCACCTTCCTTCTACATTAAAAGAAAATAGAGTGGCAGTAGGACATTAAAACCAGTCAACATCTGTCCTTCTACAACAATTTGTGAAAAGTTGGATAAAGGAGGAAGCAGTGCAAAGGTGAGAACATAAAGGTATTTAAAATGTTCCCTTCCCCCTACCTCATTCCATTTTTAATTACCTTGGTGTTGGTTCTTCTAGAAAGTCTCAATTTCAACAGACACATAAAAGAGAAGAATTCAAACAGAATAGTCCATTGGCCAAGGCAGAAATAGCCAAGCAAGATATAGGGTCAACCATAAACAAAGACAGTTCATTAATATGTACATTACAACAGACCACATTGTTGTTCTTTTATTTATTTATTTTATTAGTCCAGACTGTTTTTTTTCCTTATCAATTGACTGATATTTCTCAAGGTTTTCATTAAACCTTATCTATCCTAGATAGAGTCAGTGAATTAAAACTTGAATTTAATTTAGAGTTAGCTTTGAGGAATGTGTGAGAATTTAAGATCACACATGTGAATAACATAATCCTTTTTCATTTGTTACATTCAAATGTAGTTTATATGTACAGATTGATTCAGACTATCCAAAATAAGTGCTCTATTTTTCAATGCTCATATTAAACATTATTCAGCCACCTTCAACATGCATGGTAAAGTGCTGGACAATTGGGATGCACACCTCTGCTTTAAGCCTACTCTCTAGTTGGCAGTATGAGAAGACCCAAGTGTCAATATTTACTATATGCTGTAACAAGTGCAATTGTGTGTGTGTGTGTGTGTGTGTGTGTGAGAGAGAGAGAGAGAGAGAGAGAGGGAGAGAGAGAAAGAATATGGGAACAAGGAGGAAGAGAAGCTAAGTCATCAGACAGCGGTCATGGAAGACTTTCTAGAGAAAAGGTTACTTGAGCTGAAGTTTTCAGAATTTAGCTAAGTATACAGGGACAATAAGGAAGAGAATTCCAGGATGAAAGAATGTCTTGGATAAAGACATAAGGATGCTTCCCTATTTGTTATTTTTACCTTAATTGAGCAACAACAAGTCAGGCTTTGTGCTATGTGCTATGCTTTTGCTATGTCCTTTAATTCTCTCAACCAACAATGAGGCTTTTACTATCATCATCTCTATTTAAAGGGTAAAAAGTAACAATTTGTCCAAAGCCAAACATGCTTGATTTTAGCTCAGGAAGTTTGATTCCAGAGCCCATTTGGTACAACACTGGAGAGACTGTGGCATCCTGTGGTTCTCCATGACTAAGAATATGTGGCATTGGAGGTGGGGGTGGGGAACTACAAGGAATGACACACATCAAAAATGGAAATCTGAAGGAGATTGTCTTCTACTGTGATGATACCCATTTAGATTTCATCCTGTTGACTGTAGGGTGTCATTGTAGGATTTGAAGAAAAGAATGGACACAAATATTAGTTTTAAGATGATCAGTACAGTAGATAGGAGAAGTAAAGATTAGAGTTAGGAGGCAACCTAAAAAACTGTTGCAATACTCAAGGCAGTAGATGATGAGAGCTCGAATTGAGTCAGTGACTTGGAGTTGAAGAAAGTGGACAAATTCAGGAGATATTGGAGAAGTAGAATCCACAGGGCTTTATTGATGGATTGTGTATATGGAGAGAGCATGTGTGGAGTGAATCTCATGTTTCTTGCTTGATAATAATATTTAGATTGTGGTAACTTCTGTTGATAGAAAATACAGGGAGAAGACATTTTCGGGGTGAAGTGAGGGAAATGTTGGTTTCTTATCCTGATGCTGAAGTATCTATAGGGAATATCATGGCAGCTCAATAAATTGATCTGGGGTCCAGAGAGAGAGAGAGATTGGGGCTAAATGTGTACTTGGGTGTAACTAATTTATAGACTGTTGAAGTTGTGCTGATGGGTAAGATCAACCAGGAGAATATGAAGAAGTAGAAAATAATGGAGCCTATATGTCAATACAAATAGAACCCCATGACAGAGGCTGAGAAGAAAGGCCAGTGAAAATAAACAAAACCAGGTTAAAGCTGTGGAGGAGAGAATTTTGGAATATAGGCTATTCCCTCAGTGTTAAATAATGTAGAGCATATAAATTAGATAAGAACCCAAATGTGTCTACTGAATGTGGCCTTTGAAGGAGCAAAATTGGTTGAAGGGCAGATGTTAGACTAGTTAGGTAGGGAAGGGATTTGAGTTTCCAAGCAATGGAAGGGTTTGCATGTTGTATCATGAGTTCTAGATGGATTAGGAAAGAAATTAAAGCTTGGTGGAGGGTATTTAATTTGATGAATTTAAAGAGGAGAAGTGGTATCATCAAAGCACTGAGGGAATTGAAAGGCTGGATATTGTGGTAAAACAATGTGCCACCAGGGTTTAAGATTTCAGAGGCAAGACAACTCTGAGTAATTATACCATCTAGGCATTTGGCCATAAGTTGAATAACAGAGGGAGTAGAAGTGAAGGTAATTGGAGATGAGAAGGTCAGAGATTTGGATAAGTGACCACATAAATGTTTGAAATAACAGAAGTAGCAAGCAGCAGTTTGAATGGAAAGGGAGACTAAGGCAGGAGCCAATTCACAAAACGTACGAAGTTTGGAGGATCGGGGAAGGTGAAAAAAGAGACCAGCCAGGTGGCATGAGTCTAACATGAGGATGGCTTTCCCTAAAAGGAGAAAAAAACAATAGTTTTGAAGTAGAAATGGGGAATTGAAGAAGGTCAATACTTCATACTAGTTAAAAGATATGTCGAAGGTGGAAAATTGAGGTGTCTCCGCTAAAGAGATCAACAAAGGATAAATTAGTCTCCTGTTAGCACTTGGGTTGAAGCCATAGGCTCCCCTTATAATGTCAGCTTCCTCTCATATAACATTTACTGTATGGTGATTATAGCAGAATGGAGTACCATGAAACACTGCCATTTATCATATTTAAATTGTATCAGAGTTACTGGATTACATCTATTGCCCCATTCCTCATTATGTTTATCTTCGCACTTTCCATATTATGCACCTAAGAGCTATAAACATAATAGCCTTCTAAAAAATATTGTTTGAATGAATGTATACGGATCAGAATACTCTTGTGCTTGTTTCCATTTGTTGAAACAACAAACATTGGTTATGGCTCCTCTACAAGATATTAATAGTTTTTCATTGTTACTTTTAGAGGCAGCAAACAAGATAGCTAGCACTCTGAAGTATTTGTTCCAGCCTGAACGATAATCTAATTCAGCTATCTGTATTGACCAAATTAATTCAGGAATATGGCAATAACCCTACTTCAATTTACATTGTGCGTAAAGAGATACAGAGGTGGACAAGTCCAACTAATTAACTGAAACATCTGGATACCAAAAAAACATGTTTATGAAAAGCAAAAGAAATCATGGGTAATACTGCCAAAGGTTCATTATGCATTCTTCTAGTTTTGATTTGAGCCTCCCAATTTAATTCCCTTTAATCCTTCTCACTTTTATATTTCCTGATGATGCTTCCAGTTGCAGTTTCAGAGTGTGAAATGACAACACTGGGGACAGAATGAGAATTCTCAACTCTAAGAGTAATGTTGTAACAAGCAAGCCTACAGGTTCAGTCACTGTTTCAGTTAAAGGATCAATATTTGTATCTTGTCCAAAGTCTACAGTCTTTCCTTGACAATAACTTCCACCACTCCCTTGAGGAAAAACCTGAAAATGACTGCAATTTTCTATTTAAAGGCCTCTTTTCTCTCTCCCTATCCATTGTCTTGGCAAAATACTTTTCTTTCTCACTATTTCAGAGCCTGGTCTTGTTATTCCCTCATCTAATTTGGCATTAGCATTGCTGTTAGATAGGAGACCTGTGATTGGCAGAAGTTGATCTCAAAGAGACCAGGGATGGTCAAACTTGTATTTGGACTTTTAAAATTTATTTCTTATCCTCAAAATTAACAATTTCAGTTATAGAATCAGTCAACAAATCCCAAAAGCTAATAAATATGGGATCAATATTTGATTAGTATTCTTAAAAAGTGTCAGTTTTACCACTCAAACCCAATAGTTGGAATAGCCAATTTTCCCCACCAATTAGCAGATTACATAAGTAAAAGGTAAGATTGTATTCCTTTGATAAAATGGAGCTCATAAGAATTGGCTGACACCTGCTTAATAGCTTATAACAGTTTTTTTTAATATGATGAAAAGATAAGTCTCATTAATCTGTTTATATCAAGGATCCTATGATATTTTAATGATGTATACATTGTTTGATCTTTTTATTTGAAATATTGAGGACTAACAAGGAAGTGGAACCATTGAATGCACAAGATGGCATGTGATATATCAGAAAGTAAATGGATTAGGAAATGGGTTCCTCAGATTCTAGCCCTACTCTAAACTCTATCTGCCTGTTTGATCATAGGCAAGTTATTTTGCCTGTGTTTCTTTGTTTCTTCATTTTAAAATGAGCGAGAGAAGTCATGCCCTTCTAAATTTTTCTTTTCTATGATTTCTTTTTTCCATTCTATGATTTAAATAAAAGTTTACAAAATGTTACTCCTGTGTTAGCTAACCCTTCCGTAATTACCTAACAAGAACTATTTTCCATATGTTTTTCACCACATGTTTTTCCAAGATACAGCAAAATCAAGAGTATGTGGAGCAAGTTACTACAACAGTGCACTGTGGGAACACAAGTTCAGGGCATGACAGAAATTTCCAGCAAACGATCCCTCTGTTGTACAGATTAGAGAGTTCAGCAAGGGCAAATCTCCTTGTCACTTATATATTCCAGAAGAGCAGGGGAAAAATTCCCATCATGGCTGGTCTCCCAGGGTGGCCAAAAACTGCTCTGGGTCAGGGTTCATAGACGGCAGCTCTGCACACTGCACTTTGCAGGTGGGAGAAGAGAGACCGGTCTGTACCATTTAAGTTGGTTTTTATCCACCTGGGAGTGCAGTGGGGCAGGGATCCCTGCCACTGAGGATTCCTGTTCTGATAAGCATTTGGGGCTGCTTGTTCTCAGGGTTTCCAGGTTTAAGATCTGGCCTGGCCTTTTTATTAGACTTACCATCTCCCCCAGGCTGTGGAATGGCACACAATAGAAAAGGAAGTGGGGGGAGTCGCTTAGGGTGTGTTTGTGACTTCCCCAGAGAAGGAGGTCGGTCAGGGCAACTGCACCTTAACAGATGTCTGTGATTGCTTTAACAGAGTAATGATGTTGAGAAATACATTTAAACTTTCCTATATATTATGGAACATGCTTTTTCACACACACACACACACACAAAATTGTCGAAACACATGATTCTAAAACTCTTACTACATAAGTCATTTTTCCAAATATATCATGATAATTTCATGTCATCAAGTATAAACCAAGAATTAAAAGCCTCTTCCAGTGTATTTAGTGTTCAGCTTCAAGAGGGACCTCTTTCAAGGACTCTCTTTGTCAAAGTCAAAATCAGTAAGCTGATTTTGCTGATTTTTGCTAACAGTGTACCCTGTCACTGGATTTTCAGATGTATTATCATAGCAGCAAACTAGCCATTCAGGCCAAAAGGTCCATAAGTCTCCAAATTAGACTAAAATCTGGCTCTTAATTGAGTGGCACCAGATTAACCCATCTGTGCACATTTTATGTACCAAACTTGAGAAAAGAAAATATCCCTTTGCATTATAGGAATCTTTAATTAACTGCATTATTCAACAATACACTCTAATTCTTTATGACAGTGAGGGTAAAACAGAAATGAGTGAATGAAGAATGAACAAGTGAGTGAATGAATAGATATAAAATTGTAAGCCAGGACTAAATTAAGTCATGTGCATTATTTCATAGGATCATCAAAAGCTCAATAAGATACTTATTATTATTAGTCCCATATTGCAGATAAAAGCAGACTTAGAAGTGTTAAGTAACATACATGCTCAAGGTCACAACGTAGAGAAGTAAATTTACTAAAAGCTGCCCAGTGTCAGAGCCCACACACTTAAGGACTAAGCTGCTACATCCACATCATCATATATTTGTGGATATTCAACTAGATAGTATATATGAAATGCTTAGGACAGTGTGTGTGGTACACAACCAGGCCATGACATGAAATGGAAAATGTACTAGTGAGGAGTGTGGACTAAGATCATGAAGGTAGTGTTCAAACCCTACTTCTGCCACTTAGTAGCTGTGAGATATCTCTGCATTCCTGAATCTAAATATGTAAAATACTGATAACAAAAGTACCTATTACATAAGGCTATTACATAAGGATTGCATGGATTAATACATGTAAAGTCCTTAGACAATGATTAACACATAAGAGGAAATATAATTATTAATTATCATTATAAAAGTAGGCCGCTATCATATCCACTTTTAAAAATAACTTATATTTTATAGAGCACTCAAGAGAATACAAAAGACCTTTATTCAGTGTGCTGTTTTGGTTGTATTATGTCTCCCAAACGCCATGTTATTTGATGCAACCTTGTGGGGGCAGACATATTAGTGCTGATTAGGTTGGAATCCTTTGAGTGTTTCCTTGGAGATGTGACTCAATCAACTGTGGGCAAGACCTTTGGATGATTTCCATGGAGGTGTCACCTCACCCATTCAGGGTGGGTCTTAATTAAATCACTGGAGCCATATGACAGAGTGAACAAGCAGAAGGAATGCAGTGCTGCTGTGAGTGATGTTTTGGAGAGCAGCCAGGAGAGACATTTTGAAGACGGCCATTGAAAGAAGACTTATGCTAGCCCAGAGTTTGCTCTGGAGAAACTAAGAGAACACCCCCAGATGCCTAGAGAGAAACATGCTGGGAGAAAGCCATTTTGAAGCATAACTTGGGAGCAAAGGAAGAAGACGCCAGCCACATACCTTCCTAGACAAAAGAGGTGTTCCAGATGCCATTGGCCTTCCTTTGGTGAAGGTATACTCGTGTTGAAGCCTTAATTTGGACACTTTATGGCCTTCAGAGTGTAATTTGTAACCAAATAAACCCCCTTTGTAAAAGCCAATCCATTCCTGGTATTTTGCATAATGGCAGGTTTAGAAACCTGAACACTCAGAGTATCACCTTTTCTGCTCACATTATTATAGTCATTATTACCATTTTTCGGATGAGGAATCGGAGCATCAGAGACATAAAGGGAGTTTTCAAAGTCACAAGGGGAGTGAGAACCTAACTCAGGCCCTCAGGCTCCACAGCCCTTTACGTTAAGCATCCTGCTGCTTTGGCTAAGAATCAAGACCTTAAGGGAGATGACAGTTTTACCACTAGTTCTTATCTCTAAAATCATTTAGTAGGAAATGTGGGTAAGAGTTTGATTAAAAAATCAAGCAAGCAAACAAGTAAGAATTCTAAAGAGGTAATTCAGAAATCTGCTTCTCTTCTAGAAATCAAAGAGTGCTTAGGAGAGTAGAGAAGATACAGGCAAACTATGACCAAGGACCATATCCAATATGTTGCCTGGCTTTGTATGACCCATGAGCTAACAATGTTTTTAACATTTTATTTTTATGTGTGTGCTTATGCCTTCAACATGTCTTTTTGCATTTTAAATGGTTGAAAAAAAATTGAGATTTTATGACACATGACAATGACAAAAATTTCAAATTTCAGTGTCTATCAACAAAGTTTTATTGGAGCACAATGTATTATCTATGTCTGCTTTGCATGACAACAACAAAGCTGAATATCTGCGACATAGACTGTATGAACCACAAAGTCTAAAATATTTATCTGGCTATTTAGAGAAAAGTGTGCTGCGTTCCTTGCCTCTGCCTCTTATTGTTGATGGTGCTAGTCTGTTAAGAAATATATATATATATGTATATTTATAAAAGTGATGCTTAAACAAATGCCCTGAAACGCTTTTATACACCTGGCACATTCCCGCGGTAATGGTTGTCTCCACTGTGTCTCTGAGTAAGTGTGCCACGAGTTATTGGGATACAACATTGAAATATTTATGTTTTGATTACAGCTCATTATACCTTGTCTGTTATTAAGAAGTACTGATATAAAAGGCTGTCAAAAGCCAGGTGGCTGTGGCTGTGGTGGATTGAATTATGTAACCCAGCATAGACCTATTCTTTAATCTTAACCCGCAGTCCTGCAGGTGTGAACCCATTGTAAATAGGACCTCTGAAGATGTCATTTTTGGTGAAGTTGTGGCCCAACTGAATGAGGGTGAGTCTTAATCCACCTTACTGGGGGCCTTGTAAAGTGAAAAGCAGGAAGTCAATAGAAAACTCAAGGGCAGACACAAGGAAGAGAGATCGCCATGGGACAGGAAGCCGGGATACAAGCCACAGAACCCCAAGGATTGTGATAAACCAGCAGCAGAACATGCAGACTCGGGGAGACAACAAGCATTGCTGATAACTTGATTTAGGGCTTCTTTTAGCTTCAAAACCAAGAGCCAATAAATTGTTGTTTAAGCCTACCCATAGCAGCCTGACAAATTAAGACAGTGGTCTTTCATAGACAAAATCAAGTAAAGGTGATGACTTGAGTCTGAACTTAAGATGTGTAGCCTTAAGTTTTCTATTGACTTCCTGCTTTTCACTTTATAAGGCTGCCAGTAATGTGGATTAAGATCCACCCTCATTCAGCTGAGAGCTGAAGGTCCCCAGATGACCAGTCTACTAAGATAGACACTGGGCATGTGTCTCAAGATAGAGGAAAAGGCTGATGTATCCTAGGTAAAAGATGGGATACTAATCCTGGACTCATGGTGTAGACAACAGCTGAGGAACCCAGAGGAAAACCACACATTCAGAACCCTGGGATTGATAAATGACTGGATTTGGTGTCAGCTCAGGCTGCAGTGTTCTCTGGTTTAGCACTTCTAATGGCCTTTTGAAACCAAAAGCTCAACATTGTTTCTTAGTGAATTTCTTTTGTCCTATTTCAGGATCCTCAGTACTCATTGGTTACAGTTGGGTGACTCATAATTAGTTTGGCAATATGAACATATGTTACAATAAGGAAAAAAAAAAGAAAAAACAAATATGCTTTTAATCACAATAGAAGGGAAAATAAAAAGAATTATAGCCAAAAGGGTTGGTATTGCAAATTATCAGGCTTTATTACCTGTTCTCTAATTTATTTTTTAAGATTCCAGGTCCTTTAACTTATGTTTGTTCTTTCAACACCATTCTGTTTTCTGAGCTTTCAACAAGTGATTTTAAAATACATTCTTCAGTGTTTATGGAAATTCGCTTAGATAAGCCACCCTGGCAATTACATTTGATCTTCAAGTGTTTTAGTTTCCTAGGCTGCTCAAAGCAAATACCATGAAATTGATTGGGTAAAACAATTGGAATTTATTCGCTCATGGTTTTGAGGCCAGGAAACTGTCTGAATCAAGGTGTCATCAAAGTGATTCTTTCTTCCCCAAGTCCGGATGTGAGCGATCAGTCAGCTGTTGTCTACACCATGAGTGTAAGGTTAGTATGCCGTCTTTTATCTAAGGTATATCAGCCTTTTCCTCCATCTCACGATACCATGCCGTGTCTGTCTTAGGAGACTGGTCATCTGGGGACCATCCCGAGTTGCCATGGCCTCCTCTGTCACATGACAAGGCACATGGCAGTATCTGCTGGTCTCTCCCTTGTCTCCCAGGATTCTTTTATTTCAGCTTCTTGCTTCTGTGGCTTTCTCTCTCTGTGTGTCTGAATTTCATTCTCTTAAAAAGGACTCCAGTAATAGGATTAAGGCCCATCCTGACCAAGGTGGGATACACCTTAACTGAAGTAGCCTCATCAAAAGGTCTTACTTATAATGGTTTTACACCCACAGGAATGGATTAGATTTAAGAACATATTTTTTCTGGGGTACCTACAGCTTCAAACTGCCACATCAAGTAAAAAGCATATTGATTGCTGTGTGGCATGTCTAAGAGTCATGGAATCTCAGGGTTGGTAGAATCCTTTGAGCATCATGGTAGAAGTTGTATGAAGTTAAGATCAAAGAATTTTGGGTTGAAAGACTTCAGTTTGAAGCCTGTTCCCACTGTTCACTAACTGTGTTATCTTGAGCAATTTATTGAAACTCTCCAAGCTCTGCTTTCAAAGCACCTGTCCTCATAGCATGGTGGTCAGAATTAAATCTAGTAGTTCATGTAAAGTGCTCAGCCCAGGAGATGCTTATTAAATGTAGCTATTGTTACTCTATTATTATGCAGTTGGACAATCCTACCTGGCACTGATCCATTGCTACATATGTGGGTACCCTGTGCAGTGCCTCTAAGAGACTTTTGGCTGTCCAGTCTGCTTGAACTCATCATATACTCTCAAAGACACCCATTTCTGTTTCATGCAGCTCAAATTACCAGAAGTCTTCTTTATATTGGTCTGTAATCATTGAGTACCTCTTGCTAGTCCAAATATGCTTCCATGTACCACACAGAATAAATCTGTATAGTCTTCCTATAGGCATGGGGATGTAGTACCATGATTCATCCCCATAAGTCTTCTCTTCCTCAAGCTAATTAACCAAGTTCTTGCAACAATTCCTCATGTTTTATCAGTGGATCTCAATATGGCTGCACATGGAAATCATCTGGGAAATTTTAAAAAATTCTGATGCCCAGGAAACTCACCAGGAAAATTAAATGAGAATCTCTTGTGTCAGGACCCAGGGATCAGTATTCTTAAAAGCTTCCCCAGACAACTCTAGTGTGCAGTCAATGTTGAGAACCTCTGTATCTGTTTTCAAGCTATTTCATGTGCTGATCATTTTAATCCCAGTTTCTGTTCTAGAAGCATTGATTAAAGTGCTTCTCTCAAATAAACACTGTACTCTAAATGTAACCTGAGAAGGACCACAACTCCTCCCCTTTCTTACGGCAATAACTTTTCTGGCTTATTCCAACAAGCACAGTCTAGTCTAGTGCTAATCAAAGTTTAATGTACATGAGAAAAATTTGGGGATATTGTTAATAGGTAGATTATGATTCAGAAGCTCTGGGATGGTGCCCCAAATTTGGCATTTCCAGCAAGCTCCAAGATCATGCTGATGCAGCTGGCCCATGAACCAAACTTTGAGTTGTAGGGGTCTGGCCCACTGATAGAATCACATTAGAGTTATCTGCCAGTGTGTGGAGAGACAAAATACAGACTTGGTTACATCATAAGTCATTCCATTGAATCTTTTTTAGTCCGTATATATCTGGAGAGGTTTTAAGTGTGTTGGCAAGATATCTATCACAAATATTGTCTGTTTTCTCAGATGCACTGCTTGGAGCCCAGTTTGCAAACCAGCATCCAATTACTATTTTTTTGACAGGTAGGATGGTGAATTAACTAGCTGAAGGGATTCATACAAATATGAATGTTGTACTTTCAAGTTTCTAAGAAAGAAAATGTTCTAAAACATTTATATAATTTAAATAAACACTCTCTGAGAACAATAATCGTGTCCTTCCTTAATAATGTCTCTTGTGAGACTCCAAGTATCTTCACCATGATGGGCATGTAGAAAATGCCCAATAAATATTGGTTAATTAAGTAATTGATGGGACATAATGCACTGGATGACAAAACATGCTTTTTAATCCATGAAATAAATATAGAGGGAGAAAGTATGCCAAAAATGATACATTGTGTGGCATAAACAATGAATGAAATTTGTGCTGATAAATGGGAAAAATGAAAGGGATTGACGTAGGGCTTTGAAAGAGGGATAATCTGTGAAAACGTAGAGAAAGAGCAGGGAATAGACATTTCATTTTATGTCTTTAGTCAACATCATGCTTGACTTGGGCTATCTAATGAGGCTGTAGACCTAAATAGTGTACTTGTAGGACCTTCTGTCACATAATGTCAGGGATAATATATTAAACCAAGGAACATGTGAGTTATATTACAGCTGTGAGGGAATAAAAATTAAAACCCCTTCATGTGGAAATAGACATAATCATGCTACATTTCCCCATAGAAGAGCATACAGTGGCAATTTTTCTTCATATAATATTACTTTGCTTTAATTCTTATTAATAAGATACAAGAGTCATTAATGCTATTAAAAATCTAATTATGTTAGCAATTTTCCATCATGTCATATTTGAGCAGTTAAGTATTGGTATTTGTTTTTTCTAATGGGATTCAAAAGTCTAATTAATAGGCTTTCTTCTGTAGTTAACTGGAATGAATCTTTTTGAAAAGCAAGCCATTTTAATATCTGCAGGAAGCTTATTTTCTCATATATTACACTACCATGCCAGCTGTCCATCTTGGAATATATGACCAATGAGAATCATGAGGTTATCACATGAATTTAAACAATACCTTTCATTGCATGTGCTGTTTTGGCTATTAACGGTCTATGAATTCTAATGTATTTACTACCCAAAAACTGTAAAAAAAAAAAAAATTTGCAGTAGATTCTTAAAGTTTGAGGAAGCTGAAGATAGCATGTTAAATGGACCAGATGCCCTTCCTGTTTGACCTGGTATCATTTTAGGGCAGTAATCCAAATAGCTAATAGTTAAAAGTTGTGTTTTCCTAGCTGTTATTTTAAAAATATATATCTCTCTGACATGCTAGTCATTTGTTATGAACCATGTATTTACAGGAATTAAACCAGCATAGCATTTTGTTTTCATTCTTCGATGAGACTTAATATTACAAATAGGCATGTGTTTATTTTACTAGTCCTACTGAATTGTAAATACCTTGAGGTTATGGGCACACTGTTAACTTATTTTTGAAAATCACTGATTTGGAAGATGTAAACTGTATTCTGCTTGATAGAGCCCTTCTAGAGATAATGCGAAAAAGAGTAGGGGATGCGAACATAGAAAGCAAGATGTCTCCACCTCATCTTCAAAAGTGAAAAAAGCCCACTTTTATCCATTTTACATATTGACCTTCTGTATAACATGTACTTTAAAAAGGATTTCTCTCTTAAAAATAAAAACTTTAAACATCAGTGTTCAGATTTTCACATAAATTGTTAGATTGAATTCACATGTTTATCTCTATTCCCTCCCAAAATCCCACAGTGAAAATAATTTAAGGACTAAAACCATAAGGATAAAGATAAGGGGAAAGGAGAATATATCCCCAACATTTTGGGAACTGCAAGGCAGGTAGATGAGTAATAAGTGACTTAGAGTTGAATTCTAAGTTCTCACAGAGGAAATCTAAGAAGCAATGTTACTTATGCTTCACAACCCCAAAAGCTCAGCGTATGCATGGTACCACGTACTCCTGGAAATGGAGATGAAAGTGGTACCTTAAACAGGAAAATGCTTAAGAAGCAGTTAGCTGCCATATCTCCCCTATTTCAGCAGATGAGTGAGGAGCTACTCTCTTGTGAGTGTGTAGTATATATATGTGTGTGTGTGTAAGGTCTTTCTAAGGGGATACTAGGTACCGTTGAGGGTTGCCGTACCATACAGAGAAAGGTGGAAAAGGAAGTTAAGTAAATATTTGTGCACTGAATGATGAATCCCCTAGGTTATTTTCTTACACAAAACTTCCAGAGGCTTGCATTCTAGGGAGGAGTTGGTAGAGATTTCTGTGAACAATTTAACCAATAAAGAGAGAAAATATAACAGTACTGATTGGCGCCCAACGTGGGGCCCCTGGAATTAAAAGTCCTCTCCACGCAGCGGTCCAGTAAAACCACCCGCTCGCCCGGACGCCTCTCCAGCTCCCCTTCTCCTCGCCTGCAAAGTAAGGGCCGCCTCTCCCTCGCCGCTCCACGTCCGGAGCCGCCTCTCCCACACCGCTCCGCGCCCGGGCCGCTCTTCCTTTCCCGCGTTAACCTAACTCTTACCCCCGACTACCTTTCGTCTTCTCTTCCTATGTCCCCCCATTCCTCCTAACACTCTTCCTCCAGTAGCTTTCCCTCTTCCCCTCCATTACTTTGCTGTGGTCCTTTGTGTCTTTGTTTCTTTGTTTCGCGCGGTGTGCCTCTTTGCGACCGCCCCCCCCAAACTGCTCTCGCTACTAGAAGCTCCTGCCTTCTATTCTCGCCGTCTCCTTCGGCCTCGCGACCACGGTTTACCTCATTTTCTTTACTCAATAATCAACCCCCCTTTTTTCTTTTCTCACTCCGCTATGGGTAATCGTCTATCTGCACGCCAAGCACCCCAAGTTCGTGCTCTGGCTGGTCTCCTAGACACACATCACTGTAAGGTGTCTGTCCGGCAGCTGCAAGTATACTGGGACCTCCTGCTGCCCTTTAACCCATGGCTCACCACTTGCCATCTTTGGGACCCTGTTACTTATGATCGCCTTATTGATCGGGTCACCAACGCCATGGAACATGAGAGCAAGCGCTTCCCTCCCGGCTTGCTCCCCACCTTAATAACCGTCCGCTCCTGCCTTCAAGGCTCCCTCCCCCCTGATCGAGGCCCCATTAAATCCAAGGAGGCCCTATCAACCCAGTCAACAGATTCAGACAGCGATACTAATGTAGACCACGATTCGGACACAGAGTCCTTAGTCGAGCAGATTAACAACGCACTCGAAGTGACTCCCAAAAAACAAAATAACACTGAGCCTCGCCAAGATGGCGAACTTCCTCCTCCTCCTTCTTCTTCCATCGAGGGGAGGAAGTGCTCCGGCGATGACATCAGCCCTAAGCTGGGCCGGAAACCGCAAGCGCTTTACCCCGCCCTTTCACAGGGCGGAGCTAGTCCACCATCTTATGCCTTAGCCACTCCCACCGCGCCGCCGTCTTGCGACGCTTGGGGCCTCCCACTTCCGCCTCCCCCTCCGGCGAGCTCCCCCTCGGAGCCGCTACCGGCAGCTGCCGCCGCTCCTCCCACCCTGCCGACTAACAACCCCTGGCTGCCTTCTACACCTCAAGGCAACCCTTGGGGCAACGCTCCCCCTACCCCCACTCCCGCGCCAAGCCCTCTGCAAGCGCATCCTCCTTTCTCTCATGCCTTTCGCTGCTTTCCTCTTAACCTTACCCCCACACCACAGAAACCGTATGACTGGTATCCCATTAACTCTGATACTATTAAGCAGCTTCGCAGGGCCGTCAAGAAAGACGGGTTAGGTAGCCCATACGCTTCCCAAATACTGCAGGATCTCGGCATGGACTTTTACATCCCCCAAGACTGGGCCTCGCTTGCCCGTTCCATTCTTAACCCCGGCCAGTTTGTTGATTGGCGTGCTCCCTTCCAGGCGGAAGCAGCTAAGCAAAGTGAGCAAGACGCAGCCACTGGAGTCTATCATCACCCCGAAGCCTATCTAGGCACGGGAGCGTTTCTAGATGCGTCTGCTTATATTAATGTCCCTGCCACCTTCTGGACTATCCTCAGAGGCATCGCCTTGCGAGCGTTTGCCAACTGCTCTGCCTGTCGGCCTAATAAATTCACCAAGCTCTTCCAGGAGCCAAGTGAGCCTTTCGCCACCTTTGTCTCCAGAGTCGAAGAAACCTGCACTCAAAAGAATTGTCCAGCTTGTAAGAAAACAAACAGATGCTATTTTCTCCTCGTTCATGCAAGTCCAGTACCAGCGACTCGCCACCTCTGACGCTCCCTACTCCGAGATGACAACCAACCCTCCGCGACCTCACCGCCACCGGTCAACCCGCCAACCGCGAGGCCCTTCTCGATCGCCTGAACATCGCACCAACCTCGAGCTCCAGCTTCTCTGAACCTCCAACTTTAAACCCCCCACCCTCGTCCATCCCGCAAGCAGCAAGGCCCCTGTCGAGCGCCCGGGCGCCACACCAACGCCGAGCTCCAGCCTCGCTGAGCCACCGTCAACCCCTTTTCCCCTCCCCGGCCTCCCCCTTCCCTCATCCCTTAGCGGGCCTCTCCGGTAAGCTTCTTCCTTTAATTAGAAAAGAAGGGGGAAATGCGGGACACTGATTACGTGCTTCAACTTGGCGGGCCTGGGCTGAGGGACCTGATCAGCCCCTGGGGAGGGTGGTGGGCACGGGCGACAGCGCCCTCCGCAGCCCCCCGGGCCTGGGAAAGTGAGGCCGGAGGCAGGCCCCATTTCCTCACCCAAAATACCACTGTTAGGGGAGGCTTGCCGGAGGGAACCGCCTTTTCCCCACCCCCTTATCTTGCCTGGACACTCCCCGTTGCCAGTGCAACTCCCATTACCACCAGTGCGCATACATTGTTGCCAGACACCGTTACCGGAGCAACTCTCGCCCCTTTACAATCAACCTCCGCGCCCTCTCAGAACCAATCCAAGCCTTTAACCTCTACAGCTACCCCGCCCTCTAAACGCCCGATATAAGCTTGTACTCTCCCCTAATAAACTCTCTTGGCTTCTTCACCCTAAAAGAACCGTGTCCCGCCTGTTCCTTTCTCGCCGCCCTCCATACTTTGCACGCCACCCCGCCGGGGACCTGGCCAAGTCCCCCGCCTCGCCCTCGCCTCCGGGAAAGAGCTCCCGCCGCCGGTACCCTCCGAGCAATCCTGGGAGCCTAGGATTTAGCAACCGGCCGCCACCACCCCCCCAGACGAATCAACTGCAACCGCAACTGATATTGGGGTTCACCAGTGTAACTGCCTAGCCAGACATCTTAAAGTTAAACACCTTACTTGACAAATCACATTCATGAGCTAAGGGAGTCAAATTACCCTATTTTGTTTCCCAGTATTGAAAGTAGCAGAGAGTCAAGGATCACTACATCATTGAGGAAATCATGCATGGTGAAATACAGAGAGCAAAACCAAACGAAAAATATCAAAATATCAAGGAAACAGAACCGTGTGCAGAAATAAAAAAACTAAAATAAACATGGATATTTTTGTAAGAAAAGTGAATAATTTGTTACTTGAAACAATATCAGACTGCTATAAAAGAACACTCAGGAAATAAGGAAAAGCTCTAGTAAATTAGTATGATAACGGAAATGTAAGAAGCAACAGAAGAATTAAAACTAGAACAAAAAGATAAAATATGGGAAAATAGGATAAACAAATACAGTATATACATTCAGTGGAATATTATTCAGTCATGAAAAGGAATGAAGTTCTGGTACCTGCAACAACATAGATGAAGACATTATGTTGAGTGAAATAAGCAAGACACAAAAGGACAAATATTGTATGATCTCACTGATATGAAACAATTAGAATAAGCAAACTCATAGAGTCAGAATCCAGAATATAGGCTACCAGGGGACAGGGTAGGGGTATGGAAAAGGGAGTTAAGGCTTAAAATGTACAGAGCTTCTATTTGGGGTGATGGAAATGCTTTGGTAACAGATGATGACTATGGTAACGCAACATTGTGAATGTAACTAAGAGCACTGAAATATATATCTGAATGTGTTTAAAAGGGGAAATGTTAGGTTTTCTATATGGTACTAGAACCACATTTTAAAAAATATCCATGGAACGGCACAACACAAACAGTGAACCTTAAGTTAAACCATAGACTGTAGTTAACAGGCAATTATAAAAATGTGCTTTCATCAATTGTAACAAATGTATCACACCAATGCAAGATGTTAATAATAGGGTGGTGTATGAGAATCTTGTTTTATTTGTGATTATTCTGTAAATCCACAACTTTTCTAATTAAAAAAAAACTAAATATATTATTCCAGTTTTCTAGAGCTGCCATTATGCAAAATACCAGAAATGGATTGGCTTTTATAAAGGAGATTTATTAGGTTACACATTTACAGTTCTAATGCCATAAAAGTGTCCAAACTAAGGCATCAACAAGAGGATACCTTCACTGAAGAAATGCCAGTGATGTCCAGAACACATCTGTCAGCCGGAAAGGTATGTGGCTGGCATCTACTAGTTCTTTGCTCCCAGGTTCTGGTTTCAAAATGGCTTTTTGCAGAATGTCTCTGGGCTTCTGTGACTCTTAGCTTCTCTCACTGAGCTCCTGTGCATCATTCCTTGTTCTCCCAGGGTGTTTCTCTCTAAGCATCTGAGGGTCCTCTCTTAGCTTCTCTGGGGCACACTCTGGGCTCCATTTCTTAGCTTAGTATCTCCAAAGGTCTTTCTGTCTGCATCTCCAAGTATCATTGTCTGTGATGGCTCTTAGCTTCTCCTGGGAGCAAACTCTGGATTATATATCTTAGCTTCTCTCCAAAATGTCTCTCTCAGCTTCTCTGAGTGCCTTCTCTTTGTGAGCGCTCGTAAAGGCTCCAGTAAACTAATCAAGACCCACCGTAAATGGGTGGGGTCACACTTCCATGGAAACAACCTAATCAAAAGATCCCACCCACAACAGGTCTGACCCCTACAAGATTGCATTAAAGAACATGTTTTATTCTGGCATACATAATAGATTAAAAACACACACGTATGATAGAAAAGATAAAGTTATAAGACGAGGGGAAGAGGCCCAATGTCTGAATACAAGGAGTTCTACAAAGAGGGAACAGAGGAAGGAGGGGAGGAAATCAATGAATTTAAGAAAATTTCCCGGTTGAGGATTTGAGTTTTTAGAATGCAAGGTCCACTAAGTGATCAGCATAATGTGTAAAGATAGACCCAAAGTAGGCAAATCATCATGAAATTTTGTAGCACCACAGTAAAGATCCCCAAACATCCTTCTGGACAAAATAGAGACTTCACACAAAAGGAAACCTCAGAATGGTGTCTGAGTTCTCAAGAACCAATTAGAAGTTAGAGGACTATGCAGAATGCCTCCAAAATTTTGAAAGAGAAAGACTTCCAAACTATCTGTACCTGGCTAAACTAAAATCAAGTGTAAAGGTAGAAGAGTGATATTTACAAATATGCTATGTCTAAAAAAAACCTCTCCGAAATCATTAGCTGAAAGCTACTAGAAGATGGTTGTGTTGGTGAATTTAATTTTTCAACTTGGCCAGGTTGTTGCATATAGTTGTTTGGTCAAACACTGGCCTGCCTGTTACTCCCAGGGTATTTCGTAGATGGTATTTGCATCTATAATCAGTCAATTGTATTACAGTCAACAAAGGAGATTGCCCTCAGCAAAGTAGGAAGTCTCCTTATCCAATCAGTTCTGGCTTAAAATCCAGTCACCTTCTCCTGAGGAATTCAGAGTAAGGACCCCAGCATCACCTTGATCAGACTTTCTAGCTTGAGCCCTTCCCTATGGAGTTGAGACTTGCCAGCCCCCACAGTAGCATGAGGCAGTTCATCATAACAAATCACTTTTTCTCCCACCCCCTCTCCTCCTGTTGGTTCTCCTACCCACTCTGTCCCAATGGGATTCTCCTAAAAGGGGCAATCTAAGAAAGAGAAAGGCATGAAGGCATGTGTTCTGGTTTGCTAATGCTGCTGGAATGCAAAACACCAGAAGTATATTGGCCTTTATAAAGGTTTATTTGGTTACACACTTACAGTCTTAAGGCCATACAGTGTCCAAGGTAATGCATCAACAATCGGGTACCTTCACTGGAGGATGGCCAACAGTGTCCACAAAGCCTCTGTTGGCTGGGAAGTCACGTGGCTGGCATCTGCTCCAGAGTTACGGTTTCAAAATGGCTTTCTCCCAGGACGTTCCTCTCTAGGTTTCAGGTTCTCTCCAAAATGTCACTCTTGGTTGCTCTTGGGGCATTTGTCCATTCTTAGCTTTTCCGGAGCAAGAGTCTCCTCTTAATGGCCATCTTCAAACTGTCTCTGTAAGCTTCAGCTCCTCTCTCAGCTTCCGTGCATTCTTCAAAGTGTCCGTCTTGGCTGTAGCAAGTTCGCTGTTTCTGTTTGAGCTTATATAATGCTCCAGTAAACTAATCAAGGCCCATGCTGAATGGGCAGGGCCACACCTCCATGGACATTATCCAGTGAAAGATCTCGCCCAGAGTTGAGTAATTACATCTCCACAGAGACATCCAATCAAAAGTCTTCAATCCAATCAACACCAATGTGTTTCCTGCCCACACAAGACTGCATCAAAGATAGTGGTGTTTAGGGGGACATAATACATTCAAACTGGCACAGCATTTAATTCAGTAAACAGGAGATGCAACTCAAGGAGAGAACAAGGAAATCGGTCCCCAGGAAATCAGGAATGGAGAGCTCAAGACCACATGAGCAGCTGCCTGACACATGCAGGTCTAGAGGAGTTTGCTTTGGGATGAGATGGGTAGATTATCTGGTGTTTTCTTTACTTCCTGCCTAACTGAGGAGAGAGTTTGCAATTGATTTGATAAGTTCATAGAGAGCTAACAAATAAACAGCAACAAACAGTTAATAATTCCAGGGAAACAAAAATTTGCCAGATATATGAGACCTAACTCAGCTGAGAATAGTATTTACATATTCAAATAATATAAATATTGATCTAAAGCAAATTGTAACTATATTGGAGCCCAAGATGATGTCAAGTCTGTGTTTGCATGTGTGTAGGAGGGCAGGCTGGGAAAGAGAAATGTAGAAGATGAAATACTAACTTTCTTTCAGGGAAAGTCAATAGACAATGCAGTAAAAACATATTATTTAGAAACATGGAAGTAATAACCAAAAAAATCAGCTAAATGGATTGAAAGCAATTTCCTTGAAGAGTAGGAAATAAGTGAAAGAATAAGGTGAGAATACTGATGTTTTCCATAAAAAATTTTATAGACTAATTATTTACATCTACTTCATAAAATCATATGCAGCCTTAAACACTTTAAAGTAGATGCATATTACTTTGACAAAAGTAAAAAAAAAAAATTTAAATATAAAGAAAAAGTCAATAATAAATTCCCTAAAACCTAACTCATAAAATGTGGTATAAACTCAATAAAAACTTTGATTTGAATAGCCTGAACTAAGTGCCATTTAACTGAAGGCACTGCGTTTCTTTGATCAAATGCAGTTGTTTAGAATGGTGTGTTCAGTAGGATTTTGAGGATAAGTCTGGAATCAGTGGAAAAGAGTTCTGTGATTAACTCTCTCTGCCATGGGTAGAAGAGTGGAGCATGGTAGCATGTGAGCAGTAAGATTTTCCAACCTAGATTAATGAGATGACAGTATTTTCTTATGAATTTCTCCAATTTTATAGAAATCAGTCTGTGGTTCTGTCTCAACCAGTGGTCTATAAATTGAATGGTCATGTAATTTATTATCCAAATGGAGATATTTTTGAAAGAGAAATGAGACCATATTAGTAATTATGCTGGAACAACAGGTATAAATGAGGACTGTCTAGACAAACCAGAACCCATGAATATCATAAGTATAATTTGTAACACTAAATAAAGAATGGATCAGATTTGTACCAAAGTTACTATATAGAGTTATTCTTAAATTAATGCTGAGAAGAGCTTGCTAAGATACGGAAAGACTAGCAGCCTTAGAAAAGGCATAATGCAAGAGCTTGCAGAGTATGGATGTAGAATGGGGATATTGAAGGCCATTTCTCTGCCTGCTATGTATATTTTTTCAGTGTATCCATAACTATAGAACTGGTAGGATCTCAAAAATAGAATGCTAAAATTTAACTTTGTAAATTGCAGATAGCAACACAATTGCAAATATAAAGGCCATGCCCTCTTTTACTATTATTATTTCCATCTTCAAGCAGAGACGATGCTGAGACAGAAAATATGACCTTTATTTTACCTGCTTTACTGGATCATTCTTAGTATTCTAGAGAAACAGAAGTTTGAGGTGTTTTCTAAAATTTTTTTCTCCATTGCTCCTTTGGCCCTTTCATGTTCAGCAAAACTATTTTATTATACTCCTGTTGCTTTCATCTGCATTTGTGTTATTTCCCTACCACTTATTTTGCATATTTGTATTTATTTTTGGTGAAGTTAGTGGTTTCTCCTGTTATAGTTTTCAAATAATTAATTTTAATTAATTTTGGCTTTTATGCTTATTGTCTTTGTTTTGCTTTCTCTATATTTATCTTATTTCATAACTTCTAAAATTAGATTTTTAATTCATCTTAATTAAATCTATCTTAATTATTTCTTGTGTTAATATGTGGTTAGACCTATAAATTTTCATCTGAGTATTGATTTAGCTATTTCCCATGTGGTAATTTCATTATCACTGTGGTGGTTTGGAACTGTATGCAACCCAGAAAATCATGTTCTTAAGGCTAATCCATTCCTGTGGGTGTGGACCCATTGTAAGTAGGATCTTTTGATGAGGCTACTTCAGTTAAGGTGCGACCCACCTCATTTAAGGTGGATCTTAATCCTCTTACTGGAGTTCTTTATAAATGCAATGAATACAGAGAAAGAGAGAAAAAGACAAGAAGCAAAAAGCTGAAAGCAATGAAACCCAGAAGACAAGGGAGAGATCAGCAGATGCCACCATGTGCCTTGCCATGCAGCAAACGGGTCAAGGCTTGCTGGCAGCCAGTCTTCGGGAAGAAAGCATCACCTTGATGATGCCTTGATATGGACATTTTCTCAGTCTCAAAACTGTAAGCTAATAAATTCCCATTGTTCAAGCCAACCCATTTAATGGTATCTGTTTTAAGCAGCCTAAGAAACTAAAACAGATTTTGGAACCAGGAAAGTGGGGTGCTGCTATTGCAAATACCAAAAATGTGGAAGTGGCTTTGGAATTGGTTAGTGGGTAGAGGCTGGATATACAGTGCTTGATAGAAAAGGCCTGGATTGCTTTGAAGAGACAGTTTGTAGAAATATGGATGCTACGGGTACTTCTGTTGAGGCCTGAGAAGAAAATGATGAATGTGTTGGAAACTGGAAGAAAGATGACCCTTGTTTTAAAGTGCAGAGAACTTGGTGATCAGCTTAGATATTTACCTAAGGAAATTTCTAAGCTATGTGTGGGAAGTGCAGCCTGTTTCTCCTTGCAGCCTGTTGTAAAGTGCAAGAGGAAAAAAATAAGCTGAGAACTGAACTCCTGGGCACAAAGAAACCAGAAATTGATGGTTTGGAAAATTCCAAGCTTCCAGAAAGTGAGTCCCCAGAGAACAGTGTTCCATGTGGCGGTTTAACTGAACATGGATCCAGTCAGCCATTTTAGTGCAAGTCAGGATCGGAGGTCAGTTATACAGGAAGGATCTGTGGAAAGTCTGATAGTTTGGACCCCTGAGAACTACATGTAAAACCTGCAAGTTTTTTTGTTTGATTTGCATGAAAAGAACCACTGCCAGCCTGGACTAAAAGGGACAGAAAAGGGACAGATTGAAGGTAAAAAATCATTTCAAAAGCAGAACTGTAGAAGCTGAGGTCTGGACTGAAGACATCTTCTCAGGCCACGAGGGTGAACCTATCCATCTGTGTGGAAAGGACCTCTTGATCTGGACATTTTCTCAGCCTCAAAACCGTAAGCTAATATATTCCCATTGTTCAAGCTGAATCATTTTATGGCATCTGCTTTAAGCAGCTTTGGAAACTGAAACAAGCTTTATTTTCTAGATATTCTATAATGTGGGTTTAAATTTATTATTTTACTCAAGAATTTATTGAGAAATTTTTAACTGTCTTAATTTTTACCTGAGAAGTTTTTTTTCTGGCTTGTTATTACTTTTAGCTTTATTACATTATGGTTTGCTGTATTATGTGTTTTACCTTGCTGTGTTTTTAATTTGTTGCCAAATATAAAATTAGTCTTTATGAGTGTTTCTTGTGCATTTGAAAAGAAAGTATATTCTCAGTTTTCAGGGTGTAAAGTTCTGTATTTATTAATTATATTAACATTATTAACTTTTATGTTATTTAAAATGTTCATATCCTTACTTATTTTTGGCTAATTTGATATGTCACATCAAATTAAGCAAGTTAAAATGACATAATCTTAATGTGTTTTTGATTGCTTTTTGTACTTCCTCTAATTATTGTTTTACAGGCAGGGCAACCTAAGGCCTTCCCAATTCATCTAATAATCCTTTCAACAATAAAGGAAAGGCCAAGTCACATGCTCCTTGGCTCACTCTTATCACAAATAGGAATCCTGTGATTTTCATGGTACAGGCTGAAAAAAATTAATTTCACATTAAAGCAAACATTCTTCCATAAATCTTGGGGGAAAAATAACTTCACTTTCCAGAAAAGCTCAGGTTACACAAACAGTGATCCATAATATAAACCGCGGACTATAGTTAACAGTACCATTATAATAATATTCTTTCCTCAGTTGTAACAAAGTTACCATGTTATTGCAAGGTCTTAATAGTAGGGAGTATATATGGGAACTCTGTATGTTCTGCATGATTTTCATGTAAACCTACAACTTCTCTAATTAAAAAAAAAAACCTCAGGTAATTTGATATTGGAATAGATTAGAGGTTCTCAACTGCTGGCAAATCACTCCCTCTGCCTCCAACCCCCACTGGGGACATTTGATAATCTCTGGGGACATTTTTAGTAGTCACCATTTGGGAAATGGGAAAGGTGCTTTTGTTATCTAGTGGGCAGAGGATAGGGATGCTAATAAATATACTACAATGTGCAAGACAACTCCCCACACAGATAAAGTTAACTGGTCCAAAACATCAATAAGGACAAAGTTGAAATACATATATTTGGTTTTTAATTTTGATGACACTCTGAATTTTTTTAACTAAAAAAAAAAACTATAATAAGTCACTTGGAAAGTTCAACAGCACCATTCCACATAGTCTGTTCCTAGCCCAGGTTTTAAGTGACTAATGGGGAAATTTAAAGGGAAAGAAAGAAATCATGTGCTCTTCAGCACTGTTTTAGAACTCAGAGAACTTGAATAGATGGACCCCACTGAAGACTTGCTCACTCTTTGCCTTGAATTTGATTCCTGACTCTCTTTCATTCTCTCCAATCTCTTTGAGGATTTCTGGGAAAAAAAAAAAACAGAAAAACAACAACAAAAAAATGCTATTCTAAAAGCTGCCTTTCATATTTTGCTTTTCCCTCCACCCTATGACTTCTGGACTTCTTCCAGTCTATCACAGGCAAACAATCTGGCTGTGCTCTCTTACTGTCAACCCTTAAATTCCTAACTACCTCCCAGTAAAGAACATGCAAAGGGAGTCAAGCTTCCTTAAATCTTTGGAAATACTCATTTTTGTTGACTGGGGAGTTGACTCTGTTCCCAGTAGATATTGCCACACTTTAGAGCACAGTCATTGAGTAAGCAGTATTTTAGACTAGCTGTGAGCTGTTGAAAAGGAAGTATTAGTAATGCTTTGGTACACTTACTTTGTCTATTTCTTAAATTGCTTTAATAAAATATCCCACTCTCAGCCCCTCCCAATTCCATCATGATCCTCAAGATTCTGTTTCAGCTTTGGAATTTTATATCTGTTCTCTCTTCTGTTAAAATACATCAACTAGGCATCTCATTCTTTAAGTAATTGCACAGATGTATGGGATACCTCAAGAACTTGCTGGCTTCCTGTATTGGCAGGCTAAGTTACTTGGATCAACCATCTATCTGGAAACAAAAACTAAAGAAGTTTGTTTTGATACTGAGCAAAGGAGGAGACAAGGAAAAAAAGAGGAAAAAGTCCCTTAGAATTGTGGGCAGAGACTAGGCCTAATAGGAATTGGTACCAGGATTCTCTATTAGCCTTGGTTCTGGCCCTCTCAGAAAGAGTGCCTTCTGGCCACACACCAGCATTTACAGAGGAGTGAAGAGCACCTTTTTTTTTTTTTTTTTTTTTAATTGATTTTCTTTCCATCTCTCTCTTGTCTTCTTTGGTCTGGCAGATCCCTAAGGGAGCAGCATGGATGCTGGCCTTGGTTTTGACCTCTACGGCAGCAGTTTCTGGCTTTTTTTCATCATCTAGAGAGAGACTTGGAGAGATAGTGCACCTTTTTTGGCATGTGTGTGGGTGTTTTGTTGGTTGGTTGGTTCTCTTTCTCTCTCTCTCTCTCTCTCCCTCCCCCTCCCTCTCACTCTTCCTCTCTCCCCCTGTCTTCCTCCCTCCCTTTCTCCGTCTCTCTCCCCTTCTTTCTGCTTTTCCCTGTTTTCTTTTGTCTTTCTTTTTAATAATTTCTCTTGGTGGACTGAGGAATGGGAGAACTACATTTCCATAATGACCACAACATAATACTTAGACTATCAAGTTCTCAACAAAAAATTATGAGACATAGAAGGAGATGGAAAGAATGGCCCAGTCATAGGGAAAAAAGAATTTGACAGAAATTATCCTGGATTAATTTCAGTCACTTGAATTACTAATCAGAGATCTTAGACCAGCTCAATTAAATAAGACCAATTAACTAAAGGAAAACAGGGAAATAAGGAAAACAATATATGAACAAAATTAGAATTTTAATAATGAGATAGAAATTATAGAAAGAAACCAAGTGGAAATGCTGGTGCTAAAAGATACAATAATTGACAGGAACAATTCAATAGAGGGGTTAAATAGCATATTAAAGCATGCAGAAGAGAAGCTCAGCAAACTTGAAGATAAGACAATTGAAATTGTCCAGTCTGAGGAGCATAAAGAAAAAAGAATGAAAAAAAAATTGACAGAGTCTAAGGAAACTGTGAGGTACAATCAAGCATAACAATATACATGTCATAGGAATCCCAGAAAGAGATGAGAGAGAAAAAGGCAGAAAAAGAAGTTGAAGAAATAATGGCAAAAAATTTCCCAAATCTGATGAAAGATAAGAATTTTCAAATTAAAGTATCACAATAAACTCCAAGAAGGATAAACTCAAAGAGACCCACTCCAAGACAATTGTATTTCCATACATTCTTAAGGAACAATCTAAAGAGGATATAAAGAAAGAAATTCCATTTAAAATACCATCTTAAATAATAAAGTATTTAGAAATAAATTTAACAAAGGATACAAGAAATTTAACAAAAGGATACTTCTACACTCAAACTCATGAAACACTGCTGAAAGAAATTAAAGAAGACTTAAATGAAGGCATCCCATGTTCATGGATTGGAAGATTTAATACTATTAAGATGTCAATACTACTAAAGCAATTTACAGATTCAATCCATATCAAAATCCCAGCAGGGGTTTTTATTTGCAGAAATTGAAAAGCCAATCGAATTCATATGCAGCTTCAGGGGTCACTAAATATCCAAAACAATTTTGAAAAAGAGCAGACTTGGAGGACTCACACTTCCCAATTTTAAAACTTGTTACAAAGCAACAATAATTAAAATAGTGTTTGTACTGGCATAAGATAAGGATAGAAAATAGACCAATGAAATAGAATTGAAAAGCTTCAAATAGACCCAGAGATCTATGTCCAATTGATTTTTAGCATGATTCCAATTGAAAGAACTGTCTCTTCAACTAATAGTGTTAGGAGAACTGTATATCCACATGCAAAAAAATGCACTTGGACCCCTACTTCATATTATATACAAAAGTTAACTCAAAATGGATTGAGAACCTAAATATAAGAATTAAAACCTTAGAACTCTTGGAGTATAATGTTGGAGAGAATTCATGACCTGGAATTTGGCAATGGATTTTTTGATATGACATCAAAAGCATGAGCAACAAAAGAAACAATAGATATATTCAACTTAATCAAAATCAAAAACTTTTGTGCATCAAAGACATTATCAAGAAGGTGAAAAGATAACCTCCAGAATGGGATAGAACATTTCAAAAAATATATTGGATAAGGGCTTACTATCTAAAGTATAAAAAAAACTTTTACGGAACAACAAAAAGTCAAAGAACCCAATTTAAAAATGGGTAAAATGCTTAAACAGATATTTTTCCAAAGAGCATATAAACTTGGCCAGTAAGCACATAAAAAGTTGATCAATGTCATAAGCAAGTAGGAGAATCCAAATCAAAACCACAGTGAGATATACTTCACACCCTAAGGATAGCTGTTATTTTAAAAATGGAAAATAAGTTCTAGCAAGAATGCAGAGAAATTGGAACTCTAGTGCATTGTTGGTGGAAATGTAAAATAGTGCAACCACCATGGAAAGTAATTTGGAGATTCCTCAAAAAGTTAAATACAGAATTACCATATGTCCCTGCAATTCCATTTCTAGGTATATATGCAAATAAAGTCAAAACAAGGTCTTGAGCAGATATTTGTACACCAATAGTCATAGAAGCTTTATTCGCAGGAGTCAAAATGTAGAAACCACCCAAGTGTCTATCTATAAATGAATTGATAGATAAAATGTGGTATATATACAAAATAGGGTATTATTCAACTATTAGAAGTAATGGCATTCTGAGACATGCTGCAATAGGGATGAACCTTGAAAACAGTATCTTGAGGGAAATAAGCAAGGAGAATCCACATCAGGACAAATATTTCATCATGTCACTTTTATAAGAGATTTAGAAATAGCAAATTCACAGAGACAGAAAGTAGATGAGAGGTTACCAGAGGATGGAGAGAGGGGCAATGCAGGGAGTTTTGGCTTCATCGGTATAGAGTGTTTGTAAGTAAAGAAAATAATAAAAAATAAAAGAAATGAACAGTATAGTAAATCTAATGAAAAAGAAGGCAGGGAATTTTTAAAGTATCAGAAGTTAAGGAAGTAAGGGACAAATATAAAATAGTGGGCATGTATAAAACCAAAATTAATGATTATCTGACTTGATTTTTCAAGGAAGAATATGATAGACAAATTCAAAATTTGGAGTAGAGCTGATCAGAGGTGTATTTTTCTTTTGCCTCCAGGGATATATGAATCTCACCAGTGACTGCCTCATAATCCGAAGGAATGGCACTCTTGATAGTCATGCTGTCAGTACATGGAAATTATGATGATTTCCTTTCTCCTGACCCTGACAAGTTTTAAAAATAAGACAGTAAAGATTGTCCTCTGAAATTTAAATTACAAAACCAATAAAAAAGATATCACACCAGGAATATGCATCACTTTTAAGAAATTAAAAAGTTCTCAGGCCTGGAAAAGTTGAATTTAACTGGATTGAAGATGGTAACACACCTCAAGAAAGACTTTGAAACAGAAGAGGGTTTGGTCGGCTATGAAAGGCTTGGAAAAGAAATATCCCAGAAGCAAACACTCAAGTACAGGATTCCTTCTAGGCCCAATGGTCCTATCTGACTGAAGGCATACTCTCAGGTGGCAACGTCATTAAGCATTTACCTTTTCTAACTCCTTTTTCTCTGATTCTGTGCTTGTCAAGAATCATTCCAAGAATTTGATTTCACTTGCAGCTCATCCATGGCATGGGTTCTTTTTTTTTTTTTCTCTTTTTTTAAAGAAAACAGCTTTATTGAGATAGAATTCACATAGCACACAAGTAACCCATTTAAAGTGCACAATTCAATGGTTTCATGTATTCACTGATATGTGCAACCATCACTAGCATGGGTTCTTGACCTGCGGATTCTGAAGAAAGCATTGGCCCACTTCACAAAAAAAAAAAAAAAAAAAAAGAATGCATAAATGCATGCAATTTCTCGTGCAATATTGGACAAATGATTGGACCCCCTGAAGACTATCCCTGTATCCTAAAACATCAGAGAAAGACTATTCTAAGTCAGAGCAGTATCTGAACAGCCAGACAGCAATGTTTATCAAGGGAAATTAGTAAATTAGCATTCTGGTTTGAAAACTTTGTCACTTGTGAACCTTCCAGGAAAAGCCGACAACTCTAAGACTAAGCAACTATGGAAAACTGACGAGATCGGCATTCTGCATGGTCAATGACCAGATGAGGGTGCCAGGGTTCATGTCTGGTACATAACATTTGAATTTACTCAGCTTCAATGGAGGAATTTCAATCATCAAAGTGAATTTGACAAGTAGATATCCACCCTATGAATCATCTCAGGCAGGCAATTATCAATGGGAAAGACCAATTTAATCAATATCCAATCCTCAACACAGTTTTCATCTTTAAACTTCAGTTTTGTCGGATCTAAAATGAAGCAAAAAAGAGATTCATCCATACCCATCTGGCTATTTCCCTTACTCATTACTTTATAAACTTAGGCATTATATTTATAATCAGATAGTTCAGAAATGCCAGTGAAAGCAAACGTGAGCTTTTTTAGTAATTGTTAGGTTTGGGGGAGGAAAGGCAGGTTAAAAAATGAATGAATGCTGCAATGTATATGAAGAATATTAAAGGAAGGGTGAATGAATGAGCAGTTTCTCAGAAAGTCTTTTGCCCTTAATTAGCTAATCAATTTTTAAGGATTCCAGTGAATATTAGTAAGAAAAGTGTAATGCCAATGTATAACAAATAATCCTAAATATCATTGATGCATACCTTGAATAGCAAAGGCAAAGAAGGACATATAAATCATCAGTCTGAAAGATTGGGTGATAGTTCTTTTTTCCACTGTGTAAAAAAGACATCACCATACTGCATTTACCCAAAAATTTACCCAACCATCATGGGCTAAATGATTATGTAGATTTCTATGAATAACAGAGGACACATGGATGCTTTCCTTAATGTTTGCTGTGGTATTGGTGAGATTTGAACAACTAAACAGTGTATTTAAAACTTCAAATGTTTAGCTTATAGTAAAAGCAATCTAAGCAAAGGAATTCATTTATCATTTTCACTTCAGTATTTTTATTCATTCACATGGCAGCTACTTATGTTCTCATAAACATTAGTTTTGGGCCAACATTGGGAGCCTCAAAACACATACTTGAATATTAGAGACACTTGGTGGTGGTTTGATTTGCTTGGAAGTTAATAGAAAAAATTGTAAGTCTTTGGTTACCCATGGTAAGGGTCTAAGCTTACTAGGAGGAGTTTCTTACAGAATCCCTACAAACAAATAAACTTGGTAAAAAGTGAAACTGTGAACTTGAACCAGTCATAAAATTGTGAGCTTGAGCTTCTCTATGAAATTTTATATTACAAAGGCTCTAACCAAAGTCTCCAACAAAAGTTCTCAAATATAAATTGAATCTCCAAAGTGTTTAGTGTCCAGCTCAAAACAAAACAAAACAAAAATGCACACCAACCAATTCCTGAAGAAGATGAAAAAGATTTGAATGGCTGGCAAGTCTCTTTGATGTACTCTGGTCTGATAACTTTGATTAAGGATAAGAAGATCTTATTTAAATTCAATCCATCAAGTCAAATTCTTGAAGTCTGATTTTTAATTTTCTCCTACTGGGCCTTGCACATAATTCCATGTACTCTTAAGTAAACAATGATTGATTATGACAATGAGTAGCTTGATTTGAAGTCAAGGAATCCTTAGTAGATGTAAAGAGACTGCTAAGGGAGTGGAATATTTTTCTTCTCTAACATGTGTCCAGAGGCTCCAGACCTTTCACAGGGCAAGGACTCCTGCATGGGGGACTACCACTCATAGAGGGAAAGCTTTTAACACCATCCTACCTCCTTAAGATCCCATTCCTGATTCTCCACTGCCCAAGGTCATCATCCACTTTAACATTACATTCCAGACTCTGATTTCAACCCATTTCTGGTCTTGTCTCTTTTCCATCTCTAAGCCCCTTTGCTCGAGACACACTGAACAATCCTTTAAACATGTCAAACATTTTCACACCTTCATGCTTTTCTCTCTATTTCCTTAGCCTAAAATGTCTATGTATCCCCATCACAGTCTTATTCAGTCTTTAAGACTGAAGTGAAACACAAAACTCTCAGACAGCAAATTCTGTCCTCTTATATGGTCCCAGAGCCTTTAGTTCCATTCTCCCCTCAGCCTTTCTGTACGTGGTATTTGTATATCTGCCTCACAAGTGAGAATGTAAGTTCCATGAGTAAAGAGAGTGTAAGATAAGCGTACGTATACCCTTAATGCCAACAGCACCCAACAAAATTCCTGATGCACTCAATAAATATTGAACAAATACAAAATTTCAACAATAGCCTCCTAAATCATCTAACAGTCAGCCTGTGATGCTAACAGCAATTTTAAGTCAGACTTGACTCCAAATTGGGTCCCCAGGTTTCATCCTTGTTTCTCATTCTTGTGTTCTAATTGTATCTATATGTCTGGGTTTTTTGAAGTAGGATGTTTTCATTCTAGGGACCCTGATTTTCAGGGCAGCAGCATCTCCATCGTAAGCTGATTTGTGTGGCTTAGGGGAGGCAGGACTTCCAGGAGGGTTCTGATGATACTTTCTGCTCACTCATACCACATGTATCATTCAGCTCCAGCTCACAGTGCTATAAAAATGTCTCTGCCTGCATGATGAAACACGTCTATCCCAAGGTGCGCCAGAGATTTGAAAATAAAGAGTAAATCTCGTCCTTGGGTGGGAGCCACATGATCATGCAGTTTGTGAGCTTGCCCACGTGAGCCTGTTTCAGGCACTTGAAGATCAGTGGAGCAGCTATTAAAGTGCCATCAAAGCATTTTTGACTCCATAGAATTAATCATGAAATCTGTTCCTGCCAGCTCACTTATCATATTCGAAATATTAATTTAGAGCAAAATTAAACCGGACACCCACCGACACCAACATTTTGCCCTTCAGAACTCCCCTTCGTATTGATTTATTAATGGCTGCCAGAACAGTGTACTAGAACAATTTATTACTTCTTTCTGGATATTTCTTTAGGCTTACCAATAGTCCTTGGGAAAGAGAGGTGTTATCTGGCAGCCTTTTGACAGGGGTATTTTTCAATTTGCATAACATTTGAAGGATTTATTGGGATTTAAGGAAGAAGTTTCATTTTAGTATCAGTGACAATGGGTGATTTGCGTCAAGAAGTTTTAAAGCCAGGGTGGCCATTTGTGCTGCAAGTCAGGGATAATATAAAACTTAGGGCACGACTGAATCCACTCTCCAAGGTGATGAGGTGCTGTAAAATAAAGAAAGGAAGCATAGGGTGTTCTTTTATGAACTAGGTAAATATTCTTTTTACTTTTGTTATTAAGATCTTAAATACCCACATCAGCATTTGAATACCATGAAAGTTCAGATGATCAACTGTGCTAGTACATATTCCTGGCTGTAAAAGCAAATAGCCCTTTTATCCTGAGACAAAAGATCTTTACTCCCAGGACCTCAGAGAGGAATCACACTGAGCAGAGCCATTGACAAACACTTAAACGGCCCAAATTCTCCATTGCATCAATAGTATTACCAACAGAGACACAAATGAGAACTAACCTTGATGGAGCAGTAAGCATTGTGCCCATTCATTCAGTCATTCCATAAATATTTAATTGAGTGTCTACTACCAGGCACCATTCTATGCACTTGGCATATCAGGTTGAACATGACAGGTCCTATAGGAGGTCTCAGTTCACACAGAATTTATATCATAATTGCAGGAAGGAGGATGGTGACAGATAATAATAATAAATAAAAGCACACAAATAATCAGACCATTTAAGTAAGTGATAGGTGCTGTGGAGAATATCAAATAGGGTAATGGAATAGAAGGTGAACGAGGGATGGGGGAGGAAATGCATTTTAGTTAAGTGGTCAGGGAAGACATGAAGAAACAACCCGGGAGAAGAGCATTCAGGCAGAGGAAACAGCCAGTGAAGGTTTTTGCTTATAGGAAGGAGTGTGTGTGTACAAGAAACAGAAGGTCAGAGGGGCTGGAGTATCACGAAGAAGAGAGTGGTCATAGATGAGGCTGGTTGGGCAGGGGTCAGATCTTGATGGGCCTTGTGTGCTGAGTCAAATGATATAATGTGTTTTATGTTTTAAAATATCACTCTGGCTGCCCTGGGGGGAGACACTGTAAATCTATTTTCTCATTTTACTCCACACACAACACTACAAGATAAGTACCTCACCATTCCCATTTTAGACAGGAAACAGTGCAGAGAGGTTAGGCTAGTTGGCCAAAGGCACAACTAGTTAGTGAAAAAGCTGATGTTCTAGCTATGTCTAGACCCCTAGCTCAGTATCCTTCACAACCGTGCCATGTGCTTTGAGTGAAGTACAAACGTGGTACAGTTGAAGGTTCTTCTAGATCCAAGGCAATCAGTAACCCCCATCACAACGTGAACTGACGCCTTTTAAAGGGGATCTGTCATCTTACTATCAACTTACACCTGTCGTCCTGCACCCATAGCTAGAGTTTAAAGGCTGTGTCTCCCATTTATTGCCTTTTGTCTGGTAACTTGGGGTTTGCTGTCTCCCAGCTGTCTCTGTCCTCTGTGCCATATCCACTCTCCAGCTCCTTGAGGTATGATCTCGTTACATCATTCTAAACATAACCACGATACACTAGTGATGTGGTCTGTCCTCATCAATCTCGATGAATGCTGCTTGGGTCGTCACATGCCCACTCCCAAGGTTTTGCATCCAGCCTCAGTTCAGCTATCTGAAGCATTCTTATTATGTACAAACAAAAATGCACGTTGACACTTAGATGCTATCCTATTAAAGCCATTCTTCCCTTTATTCTTTTTACTTTCCTCCCATATTTATCAAGACTGGCTTACACATCAGTGATTAAAACAGGGAAAGACTACACGAGGCATGAATAACAAAGTTTGCCCCAAATCAATTAACAAATATAGCATTTTCTAGCTAGTGCTTGATATTTTGTTTCTAGAAAATGATATTGGAAAAATTAAATAAATTTATTTAAATTGAGACATTTAAGTACCTTCATAACTATCAATAACTGTACATATATAATTCATACATCCATTTCTATCAATTAACTATATATGTATTTATACTTATACCTCTGTATAATTAATTGCTAAGTCAGTTGCCAATAAGGATAATAAATTTTTTAAAAACGCCAACAGATGACATCCTAATTAAACTCTAATGACTACCAAACCCTAAACGATGACTTCTGCTGGAAACTTTCGACTCTAGTGACTAGATGTGTGACTATGTGTGGCTGAGAACTATTTTTTTAAAACCAAGCTATACTGCAGCATTTTTTTTTGTTGTTTTTACGTGTGATGAGAGTAACATAATTAAATAGGTAAAGCATAGCAAATTCACTTACTGAGATATTCTCAATCCCTTCTAAAAACTATAGCAACAAAATCCCTGAGACAGACTGGGAGGTAGAGAACTGAAAGAAAGGGGGAAGGAAATCTGAAATCTCAGGTAAGAAATTACCTGTGATGTGTTATAATATAGACCTGGGAATTAGAAGACAGTCTATCTCTGGCATGTCACCTAATACATTTTTCCACACTGTACCTTATTCCCCTCATCAAATGGGATTAACAGAGTTGGTTCTTACCTGTACTTAACTGATGTGTGAATAAATTGTTTTCAAACTGCAGAATTTAAGTAGTGAGCTATAACTCCTGACTTTCTTGGCCTCCCACCTCCCTGCTTGCTCTTGACCATTTAGAATTTGGGACAAGAAGCTTCCCATTTCTTCTTACCAAGGCTGGGTGAGACCAGGACATTTGCCTGGGGCACAAAATTTAAAGGGGCACCAAAAAGTAAATAATCAAAATAAATAATCTTTAATGCAGTATTCTAACATATTGATTAAAATAATCCATGATGACTAAAAAATCAAACCATCTACAACTTCAAATAAAGACAGGATCAGTGATATTGATTTTTCCTTTTGCCTCAGGGTCTAGCAAGGCAGTGTGGATTTTTTTTTTTGCATTAATTTTGATTTTTTTTTTTAAATGTTGCATGGAAATATTATTTATCTTGACTACTGATATTTTTGGTGCACCCTTAAATGTTGTGCCAAGGCAGTGCTTCACTCGTCTCACTATAGTTCCAGTCCTATTCACTAGAATCTGTAACAAATCAGACTATACTCTCCACACAGATAGAAAGGGTAACAGAAAGAAGTCATTGAATCAAGTGTAAAAACAGCTGTTAGTGCATAGTTCTAGCTGTCTATTAGGGCCTGTCTTGCTTGTGTCTATAGATATGCTGTCTGTTTCTTCCCCACTTAATCCCAGGAATAGAGCTCATGCCCTTCACCACGGGTGATAAGAAACCCAACAAACATTCTGAGACTTTTGGAGTCTTCCTTCATGCTCTCCAGGGTCAAGAAGAGAAGTCCACACCAAGGAGTGTAAAATTCCTTCTTGGGCTCCTCTTCTCCTCTCCTCCCTTTGTCTTGAGTCCTTTTGAATTTTTCTGAAAACTTGGAGCTCTTGCATCCAGGCCTGCAGAACTAGCTTCTCTCCCAAGTGTACCAAGAAAAGTTCCCCAAAGCTTTTCCTTAAGAAGAAATCTTGTACCAATTTCACTTTTCTTCATCCTTCTATAAAAATATACAATTAAGACAAAAATGTAAGATACACTGTTGGAGTCAAAAGAGTCCCTTTATGAGCCTTTGTCCAATCTGAAATTGATAATTTTCTCTCTTTTCATTAACTTCCTAAAGTTAGCCAAAAATTCTGTCTAAGGCAATAGAAGTAGTTTTTTCTAAGTTATTTTCCTATTTTTAATGGAGAACTTTGCTCTATAGCAAATATTTATGTTTCTCTTTTTTTCTCTTGGTCTCTGTGGGCAGAGAAGCATATGAATCTGGAGCATGGGATACACCTGTCCCCAGGCTTAAGGACCATGTGTGGTCCAGAGGAGGAAAGCCTGGCCTGGGTATCAGTCTTATAATGCTAACGGATCAGCAATGAAACCAGAGGGCTCCCTTCCCTGTACCACAGAGTTCTGGGACTGGCAGCAGAGCTCTGCTTCTCTCCCTGAAACACACTCACGCAGCAGGTTACTTGAGATGCACATTGGTCCTGTGCGCTGAATGCTCTTTTGAACTTGCAGGTTCCTTTTCCTGGAAGGCCCTTCCTTCCTCTACCTGACATTGCTGTTCTATCTTAAAGACTCTTCAAAAGTCTCCCCCTTTAGGAAAATGTTTGTTTCCTATTGCTACTATAACAAATTACCACAAAATTATTGGTTTGAACCAACACAATGTATTACCTTATAGTTTTGGAGGTCAGAAGTCCATGACGGTCTGCAGAGATGTGTTCGTTCTGTAGCTTCTTGGAGAGAATCTGTCTGCTTGCCCTTTCCAGCTTCTTGAGGCCACCTACATTCTTTGGCTAGTAGCCCCTTCCTCCATCTTCTCATTCGTCTCTTCTGTTGTCACAACGTCTTCTCTGTGATCCCCTGTCTCCCTCCTATAAGGATCCTTGTGATTACATTGGGCCCTCTTGGAAAATCCAGGATAATCTTCCCATCTCAAGAGCCTTAATTTAATCACATCTGCTAAGTTCCTTTTACCATGTAAGGTAATATATCGTAAGTTCAGGGATTAGGATGTAGATATCTTTGACGGGACACTATTCTGTCTACCACAGAAGACTTTGCTGATTTCCCTCCCCTGAGAAAATCTTTGCCTTCGGTGGCCACCACAGAACTTAGCTGTAGACCCTTGTCAAAGCCATGGTACAGGCTCAGGGCACTTATCTATGAACGATGTAAGAACAACACTGCAAATGGAATGTGGTAGAGAAAATTGTATTAGCTGGAAAATTTCTCAGGAAGGAAGTCTGCTTTGTTAGAGAGGATACTTAGATATGCTACTTAGATGGATGGAAGGTGACACTTCCAAGGGACATAGCCCGGTAACAGAATGGTCACTACCCTGCTTTCTAAGGAGGACTCTTGTTTTATAGAGTGGGCATGAGGCTGGCCACTGCCATCCTTCTCTGCCCCTTCCAACCATGGGGCTCAACCTCCTTTCTAAATAAACAATGGATGCCCATTTAAATAATGAATTGTTTGGGAAGTCAAACTATCAGCCAATGCAGAGGGCCAATGTATACCAGTTGGGCACCTATCTGTATTTTAGCACTTATCACTTTAAGTTTCCTCATCTGTAAAATGGGAATAAGACCTATGTGTTGTTGGGAGGAGTAAATATGTAAAGTGTTTAGGACAGTGCCATACACATGACACTCAATAAGCCTTAACTGCCATTACTGAGCCTCATTGTGCTTATATGAGGGTCATCTAGTTTGATAGGCTGTGCATTCTTCAAACACCAGTACTAAGTACTTCTGTAGTGGCTAGAACTTCTCCGTCTAATACAATGGCTAGTAACCAAATTTGACCATTTAAATTTAAATTTAAATTAATTAAAATAACACAAATTAAAAATTTAGTTCTTCAGTATAGGGTTCAAAATATATGGCTAAAGCAAGAATGGCGAGGATGTCACCATTTCCATATTTGTACCCGCAGCAGACATTGCTATTCGTTCTATAATGCTCTCTCATTTGCTTGAATATGGCATCAGACCCTTCAACACAGGGCTCTGGTTAGCCACTATAAAACAGTTGGAATTGCCATTTGAATTCACACAGCCACGTTTCAAGTGCTCAGTAACCACATTTCAAGTGCTCAGTAACCACATGTGGCTAGTGATTACCTTATTGGACAGCACAAATACAGAACATTTCCATCATCACTGAAAATTCTATTGCAACAGAACCCTCAACAAATTCCCCAGTGTCAAAGAATATTGTAAAACTTTTAGAGAGGGTAAAGAAATTTTAATTTATAATCACACATATGTGGCAGGCATAACTCAAGTTGGCAAATCTTAAAACCATAATAGATCTGAAATCAAATAAGCACAGCATTTTTAACTCTAACATAATTATATAGTTTGGACTGAGATTTCTGATACTGTGATGAAGACATCATTTAAAAAACATCTGTTTGGCCTGTACTTTCTACCACGAGCCAGTCAAAAACTATTGCCTTTTTGAAGTTAAAACATAATTTACTCATGATTTTTAAAGGCTCTGAGCTAGATTAAGTGAGGTGAGAGAAGGGCACACTTAAAATTCAGGTCAGGTTCACATCATTATCAGGGATGAATATATGCCTCAATATTCTGAGTCTCAGCATAACTCAGCATATCTGTCATTACTCTGCCATTTTCTCTATTCTAGCCCCATGACAGTACAGAACTTATGCTTACCATAGGTAAAGCATAGAATTACGTGTCACCATTCCCACATTTTGCACCCAAAGCAGACATTGCTAATCAATTCATCCCATTCTTCCATTGACTTGGATGTAGCATCAGATTCCTTCTTAAGGCAGTGCTCTAGGTAGCCACTATCAAAGAGTTGGAATTGGCATTTGAGTTCAAACCTATTTGTCATTTCTGGATCCAGAGGTATTGAGTGGATAGAAAGAATCAAAGAGACAAAGGAAAGACAATTTTTCCTTTTAAGCAACGCTAGTTTCTTTAAGGCCCAGTCATGCTTCATTTCTCTTCCTTTTTTAGTATAAGAGAAATGCTCTTTCACTAAGAACTCAGTGGAGCAACAGTGCCACCCAATGGCTAGTTAGATTAGTTTTGCATTTAACGTACCATTTTAGCAGAGAAACTGTCTTCCACAGATAAAAATGGGAACTAGAATTGGCTATTAGCTGCTTAAGCTGCTATTCACCATTTGTCTAAATAAACAAAAGGTAAGGCACATCCTAAGAAGTGGAAATTGTCTTGAAACAAAACTCTGAGCATGTTCCTGTTATCAAATCAAATAACTCAACAAAAAGAAAGACTCCACGTGAATTTACAAATGAACAGTATGGATTTTCACCTGTCATTTATAAATTGGCAGAATCAGCACGCTTCTCCACTTCCCACCCAGTGCTGCGCATGGTACTTTTTTCCTCTTTTCTAATAAATAAGTGCGCTGAATGTACCCCACTAGAAACTAATATTAGAGTATGTATATATGTTGCAGCATTTTAGATGCAAAAAAGGAGTGTAAAAGCTATAACAAGTGTTATAAATAGAACTATTATTTAGTTTAAAGGGAAGCAGAATTTACATTTTCCAAATCGGAGACCACTCAAGTTTTGAGATGCAAGTAAGCAAAATAAATCTGAGCTTTTTGCAGTGTGAAATCGAAGCTCTAGCTCTATTAATAGAAGAGGTAGTAATAAATTTTCCTAGTTTAATGATGGTGAGTTTTTATTACCCAATCTTCGTGATCTGCATAGCTCACCAACTACTTTTCCAACATGAGATGACAAAGAATCCCCGGACTCTGGGGTCAGATGATGCAAAGGCTAGGTTTTCTCCCTCAGAGAGACTTACTGTATTTGAAGATTTTGAGACATCCCTACAAGACTTAAGCCCCAGTAAAGGAAAAAGCCTGCTCTTCTTTTTAACTTTCAATCAATCAGAAGGCTCACAAAGTCTTTTTTTTTTTAAACTACATTGATGTTCTTAAAAAAAAAAAAAAAGACTCCAAGGGACAGTGAGATTGTACTGGGTTGATATGATGTTTCCTTAATGTATAAAGAGATGACACACAAATATTAATTACTGTTTGTTAATAATTGTTATGACAAGTCACTTTTGAAAGAAAAGAAAATTTCCAAGCTGGCTTCCATTTGTGACCAAAAGGCTTTGGCCCAGAGCTTTTTTATTCAACTTTTGTCCTCTTATTTCATTTGTTTGTTTTATTTAGTGACTTGGACTGAATTTTGCCAATAAATATGATTAATTGGAAAAAGACTCCAGCTTCAAAAAAGAAATTTATAAGCTGAACAGAGGCACAAAGGAAATATTTTATGCAAAGACCAAAAATGTACTCCTAGGGAATTTAAGAACATTCAATTAAATTCATGCTTCTTCATTGAGTCAGTAGGTAGGAAGTTCAATGATAAGTTCCACAGGTTATTTTAGTATTATTAAATAATCTTAATTTCTTTTTTGAGTGCTGTAATTATATTTCAATGAGGGGCAGAATAATGTGGGGTGTTCATGCTTGCATTTTAAATCAGCTGACCTATACTTGAATCCTAATTCAACCACATGTGATCTACATAAATTTGAGTAAATTTCTTAATGTCCTTGAGCCTCAATTTCCCAATCTGTTAAATAGAAGCAGCAATAGTCCTAACCCATAAGGCTGTTGTGAGGATAAATGAATGTTGCCTATTGTGAGAGAGTGTATAATACTCAGAAGCATCAAGCCCACCAGAGTAACTGCAGTCGCTGGAGATGGGAGGACACAGGAAGACTGAAATGCAAACATGATTTGTATCTTGGAAACGTAATTCTAGTAACATCCTGCAAAGTAGTCTCTCAGAAGAAAGTCAGAGGCAAAGAAAGCAAACAAGAAAGACTGTGGGCCCTGGGGACAAACCACCTAAATTCTAACAGAATTCCACCACCTGTTAGCATCATGGTTGGATGTCTCTTAAATCTTAGGTTTCTTATCTATAATATGGAAATGGCAATAGCATCTATTAAGACAAAAGCTCTTATACACTGTGCAGCTGAGAATAAACATTTAATAAACGAGAGCCTGTGACAGACTTCATCATCATTGCAGTGGTAGTGTAGCATATATGATTGTATGTTTGTGCTGTTTTCACTGAGGGAGATAGAATTTAATAACTGACACATCAGGCAAAGTTAAATAAGAATTTCAGGAGAGAGAACAAAAGGAAACATATGGAATCTATCCCAAGTTCCTGAAATATAGAATTTTCTTTTTAACCTATTGATTCTTTGCCATTCATCTTTTTTTATATTCATCCTTACCAGGAAGAAAGCATCAGGGAGACAGTCTCTGTCTTCAGGCACTAAGTATGTTGAGACAGAGCATTCAAATACTGAATGTCAAATGAAGGGACGCATAACAAAGACTCAGAGAGGCACTTTGTACTGTGGTTAAGACCACATACTTCCTGAGTTTGATTACTGACATTACCTCATGGTGCCACATGGGAGCTGTGTGACCTTGGAAAAATTACATACCCTTTCTCTACTTTAGTTTCCACATCTATAAAAACATTATACAGATAATACTTATCCAATAGGGTTGTTGTGATAAGTAAGTGACTTAAAAAATACAAAAATACTTGGAACATATTCATAGCCAAGTATTTATTAATACCACTTCTGCTACTGTTACTGATCCTTCTTCTACTACTAATGAATGGCTACTGACTTATATGAAACCCTTGGAGCCAGATGTGTTTCAGGATTTTTCTGATATTAGAAAGAAACGTGGTGTGCCCTGGTGGGATCTAGGACAACAGCTAACAGTTAAACACATTAATATCGCTGCAACAAACAATGTGAATCTTCATGCTTGTGAGCTACATAAAGACCTCTCCAGAGATTCACATCTGGTGAAGCCAGGTTTTGTTGACAAATGAATTCAGATCTGATAAGGTTTCATCTGCAAATGAGTTTTGAAAATGTTGGAGGTGCCGGAGACCTTTGAACTTTGGCTTTGTGGACTTGCACATCTACAAACAAGCTTCCAAGGGACAAATTTAGAGGGTGCTTGGGAAGGCTTCAGAGGTCATTTTTCTGGTATTTAAAAAAGAGTGAAGACATTATGAGCAAAGGGAGCTTTTGATGGTTTCTCCAGTCATGGTGAGCAGGATACCCCCACAGGAGAGAAGGCGGAGGGGAGAGAGCAGGTCTTTTAAAAAAATTTGGAGAGATTAGACAAGATCTGATGTTTTTCAATGTAACAGTGTCAATTCCTTTGGAATAGTGGTTTGTCTTTAGGTTTGGTGTGTGTAGCCTGACACTGCAAACAAATAGGTCTGGACAGCCAATGGTGGCTTCACCAGTGTGTTTTGTTTAGTGACGCAGGGTTTAGTTTTTGGATGTGGATACTTTGATGTGTGGCATATTCCTGTTTGCCACCGTCCCATCACTCTCTACTGCTTCCAGCCCAGCTGGATTCTCCCTTTTCCATCTATCTGGTTTCTACTTGCATCAGGATTTTTGACTCCAGCTAGGCAAATTAGAGACAACAACTGTTTCAAATGAGACCTGAGATTTCAAATGATAAGTGAGTGGCTGAATTCATCTTACGGTCTCTAAATCCACTGGCAAAGAGGTTTTAGCCTAAATGACACCTCCTTTTATTGGCAGCAGCTGCCCCAAATGAGGTTTTTGAGACTGCTGCTACGCTCTGTGTTAAAGAGGGTGGTGGTCAGCTATCGATGTCTGCCATGAACTGGGGAGGAGAAAGAGATAGCATTCACCTGTGCTATATCCTATTTTAGTTGTATATAATCCAGTGAGTACAAGTAACATATTCTTTGACCTTTTCCTATGCTGTCCTATATGGGAGTCACTGGCCACATGTAGTTACTGAGCACTAGAAATGTGGCTAATCGAAGTTGAAATATGATGTAAGTGTGAAATACGCACCAGATTTCAAAGGCTCAGTACTAAAAAAGAGAATGTAAAATATCTCATTAATAATTTGTAATATTGTTCACATGTAAAAGGGTAATATTTTTGATGTATTGGATTAAGTGAACTATATTATTAAAATTAATTTTACCTGTTGATTTTTAATTTTTTTAATGTGACTGCTAGAAAATGTGAAACTATGTATGTGGCTCATATAATATTTTTACAGAATAGCACTATTTTATATTATACATGTTATTGATAGTCTAGTAGTATAAGTTATTTATAATCTTCATTAATATTTTTTGTGAAAATTTTTAATGATTACATAACCCACCAAATTTTTCTTTCATCCGAACACACACACACACACACACACACACAAAAGGAGATTTCCTGCTAACTACTTTTTAAGGCAGTTTTATTGAGGTATATTCACACGATGCAATCCATCCAAAGTATACAATCAATGGCTTACAGTATCACATAGTTGTGCATTCATCACCACGATCAATTTTAGAATATTTTCAAAATTCCAATAAAAATAAAAAAGAATACCCAAAATATCCCACACTCCTTATCCCCCCATTTTATATATATGTATGTATATATATATATATATATATATATATATATATATATGTGTGTGTGTGTGTGTATATATATATATATGTGTGTGTGTGTGTGTATATATATATATATTTATAGTCTTTATTTTATTACTCATCTGCCCATACATTGGATAAAGGGAGTGTCAGTCACAAGGTTTTCACAAATAGTCACCCCATAAAAGCTATATAGGTATAAAATCATCATCAAGAATCAAGGCTACCGGATTACAGTTCAACAATTTCAGGTATTTATTTTGTTCCATTTCTTTTCCCCCTTTTGGTCAAGAAAGCATTGTCAATCCCATAATGCCAGGGCCAGGCTCATCCCTGGGAGTCTTGTCCCACATTGCCAGGGAGACTTACACCCCTGGGAGTCATATCTCATGTAGGGGGGAGGGTAGTGAGTTTATTTGCAGAGTTTTGGCTTAAGGAGAGAGAGGCCACATCTGAGCAACAAAAGAGGTTCTCTGGGGGTGACTCCTAGTCATACTTACAAGTAGGCTTAGCTTTTCTTTTGCAGGAATAAGTTTTGTAAGGGCAAACTCCAAGATTGAGGGCTTGGCTTATTAAATTGGGAATCCCTAATCCTTGAGAGAATATCCAGAGTCCCCAGGTGGGGAAGTATAATATCTCCACATTTTTTTTGCTGTCCCTCAAGGGAACTTTGCAAATACTTTTTTTATTTTCTTTCCCAAATACTCTGGAATGTATCAGGGCATCACACTAACCTGTACAGAATAACAGGATTTCATTCCCTATTCTGTGTTCCATGTAATTATGTTGTTTAAATAAACTGACCATAACAGATTAAATCAGATAGTGTAGTGTACCACAGAAAATTTAAATTTTGTTCCAAATAAGCTTCTCCTTCTTTGCTCTCACACGGAAGTTGAAGTTTTAAAAACACCATCAGTATCATCCTATCCCTATATTCTAATTTACCTTAGTCCTAACCAGTTCTGTTTCATTCATATCCCTCATCGAAGTCTGAACTCTTTTTCAGTTTCTTTAGTAGTTACTGTATGGAGTAATGCTGCTTTTCAGCACTGCAGAACTCTTTCCCTGGGTCTCAGGTGTCACGCAGATACCCAAAGTTCCAGGGAACTATCATGCTATACCCAAAGAACACAGCATCTCAGAATTTAGAAATAACAGTTAAAACCCAGGAATAGTTGTGACTGCTATAAAGCTTACAAACTAGGAACCTTTACAGTGAATCTTATTGTATATCCTATATTCCTAAAGCCTCAAAGCCCAATCTCTGCCCACATTCTATCCCCTGATAACCTATGCTCTTGAATTCACTTCTCTGTGTTTTCTCATTATAGTTAGTCTATATTAGCGAGACCACACAATATTTGTCCTTTCATTTCTGGCTAAATTCATTCAACATAATGTCCTCAAGGTTCATTCACCTAGCTGCATGCTTCACAACTTCATTCCTTCTTGTAGCTGCTCAATATTCTGTTGCACGTATACACTACAGTTCGCCCTTCTTTTCATCAGCTGATGTACCCTTAGGCCACCTCCGTCCACTGCAAATCGTGAATAATGCCTCCATAAACACCAATGTGCAAATGTCTATTCATTTCTCTGCTCTCATTTCTTCCAACTATATACCTAATATCCTGTTATCCCTTGATAGTAATAGAAATGAAAATTTCAAGTGATGGTGCTCTGGATCTTTTTCCTCGATGCATTCCTCAAAGTGCCATCCCCACCTCACACAGACACTAATTGAGAACCACAGCTCTAGAATGGGGGTAGGCAAACTACAGCCCATGGGCCAAATCTGCCAGCCACACACATAGGTTAATACACTGGGTAAGGCTCCTTTTGTGCTACAAAGGCAGTGCTGAGGAATTGTGACAGAGAGGGTTTCCAAAGAGTCCGCAAAGTCCAAATTATTTACTATCTGGCCCTTTACAGAAAAAGTTTGCCAATCCTTGTTCTAGGACAACAATTCCAAATGGACTTTTCTAAATTAATTCTTAGTTATATAAAAACTGATTGGAAAAGTTTGAATCACTAGTATTACAAACCAGTAATACATTCAGAAAGAAAACTATTTTCCCACTTCTAAAAATCTTCCAAGTGTTTTCTTTGAAACTGTATCAAATAAGATCCTGGTGACAGAGGTAAGAGGCTGAGTACTATTTAAGGCTGAAATGAGCAAACATTAGAGGCGATTACTTCAGGTTCATCTGCTCTGCTAAAGATTCCATAGGACTTTATGTTTTATCGGCATGCCTCCAACTTAAGAATGGCCTTCTGAATTAATGTTAAATTGCTTGAGAATTTCCTTATGCAGATCATAAGCACCCTAAACTTTTGGTTGCTTAGCTAATAGATATTTTTATAAGTTTCAGTGCGAAATTGGGGGTATGACCTTTGTCATAATATGGCTTTTTTTTTTTTCTTATAAGTTGAGTATGAATCTCCTGGTTTTTAGAATCCATTAGAGAAATCTTCTGGGTTGTGAGCTTATGGGTCATCATCCAAAAAGCACAAAGCTCCAATATCAACCAGCATTATGTTTAGAAAAAAATAAGCTTGGAGGTTAATAAAATATTGTTTCACCCTTCTAATACCTAGTTACCATATTTAAGCTCACAGATGTTCATTTCCTAGTTTTATTAGCTTCCTTCACAATTGGTTAAAAATGGAAAGAAAAGAAATTATGATTCTAATTGTGACTCTACTTAACTAGTTCAAACTGATTTAGGTATGAACATCTGAGAAGCCTGAAAACCCAGCAACCATTTAAAAGTCTATTTGAGCAGTAGATCACAATTCCTTGGAGAAATGGAAGGGTGCTTTATAGTCTAACGCTTCCTTTTGAACTGTATATCATTTTTTTCTGTTTAGAATTCATTTGAATGCAGAAATTGAGCTGGGTTCCTTTTATTGGAGACATTCCAAATGTTTTGACAGTTATTTGAATACCATATTGACAAGCCCATTATATTTACTGGTCCTAAAACAAATAATTTCCACATATCTTAAGCTTTAAAACTCTTTAGTACAAATTATTAAAGGATTATAAAGTATTTGTGCATTTTAAAGGGAGGGATTTGTGACTTCTTAAAAAAAGGAAAATATTTGAATAGCAGCTGTAATTCTAGTTTATTCACAAATCGGTCATTAAAATGCATAGAACAGAGTTGTTGCAGCTGTATATAGCTTTTATTATTCTGACTGCTAAATGGGTGAAACATATATTTTAATTTAATGTATAATGCACAACTAGAAATGAACCAGAATGATTCCTCCTCCCTTCCCTTCCTAAGGAGAAGCCAAAGATCCTTCAACAGGCTGGTAATAATTTCTCGTGGACAACAGCCAGGAAAGATTTATTGAATATGCCAGCATCTCTTCATAAAACGTTGCAAGAGCTGGCAGTAGTTTCGTCAAAAAATCAGCCCATAACATTTTTGCTTTTGTTCATGTATTTTCATTGGGGATTTAATTGCTAAGCCTGCAGCTTTGGTTACTGGTTATGGCCCAATGGGAACTTCAGCTCATGTGGAAAGTCCACAAACTGTGGGGTGTCTCCCATTTCATTCCGTGTATTAATGAAAATAGAAGACTTGGTGGGGGAGAATTTAAAGACATTGATAAAGGGAGCTGCAAAGAGCTACCTTGATATTATTTATAAAAGGGAAGGAAGGTGAGTCGGGGATGTCTATTCTCTTCTAATATGCTTTGTACATCAACAAAGGTATGTTTGAAAGCAAAGGAAGTTACATGGCATGACTGTATTCAGAAGGTGCTGAGATTTCTCTGTTTTAAACCGGACTCAAGGCTGGAGATTGCATGTACAGAAGTCTGTCTACCATCTAATTAAAACAGGAATGTATTAATAATCAAATTTTTCATCCCTGTGAATGTCATCTTGAGCTTCCCTGTAAAATAAAGACCCCTTTACATTTTCAGAACAAAAAGATTCCCATTTATAGCTTCTTATGTCTCTGTGAACCCTTGTAGTCTATTTTATTTCTTTACTGAAATGTAAGATTCTCTCATATGCAATTTATTCCTTTCTGAAGTTCTCCAACAAACTCTCATTGGACTTCTGCACTCTTCTTCCAATGGCACAAATCTCTGTGGTAGAGCTTAACTAATTTATTGTGTTTCATCAGAAAGTCTGAAAAAATTTTTCTTGTGTCTTTCCCTGTCTAGAGATTTATCCTGGTGGTTAGTCTCTTAGAAAGAACAGAGCTAAACTTCATGTCAGTTCTGTTGGCTTTTGGATTTATTCAATTTGTGAAGATATCAGGAGGGATTGTATCTTTTAGCATTATGGGAAATTTCACCACAGAGAAGAGCAAATTAGGGCTGAGGACTAAATGGTCTTAAGAGACTCTGAACCTGAGTTACTGAATTGCTGAAGCAAACCATGATGTTCAATACCTTGAAAGCTGTGACTGCCACCAGGTTCCCTGTGCTCTGTCAGGCTGCCACTGCTCTGTGGCTGAACCTGCCAGAGTCTAAATACCTTTTCTTTTCTTCGATGCCCAGACTCAACACAAGGACCTATGGTTTCTCTCTCTAATGTTTAATATATTTTTTTAAATAACCAGTGATATGGCCCCCTCTCTCCCATCTCTAGACTGGTTCTGAAGCATCCTCAGCATTTATTCATATTTGACCCACTCCTTTCTGCAAAGGTTTTGCGATGCCTCATAAAAAAGGAGATAAATCTAATCACCTTAATAAAACATAAAATAATTCAGTACAATGGAAAGGTGGTACACATAATATACTTCCTTCTGGGGCTTACATAATTGAGACTTGACTTCATACATGGCTTGGTGCTTCTTGCTGACAGTGCAAGCGAAACACAAGTTGTGATCCAAACCAACTGTTGCATTCCCTCATACTTAAAATTTATTTATCCTCGTTATCCACATCCTTATTACTTTGTAGCTCAGGTTCCTTGTGTGTTAAAAGTTCATGTCCATTACATCAATGTCATCACAAAAAGAAACAAAAAAGAATGGGAGGTCAGTAAGATCACTCTGACTAACTTCTTAATTCACCTTTCATTTATTTATTGGAAAAAAGATCATCGCAGTGTCTTCCAAGACCACTCTGTCTTTAATCTTGCGTGTTAAACCTTATTCTACCTTTTCTGGAACTTTCTTCATTAATTAGTGACTTTCTCTCTCTTGTATCCTGACTCTTTCCCTCTCATCTCTTTCCTTCCGTATATAAATATTATTACAACTCTCTACTATAGTAAGGAAAATGTTTTTTTTCTTTTCAGTCTCATTTCCAAGGCTATCATTAACCCTCTATTTCTTTTGATCACATTTCTTAATTGAATACAGAATTTTCACAGACAACTCATTTTTTTCTTCCTTAATTCTCTGGATACTACTGCCATAACCTCCCTGACATTTATCTAGAAAACCTTGTCAATGGCCCTCTGTTTGCCAAACTCAAAAACCTGCTTTCCCTCCTCTCCAGTCCAGGATGTAGTTCACACCTGAAATAACTCTTGCAGGATCCTCTGAACTCAGCTTCTGTACCCAGTCTCAACTCTTGCCAATGCGTTATCTCTATTTCCATCAGAAATAACTTTCTAAGAGAAAGATTACATCACTTGGAAAGCTCACAACCTTTCCCAGCCTTAATTTGACTTCATCTCTAGTTACCCCCCACATGCAACTGTGCACTTAGCCCTAATGCATATGCTCACACACACGTAGCTTCAGCCATGCAGAGCTCAGCCCACAGTGACACTACTCTGCCTAGAATATCTTCCTCAACTTGTTCACCTGTCAAACTCTTGCTCTTTAGATCTCTGACAGCACCTATCCTACCCTCTAGAATTATTCCTATGTATTTCCTGGAACCTGTATTAGATTTTGTGACAGTTATTTGTTTACAGATCTCTCCCCACTGCTAAAATGTAAGCTTATCTAAGGAAGAGAACTTGTCTTACTTTGAATCTCTGGTAACATATTTAACATATTAATTATCAAGTTAGTCTAATGTTATTACTGTTCTGCTATTGATCATAAATCTGTGTATAGAAGCAAAGTTATAATATAGATGACTTTGATCATAAATCTGTGTATACAAGCAAAGTTATAATATAGATGACATAGATGACTTTGATCATAAATCTGTGTATACAAGCAAAGTTATAATATAGATGACTTTGATCATAAATCTGTGTATACAAGCAAAGTTATAATATAGATGACATAGATGACTTTGATCATAAATCTGTGTATACAAGCAAAGTTATAATATAGATGACTTTGTTCACCCATGGCAATCCTGTAGCATTCTCAGCTGCCCTCAGGTGCTCACAACTTGCCAATGACATATTTTCACTATCTATAGCCTAACACAGAAATTTGATCCAGAAACGGCCATCCTAATATTTTAACAGTATCACTAGCCACATTCATTTATTGAGTGTTTGACATGTGTGGGCCCTGTATGAAGCACTTGCCGTTCTTTATTTCCTTTCCTAAAGATCTGAATCAAGGTAATGTGAATTGTGTGTGCATATGCATTTGACTAGGAAAAAGTGGTAACATCAGAGGACTATTTTCTGTGTTGTTGTCTCTCTGTTGTTTGTTTTATTTTGCTGTATTTTTAATGAATTTTATTTATTTATTGTTTTATTGTTTTACAAACACTCCCCCCTTCCTCTACTCCTCTTCCCCAATTACCACTAATCTGCTTTCTGTCTCTACAAATTTGCTATTTCTAGTCATCTTTTTAAGTGATATCATACAATTTTTGTCCTTATGTGTTTTGCTTGTTTCACTGAACATAACGTTTTCAAGATTCTTCCATGTTGCAGCATGTCTCTTAACTTCATTTTTTCTTATGACTGAATTGTGTTTGTACACCACATTTGTTTATCCATTCATTTGTTGATGGACATTTGGTTGTTTCTTCCTTTTGGCCATTGTGAGTAATGAGGTGTACAAGTATATGTGACCATGTTTTCATTCTCTTTGGGTATGTACCTGGAAGTAGGATTGCTACATCAAATGGTAATTCTATACTTAACTTTTTGAGGAACTGCCATATTGCCTCCCAAAGTGGCTGTACCATTTTACATTCCCACCAACAATTCACTAGAATTCTGATTTCTCCACATCCTCTCCAACACTTGTTATTTTCCATCTTTTTTTCAATAATAGTCATCTTTGTGGGTGTGGAGTGGTATCTGATTGTGGTTTTAATTTGCACTTCCCTGATGGCTAATGATTTTGAGCATCTTTTCATGTGTTCATTGGTTATTTGTATATCTTCATTGGAAAATGTCTATTCAAGTCCTTTGCCCATTGTTTTAAATTGGATTGTTTGTCTTTTTCTGTTGTTGTTGAGTTGTAGGAGTTTTTAAAATAGATTCTGGATATTTAACCCTTATCTGTCATATAGTTTGAAACTATTTTCTCCCATTCTGTAGGTTGTCTTCTCACTTTCTTGATAATCCCCTTCGGTACACAAAAGTTTTTAATTTTGATGAAATCAAATTTTTATATTGTTTCTCTTGTTGCCCATGCTTTTGACATCATATCTCAGAATCCATTGGTTTGTTTTGTTTTTTAACATGAACAAGTTAAAGGTATTTGGGGGAGACAATGCCTAGCTCTGTTTTCTTTTTTTTTTCCCCTAAAAATAAAATAATACTTTTATTAATTAATGGTCTAACACACTCTATAATATTTTTTTTCCAGCTCTGTTTACTGAACCAGAGCTCAGGCTGAGGAATAGGGGAAGGCAGTATGTCTGATACTAAAATAAAGTTTTAAGGCATCTCCAAGCTTTCCATAGAATATGTGGACCCATTCCTCTTCGAATCCTCAATGAAAATCCAATACCATGTTTCAGTTTTAAATTTGTCTTTTTCTGACCCTGCTAATAAATTTCATCTATGTCTTTTAAATAGTATCTAGCTTGCTGTCATGTTTAATTAAAGTTTTGTGCTGATTAATAATAAAGTAGGTAAATCAGAATTTGAGATTTAAGTTCTCTACCCCATCATCTATCCCCTTCAGCATGATTGAAACCATGTTCATTATCTTTCTGCAATTAACTCCCTATTCCTAAGGCTCATTCCTGTTATCCCAGGGATGAACCCCCTGGAAGGAGGACTTCGGGGTGATCAGGCCACATTGCATTCACCAATTAAACAACAGTTAGCAGTTGATTTCTACTGAGAAATGTAAAGGATTAGCAGATACTTTACAATATTTAGCAGGAGACCTAGCCTTCTAAGAAGTTATCATTTTGTTGTTCTATTTCCTGAGAGTTACTTGACATTGTCTTAAGGTCAGATGGGACACAATAGTGCTAAGTATGTAATAAAATAAACCTGTACATTATTGCCATTAGCTAGTGCTTTCAGAGCCATTGGTAAAGCTCATCATTTAGACACAAATATTAAATTCTTTCAGAAATGAATAGTACAATATTACAAAGAAAAGTACACCATAACCTCTTCACTATTTGGATTTCTTTATGGCCTTAGTAGTTCTTTATTTCTCTTCTTTGTCTTTCCCTATATGCACACACATACATAAACATATAATGCATCATCTCTATGCATTTGTATTTATATACATATGTGTATATATATATATATGTGTATGTAAAATGTGTGTGTGTGAACTGTCCTTCATGGGCAAATATTCTATGTTCTCAAAACTGCAAGCATCTAACCTATAGTGAAAATAATTTCTGAATGGATAAACAACATAAAAATAGGATGAACTAAATAATAAAGGGTTATTATTACTAGGACTTCATTTATTGCACACATTCTCTGTTCCTAGTGAGAGAGAGTCTTGTTTTTTACACAATAGAAATAGTTTGGATTGGGTTTGAAGCTCCCAGTGAAAGGCACAAAACTGTAAATAAATGTATATGTATATAATACTGACAGTATGTGAGGAGATTTTGGGTGATACGTGGACAAATGTTTTTATAAGCTTTTATATTTATTTCATGCATTATGAAATAATGTTAAAAACCACATGAAATTCATGATTTTATAGATATAAATGCTCAATGTAAAGCTAAGCAAAAGTTAGAGCTACCTTAATCTGATTTAAAGAAACATTGCTGACTTAGAGAAAATAGTGAAGGCAGTACAAAAATATTGGGAGTATACATAGGGGTAGAAAACAAATTACATTCAGGAAGAAAGAGTAGCAATAATAGTTAATACACATATGGCACTTACTACATGCCAAGTGCTATTCTGAGGGCTTTGTGCGTCTTTATTTATTTAGTGCATGCAGCAACTCTAAAAGATAAACACCATTATTATCCTCATTTTCCAGGACAGGAAACTGAGGCACATTGACTCTAAGTGACTTGCCCAAGGTCACAGTGATTCTGGAATGTGGCTACAGATTCCTCATTCATAATTTCTAGGTTATACTCTGTTAGTTTTTAATAAAAGTCAGTGCACTGGAGAAGAACAAAAGATGTAAAATTTAATACATAATCATAAAAAAGAAGACAAGCAATAAGGCTCCAGAACAGACATTATTGGGCCCCCTGTGCTCCATACATTCTTCTTCTAAAATGCACTCCTTCCTTATTTGATCTAAAAGTTGAACAGTTGGAACAAACCCCTCGGAGTATTTAAGTTATTACATAATTTCCAGAGTCCGTTATAAATACATTTGAGGAAGTGTCCTTCGTGGACAGTCTTTGTTCTCAGGACCAAAAAGCATCTAATCAACCTATAGTGAAAATTATTTCCAAATTGATAGACACTGTGAACATAATTGACCCAAGTAATAAATGACTGTATTACTATGATTTCCATTTATTGTGTGTTTCCTACATGCCAGACACCAGCTAAGCCCTTTACATGCATAATCTTATTTCTCACAACCACCCTTTGAGGTGGTTATGATTCCAGTTCCACAGAAGCAGGTTTGGCGCCTCAGATAAAGTTTAGCACCTTGTTGAAGGTCCCACAGCTGAGAAGTGATTGGACTCAAAATTTGAACTTGGGCTTACCTGATTCAAGCTTAGAGATTTCACCTATGCTTAGATGATTTGAGGGCATTTTATTAGCAATGACCTTAAAATTAATTCTATCTGAAATTTGAACAGCAGTGACTTGGCTGCTAGCCCTTCAGAAACAAACCTTGCTTGTTCTTTAGTTCTGCTCAAAACACAAAAATTGCAGCCATGCAAGATGCATAAAGATCTTCTTGCAAAGAATTTGGTCTTGTAGGTGTGATAAATTAACACCAGCTGTCTAGCTTACTGAATTCAAGATTGCCCTTCTTTTTGCTTTCTCAAATATGATTTTTATTTACTCAATGCAACTAGTGCTCAAAGAGTACCTACTTGTTCCTGACCTCAAAGAGCCAACCATCTTCTTAAGGAGAAATGACAAACATGTGGGAGAAGTGACAGTTCAAGACCACATGCTATATAAAAACAGAGTGGGACAGATAGATAATAGGATCTCTTTCTATACATCCTTTGACAGAAGAAAGAGATAATTGTGGCTCAGGTACTCAAGGTTGATTCTGGTGAAAATTAATTTCCTTCTTTACTATAATTGGAGCCCCTTTTTCCTCTGTTTTAGCTCAAAGTGTAGGTTGCAATAGGATTTTTAAATATAGCACTCTTTCCCTTTTTCTTAAATTGGATCATGTAGGATAAAGACAAATTCTTACTTAGATTCATTTTTGTAGTCAATAATAATAGCTAAGTGTTAATTTTTATTGAACACCATTCATAGCACTTTACATGTATAACTCTTTAAATCTGCACAATCATCCTTTTGGGTGGGAACCATTATTATAACATTTTACAGAAGAAGAAAGTAAATCATTTGCTTAAGACATACAGTTAGTTAGGGGCACAACTGGGATTCGAATTCAGGTAGACTAACTCTAGGGAAAAGATGTTCAACAAATATTCATCAAATCAGTTTGAGCAAAGTCTGTTTCTAGGTGGTATACACAGAGGAAGGTCAGTAACTCATGTTGAAAATACAATTATCCCCTTCTTTCCCAACTAAGTAAGTTCACAGAGCATTAACACAAATATGGCAGCAGCAGTGCACGAGGCCCTGCCTTGTCTCCGTAGAGGGCATTGGATTCATGCACAGTATTGATATTTCAGGTCATCTTTTGCAGCCCCCACAGAGACTCTAAGGTATATAAGCAGGTATGCCAAGATATGGGTCTTGTCTTATTTGACCATAATAATTACATAACAAGGAGACGAAAGGGGAGAAGAAGAAAGGAAGGAGCCATGTATTAATGAGTGGCTGTATGTCCTGCTCTAAGCTGGGTACCTTACATTTATTATTTATAAATAATACCACATCCCTTCAAATTTTGAAAATGGAAGTTCAGTGGCAATGAGGTTATCCAAATTCATCTAGCCCTAAAGATTAGAATATATGACTGTCTGGACCCAAAGCCTCACACCTTCCGCTGCAATGAACTCTCTTCTTTGACTCATCTCTCTCTATGAACAGTTACCATACTTGTTCTATTTCTTAAATATGTAATGTATTCTTTATTATAGAGTCTAAAAATTAAAAACAACTGAATATGTACAAGGTCTGGGACTTGTTCATAAAAGCAAAAGCCATCATATTTTCCTTGAGAATAATACCTGGATTCTGAGAACATAACTCTGTGATATTAAATATTTTTGCCAGGCAGTTTTTCTCCAAATGTGTTATCCTATGAGGACTAAGGATGCTTATGTGTTGAAATAGTGGAAGAAAAACTGTTCCTGTTCTTTTGAAGTCAAGATGTAATTACCAAATTTAGAAGCAGAATATAGCTGTAGTGTACATGAAGGGTCTTTATTCTGTGATTCACACTGGTCAACATGGATTGTGTGCTGTCCAAGAAAGGAGAGATGGATGACACTTATCCATGAGATGCTCTTCATTTTACTGTGAATTTATGAAATAGAGACCAACTGCAAAAATTCATATTAATTTGCTGAAAGGAATGATTCAGCCTATATACATGGCATTTTTTAGTGAAAGAAATCAATGTTAGACAAAGTAGCTGGGGAAACATTTTTAGGTAAGGGAATATTTTAGATTTTTTAGTACAGTATTGGAATCATGAGTTTGAATTTATATTATTATTAATTATTATTATTATTATTATAACCTGGGTTCAGAGACATAGTGCACATCTGTGGTTATTGCCTACCCTGTGTCCACTCTACATTTCTCTGTTAACAGCTTCCCCATTTGCTTTGGAGATCAGCTTCATCCTTATTCTAAGTCCTGTGGCTTGGAGAGAGGGCTTATCTTACATGGGTAACCCAGGTGTAAGTTTCTCGGTTATTCTATTCTGTGAACATCAAAGATGGCTGCGTGACTAAAGTTTGCCCAATCAGAGCCAAAACCAGGACTCTTTTTTGAAACTGCTAGTAATGGAGTTTTCACCCTTCACTGGGATTGCTGAATAAACCTCTAAATCTGGCTTCTGGCAGCCATCATGCCACCACAAGATGACAGTCTGGCAGGGAATGGAGCCAACACGTGTGGAAACATGTAGAAAAGAAACTGAGTCCTGATAATATCATTTGAGTTCCTTCAGTCAAACCTTTTCTGAAGTGACCTTTGAATTTTTGGATTGTATGAGCCATCAAACCTCCCCTCTTTTCTTCCTTATATCAGTTTAAATTTCGTTTCTATGACTTCCAACCAAGAGTGCTCATACAGCTAATTACTGTCAGCAGGTCCTTAAACAAATGATCTATCTACTGCTTAAGGCTTTTATGAGGATCTTTTATAAATTAGTATATGTAAAAGATTTAAAACAGGGCCCAGCACAATTTATTACTGGAAAAGTCTTTGCTGAAAAATGATAAGCTGTGCTGAGAGTTCAGAAGACCTTATACTGACGCCAAACAGCAGTCCAGTGGAAGGAGACAGAGTGTGTGATAACCTTGCTCTCCAGCAGCTCCTCTCTATTTTGAGGCCTAGAGAAACTGGTTTGGAGTCTAAAGTGACAAGACTGAGAACAGGGAGGAGAAATGGCTTAGGTCATGTCCATTTATGTCAATCAACTTCACATTTCTAGGTATAGCATTTCATACTAAAAGCCTTAAGACATTTCGAGGAAAACAAAATAGTTCACTTGGGCCACAGTGTGTCTTTCAGGAAAACCTGTTCTGGCACAATCAGGTTAAACTAAACTGCAGTGTAAAAAGCACTCCTATGACTTGAGAATAACATCAGTGAGAGTAATTTGGGGGCTTTTTGGTAGTTCTGTGGCCTATTTTTTATACCTCTCTATTACAAGGGAGAAATTAATAATGACACAACTGATTTTAATTATTTCCTTCTAGTGCATAATTTGATAATCAACAATTTACATAATGTACTTACATTAAAATATTCTTATATTCAAAGATATGTTGACATTCTATGGATTTTAAATTGTATTCTTAGATGTTTATTCTCAGTAAAAAAGTTCAATTTCATCGTATGTACCCAACAAAAAGAACTGGTATAGTGGGGCTAGGGTGAAAGAAAGATACTTCACTTAAGTGCTTTGGGATCAAGATGCATATCAGAAGGAAAATACAAAATGATAATAATCTAGCTATTAATAATATTTTATTTATGGCTTCTTTTCTTTATTTATTCAGTTCACTTAGGAAAATTCAAAACTTTATATTTAAAATGCCAAGAAAAACTTCAGGAAATTCAAATATTATACATTAAGCACAATATAACTATTCGTGTATTTACGCTTTGTATACTGGATTAGAAGCAGAGTGGGACATTCAAATGGAAATATCACAAGGTACATTAAGGTTGCCCACACCACTTTAAAAAAATAGTGAAGATAATTAATATGATGCAGGGATAGTAGGATTTAGTTTCTTGCAATAAATTAATTTGAAATCTAGTGCAAATAAGTGAATCAGACTGATGATGTGCAGTTAAGGTCTTAAGTGCTTTCCAAACATGGTTCTATGTTTAAAACAATTAGGTTGTTTTGAAGAAAGATCTTGTCATAAGAAAACTAGAATTGTTCACTGTTCAGTCCATAAAACATAAACATACACACACACACGTTTGTACACATTATTTCCTGAGTAGCCATGGATAGTTATAACTGGAAATTGTAAAGTCATACTTTAGAATTTCCTTTTAATCATACCTTAAATTTTATTTATTCTAACTTCCAAATGGTTCACTTAAGGTTAACCATAATATCTTACTCCTTGAATAAATATAATAACTTCTAAGCAGTGCTTTCCATTAGAAATATAATACAAGCCACATATTCGATTTTAGTTTTTTCAGTAGTCACAATAAAAAAAAAAAACAAAAGACAGGTAAAATTAATTTTAATAATATATTTTATATAGCCCAATATATCCAAAATATTATAATTTCAACATGTAAACAATATAGAATTTATTCATGGGATATTTTACTTTCGTTTTGTCCTGTCTTTGAAATCCAGTATGTACTATATACTTGTAGCACATCTCAATTCAGACTAGCCATATTGTGCTGGTGGCTTTGTGTTGGACAGTACAGTTCTAAAGGCATCTCACAACAATTTCCTTCTTTTAAAATTAGCATGCTGTGCAGGTTTAGATGTATTATGGCCCCCAAAATGCCATTATCTTTGATGCAGTCTTGTGGAGGCTGATGTATTAGTGTTGATTAGGTTGGAACCTTTGGCTTAGGTTGTTTACATGGAGATGTGACCCAACCAACTGTAGGTGATAACTCTGATTAGATAATTTCCATGGAGTTACGGCCCCACCCATTCAGCCTGGGCCTTGATTAGTTTACTAGAGCCGTATATAAGAACACAAACAGAAGGAATTCAGTGCTGATATAAGAGCACAAACAGAAGGAATTCAGTGTTGCAACTTAGAGACATTTTGAAGATGGCTGTTGAAAGCAGAGTTTTGCTGATGTTTTGGAGGTACTAGCGCAGAGTTTGCCCCGAGAAGCTGACACAGAAGTGTCTTCCCTGCTCCTTTCCTCTCTCTCTTCTCTCAGAAATTTTAAAGTTGGTCACCAAATTAGTGTTGAATCTATCTGATACTGTCTCTTCCATTGCAATCTAGGATAGTGTTTCATAGGAATAGTTCTGTGGAATATTAGTAACATTTTAAAAAAATTATATTTCCAAAAGGTTTGGGAATATATAGGTGTTTTTATTTGGGTGGTTGTTGGTTGTTTGACAAACTTTTCATAATTTTTTAATATAAGTAAGGACTTCTGAATCTTCAGAAAGGATATATATTATCAGTGTTTCTTAAATTTATGTGACACAGAATCTTAATTCTCAGATGATTTTGTAGGACTAGTGTTCCACAGATTATATTTTGGGAAATGCTACTAACATCTAATTTTTTTTTTTTCTACCAACTGAATCTTAAAACTAGCTCAGCAACTTAGGCTGCCTATACTTCATAGTTCTTGCACTTTTACTGCCATCTAAACTATAGGAACAAATTCTTTCCTTTCCTCAAATCTTCCTGAAACAATGTGTTGTGCCAGATTTCAAAATTTGTTCATGCACAGTCTCTTGCACGTTACTTTGTAAACGGAATTCTAAGCAAAGACATACTAATTAGAGACACAAAAGGATGAAAGCCAAGTTTTCAAATAAAACATTCTCAGAGCTTCAAGTCTAAAAAAAATTTTGCGTTTCCCAATTTGAATTAAGAGATTCAGTTGCTAATAAAAACAAAATTAAATGCAGAAATTTAAAGTCACATGATAAAATCTGTCACATACAACTGAATATCCACTTAAGATGAAGCCTAATAGAAAAGTAGCAATGTTTATTATATGCTAAGATGTAATTATAATTCCTCACTAAATTGCTCAAAAATCACAGTTTTAAAATGCATTAGTAAACTTAAGTATGCTCTAATGTATTGAACAGTAGTCAAATTACTTACAAAAGCATATTTGTCCGATCAATTTTAACATGCCACTCGTTTGGAAGGGATTTAACTGACTTCAGATATTTTCCTGCAAAGATAATAAAATGGAATACCAATACCAGAACATATATTTTATGGTTGTAATGTCCACTCTCTCAGCCTATTGTAGCCTTTCTATAACTATCAGGAACTTTCCTATCTGAGCCATACTCGATCAGTCATTATGTGGATGAGCTAACTTCTGTCCATGCACATCTTGGAAACCATGCTAAGACACATGGATTTTCCAAGGTCGTTTTCCTTTTTCTTCTATTTAGAAAGAATTACAATTCAAGACTTCTCAGGGTGCAAATTATAGCTAAAATTAAAACCAATAGGAGAGAGAGAGAGAGAGAGAGAGAGAGAGATTGATTGTTGTTACATAACACAGCAAAACATAAGTTCTTCCTCCGAGTTACATATTGACCTTAATTAAGTGACACAAAATGATATGGGGAGACTCTCCTCTCCACTAACCAGGCATTTAAAAAGAAACTGTATATGTGGTTCTAGTATAATACAATCATTAAGAAACGAATTGTAATTTTCCATAATGTTAATACTCTTAGGGTGTTGGCTCCCTCCCATGCTATACTTCCTGCTTCTAGTATCTGCTTCCATTCAACACGAATAGAGTTACAAAGCATCGGAATATATATACCTCAAAATCGAATTTGAAAATGGCCATCTTTCTATCAATTTTCACCAATTATATTATCAAAATAGAAATCTGTAGGGAGGATGGATAGCAAGATAATAATCTATAATTATGTAACAACTTTCTTGGAAGACTTCAGAAGATTTGTAATCTTTGCAATTTGTGTAACCATTTTTCGGATAAAAAACCAAAGGAAAATAAATATACAGTACCAGAGCCCTGTTTGAGATACCAAAATTTTAATCAGTGATTTGTCCATCAAATGCCTGACAATCAAATGCTTGCAAGGATTCTTTATTCACCTTTTAAACATTACTGGCTCTTAAAAAATGTCTCTTATTTTCATATTCTATTAACTTGGCATGAATTTGCCTGTGTTCAATATTAATAAAGAGAATATAGCATTTTTGGTACTGACCTTCCATCCTAAAAAAATAACTCAAAGCCAGTCAAATATGTAGGAATACGCTTTTTTTAATATCCTAAAATCCTAAATGGAGGCACAATTCAGATTTAGTTGCTTAACGTTATCAGCCTCAATCTAGTGATCTTAAAGAGCTCCAAGGCTAAGAAGCTTCTAGCTGCTTCTGGACTTCAACTAACACACTGTCACAGCAAGCTAAAAGATAATTGTTCAAGGTCACTCATGAGCAGCAGTAGGGAAAATCAAATCCAGGGGTCACATGCTCTTATAAATGTTTTCATATCAGGAACACCAAGAAAAAATGCTTCACAATATACTTCATCCTCAAGTGTATTTATTATTTCAATTTAATAAGCATCCACCATGTAAGAACCTAAGAGCCTAAATGAAAATAAATGACACTTACTAGTGAATAATGGTTTTTTCCAGTTTCTGGTCTTGAAATAAAGTAACCTCATCAAAAGATAAATACTAGCACTAACCCTCAGAAGTCAACAGGTAATGGTAAATAGGAATAAATGGAAAGCAACAAGGAAAACTGCTTAGAGATGTGGGAGATTGACTCTATTATATCAACAATGTATTCCATTTTTTCTAGCTCCTTGATTGGCTGATTGGCTAACACAATTATATTAAATATAAGAATTTCTGTTCAATAGAGTTTGGTTGGAAAAATAGAACAGTTTCTCATGTATATAATGAGTTCTGGGAATGAGAAGTGGCATTTTTCCATTTCTGTAGATAATATATGATGTAAGACATAGCAATAGTGAGGCCACATCATCCCCTGGGCTCCTTTCAGAGAAGTTGCTTTCTGATAGTAGGTTGATCTCAAACCAAAGATGTCCTCAGGGAAATGTCTATTAAACACTTTCTAATAGACATTCTAAGGTCTTGTTTAAGATGTTCCTAATTGTGAATACTGTTGTGCAACTTAGGGAAAAGACAGACTACATTTAAAGATACATAGTTACCTAATGGGGACCAAAGTAAGGAAATAAGGCTGGTCCTCATAAAGGTTTAGAACCAGGAACCAGACATTAGTCAGCAATCTGGCATCTTCTCTCTTCCTCCCTCATAAAGCATCTCATCTCTACTTCTCTTTGTGTCTGCTCTTTTGCTATTCGTACCTCCCCTCCTGCACCCCCACTGCCCTGCACACATACACACACAAACCTGCCCCAAAAGTCAGTGTCAGTTCCAGAGGCTGTCCTTTCCTAAATCTAGCCTCAAAACAATAGTAGAAGCCAAGCCCTCTTTTTGACCTGATTGGGACCATTAGTTAAATGAACTGAAAAAGATAAGAGTAAGGACTTAAGGTGTGTGTGTGTGTGTGTGTGTGTGTGTGTGTGTATAAAATCTTAATCACATTATTTTAACTTAAAATGATTATATGTAAATCATGCACCAACATTCGATACAGGGTATTGAAGTTGGAGGGGAGGGGTGAGGCACCTCTGTCTTCTAGATGCTGGCTCACCCTTGGGAAATGTTGTGGCAGAGAAGGGAACAAGGGCAATGTCTCATTTCACAACTCTGCAAGATTGCAATCCAACTTTAGGCTGCTTGTCACTGCTTCTCTGGCTAGCTGGCTGGAAATCTTGGAGCATGCTATGGGAGACACCCCCCCCCCCCCGCCACTACACAAATCCTTGCCATGGGAACTCCTGCTCCAGCCCTTCTCCCTCTCTCAGAACCCCACCAAGGGAGCCCAACACAGACTCTTGCTGCAGGGACCATTTTCTCTGGTAGGAAGATCTCTTGAGTGTGGCTCTGGCACAATAGCTCAAGTACAATGGTCATCCACACTCAAGCCACAGGAAGCTTGCCACATCAGAGAGACTCCTCCATGGCTGACTATTGCTATGTCTTGTCATCTCTCTCCAATTCTCTTTTCCCATCCTTTGGTTACATTGAGGCATATTGCAAAGCCATTGGCTAAGAAGATACACAAGGGATAAGGAAATATGACTTTCTTCCAAATATATTTAATCATTCTACATGGTTCTGATGGGACTCTACTCCCTAAATTTAGAGTTGGCAAAAGACATACTTCCCCCTTTTTTCACAAATACTGCTTTCACAAAAGGCTGCCAAACTTCTTCTCTTTTCTCTCCTCTTCTCATATTTAAGGGGAGGTAGAGCAAGTGGAGTAGTGATGGGTGGGTGGGTTGGGGGCAAGGGTGTCATTCTGATGGTCCTCACTAAGCCCTGAAGGGAGGTGACTAACAGACATAACAATCCCTTCTGTCCTCACTTTTGAGCCTTTGCCCCAGTTTTAAGACAATAAATAGGAAAATTTCCCTCCAGTATCATGCTACAAATAATACTTAAGTTGGGGGAGTAAGAATTATGTGAGACTAAAATAGAAAATGACCCACAAACATATATTCAATATATTGAGAAAATCAGCCAGTGTGCTTTCGAGAGGGTCCAGGGACTATCAGCTCCTCGGTCAAATAAGATACAAACATTTTTGAGACTTCACTCTAAATTCCTGTAGAAGAGAATTTTTTTGGCTCAGTTTATCAATTGTGTTTGCCCATAGTCCAATAGGGATACTTGATCCCTGAAATCATCTACTCATTGAGGGCTTCAGCAGTTTGAGAAGGAGATTGAACAAGTTCTCTGAGAAGAGTAAATGAAGGCAAGAGGGAAAGAATATGAAGCCCTCACACACTAGTAGATTAGGATAGCATAATGGTTAAGAATATTCACTCTGGAATCATATTACCTAGGTTCATATCCCAGCTATACTAGTTACCAGCTACCAAAGGTGAGATTTATCACTAAAGCTAGAACATAGCCAGTGAACTGAGTATCAATTATAACATTAAAAATTTATAGGTGTAACATAACAGAAGTTTATTTCTCTCTTGAATCATAGTTCAGTGAGGTTCAGAGGAACTGAAGCATGGGGGTAGGGAATCTGCTTCGCACAATTATTTAGGGATCCAGGCAATTTCTATCTTGGGGCTCCTAACTCCAATATGACTTTGGGGTCTTTTCTATTCAATCACCAGTTGGGGAAAGAGAATGAGGATTCTTTAAGGAAGGTCATGGGCCAAGAATGAAAGTGGGGTTCTTCTCTTTCACTTATATTCCATTGGCCAGAACTCTGCACTATGGCCCCATTTAACCACAAGAGAGGCTAAACAGTGTGGTCTAGCTGCATGCCCACAAGACTTGGAGAACATGGGTGCTGGTGACCATTATCGGTCTCTGCCAGTCAGTGTTCACTGGATTGATCATAAATATGATCTAGGAGACCTTGTTAAAAACACAGATACCCAGGACCCTCTATAGAAATGCTAATTCAAGAGGCCTACAGTGAGCCACAGAGTCTGCATTTGCAACATCTCTGATTATTCTTAGGCTCAGGCAAATTTGGGATACACTTGAATAGGCTATGTAATAATCTCAGATCAGGGGTTGGCCACTTCTGTAAAGGGCCAAATACTAAAATTTTCCTCTTTACACGTCATACTGGCCCTGTCACACCTATTTAATACTGTCATTAGAGACAAGAGCTGTCATGGAGAACATGTAAATGAATAGATGTGGCTGTGTTCCAATAAAACTACAAAAAGAGGCTATTGGTTGGATTTGGCATGTGAGAAGTAGTTTGCCAACCCCTCATCTAGACTGACCAATTTCCTGAATTCCCACACTCATAGTTTAGTGTATGTCTTTGGTCTCCAAAATTGCATCTACAGTGAAATTTCATTTGCCTTAACATTCCTTTGGTGGAAAAGAATGTGACAACCAACTGATTTTATATGTTAGCATACAGGATTTAATTGCATTTGGAAAGTGAAATCCCTGCCTCTGTCAGAAATACTTCATGTACTCTCTCTGATAAGTTCCCTTTAAATAGCAAAGTGGGTGTATGGGTAAATATATGCTGCTGTAAGTAAACTATATGAGCACAATGATGAAGTGTTTCCCCAAAATATTTGGATGTAATGCTCCTCACCATTACTTTGCTGAAGGCCAGGGAAAATTCACTGTAATAATTGACTATTGTGGTAGACAGAAGATGGTCACAAATTCTTTGCTATTCCTTCCACTTAGATGTGGAGTCCAATTCCTGTCACTTTAAATCTAGGCTGAACTTAGTGACTTGCTTGATCAATAGGATATAATTGGAAATTACTTTCTGGGACTTCCAACACTGATTCTTGAAAGGCCTCCCGGCTTCTGCTTGGACCTCTTGGAATGCTCACTCTTAGGAAAGCCAGCTGCCACGTTAGAAGTTCAGTTACCCTGAGATTGCCACAGTGTGAAGAAGCTCAAGCTAGTAGTGTAGAGAAGCCCTATGGAGAAGAAAAAGGTGCCTGATGAGTTCCAACCAATTTAGCCCAGTTGGGTGAGTGAAGAAGCCATCTTGGTTTTTCCAGACCCAGTAGACATGACGTGGAAAGGAAACAAGGAACTTAGCCAGTGGCCACTAGTGAGGCCACAATGGAGCCACCTCAGCTGAGGCTCAAAAAATCAAGGAGCAGAGACAAGTCATCCCCACTATTTCTCACCCAAACTATTGACCCACAAACTCATGAACACAGTAAATGGTTGTTGTGTTATGTCACTAAGTTTTAGGGTAGCTGTTACACAGCCAAGTGTGATATTCAAACTTTTTCAGCATTTTAAGATATTAACATACATTTTTGTTAGTAGCTGAAGTTCTTCCAGTGTTATTTGTTGTATATGGTTATTTCTTCAAAAATAATTTATCTTACTTCAGCTGAATGAACATAGATTTTGCTATTATACAGACTTGGGTTTAAAATATAGCTACAAACTATATTTTATTGTTTGTAGCTATATTTTATTGTTTATTGATTTTGGGCAACCCTCCTTTATTTTTCTTTATGTATTTTCAAAACATAAAAATATCTGCCATTCCATGGGACTCAATGAGAATATATATTTATATATGTGTGTATACACACACACATATATATATATATCTCCTTTCTTTTTTTGGAATGATATTATTAATATATTTTCATTTTTATTACTATACTGCAAAAGAGCCAAATATGCACAAATACCCAAAGGAACTATTTTTGTTATGGTAAAAATAAGTTTGCATTTAAAGGAGTAAAATCTGTGGGGATGTTAGATTTTTGCATCTGCTTTGAGACCATTTGGAATAAACTTGAGAAATCTTGTCAGTCATTCCCAAGTATGTCTGCTTGTTCTGCCAGGAGGAAATCTCTTAATGTTTGAATTTAGCCCACTCTTACTTGAAACACTTATAAAAAATAACTTCATAAATAGAAGGAGAAAGTAAACAAAGATAAATCATAGAAATTTAAACTGCTACAGATGCAATAAAAAGAGAAATTGTAGGGGGAGGTGGGAAGAATCTTGCAAATATTTCAATCACATTAGCATGGAGCATAAGTTATACAGGACTGGGAAGATAATTACCTGCCAAGAAAAGCAATTAAATCAAAAGATTTTGTCTTTTTTTTTTTTCTTTTTCTTTTTTAAAAACAGCATATGCAGCTGTTAGAAAATGATGGAAGCTCTAATGCTGGTAAAGTAATAGTTTTGGATTTATTTTTTCTGAAATGTATCTATAAATATGAAAACACTCTGAAGATAAAGCTGTGTACGATCAAATATTGTGGAACCAGTTCCTACTCACCCAGGCATTCCATTCCACCAGACCATGATTGGATATTATTATTTTACCTGCCCATAATGAAATGATTCTTTTGAAATGAGTGTTATCTTCCAACAGCTCCCTCTGCTTTATTGGAAAAGGAAAATCTGTGAATCCTTTCTTGAAAGCTTTAGGCTGTTCATCTTGACTGATTATTCATTTTACTTCAGCCCTTCTTCAAGAGGGTGTCAAGGACTTTTATTTTTTGTCATAGAAACCATTAATTTGCATTTGAAAGATGGGAAGTTGGGAATAAGTCTTCAACTAATTATAATCAGTGACTCCGTCTCTATGCTGAAGTCTATGCACACTTACAAAGGATCAAAGAGCAGGAATAGGTCTGTTTCATTCCTCTTTGTGTTTTCATCAAAATTGTGGAGTTTTTTTATTACTCGCTTCTAAATCTCATTTCTCATCATTTCTTATCTATGTCTTATATGTGAAACAAACTCAGTCTTTCAAAAGTCAATATTTCTAGTTTTCTTTTATAATTACTAGGTCTCTTCTCCCTCCATTTTAAACTTTATTTGTTGTTTTACTTTTCTTATTGTGATAAAAAGTACAGGAAAAAAGATGGTTTTAATGAAGAGGATAAATGAGTATGTTATATTTTCAAATTTATACTTCTGCAGAAATTGAAGAATACCCACTGATACTTCCATAGGAATAAAGTATCTAAGTAGCTAATTAGAATTTAAAATCTCAATTAATTTTTATATCTATTATATCTTTGAAAGAAAACTGTATTTCATATATAGTATTGCTAAAAGATAAAGCAAAGAGAAAATCTGTGAAATACCAAAATAAAATTCCAAAGGAAAGTATTTCTATTAATGTAGGAAAAAAAACCTGAAAAACAATATAAGAAAAATGATACAACAATGAATAAAAACCACACAATTTCCAGTAGAAGAAGAGAATTGACTCCATAATGGTAAAGAAAATGTATAAAATAAAAGAGATTGCAATAAAATAGTGCAAATGACAGGGGAAAAGCATGCCTATGAAAGAAAAACAAAACTCATTATTATAAAGTCACTTTGGAGAAGCGTCTTAGGTTAAAAAAAAAAAAACAACTTGGAAAATAACAATCATTCACTCTGTTGCAACCCAACTCTTGAAGGGCTCTGATCGGCACAGCCCCAAGACCAAAGAACACACTAGGCACAGAGTCAGACATGGGTTTATTAGGACTTACAGATAGGAGAAGATTTTTCATGGTGGCAGCCATTCAAGAAGTCAGCGCTCCACAAAGGTGGGAGTGCAAGGGGCAGCTTATAAGGGTTTAGGACAAAGACATTCCATAGGGTATGAGAATAGAGTTTCTGCAGGGTCTCATGACACAGGGGTCTGGAGATTTGTAATCAATAGTGATCAGGGAGAGGAGTTTCAATGCTTTACAAGATAAGTGGTTTACGATACCATCCGTACATTTCTTTCCTCCTTGAGGAGGTCTGCTGACCTTTAACTTCTGTCCTGGTCATGTGGGTTGCTACATGCAGTGACTTACTCTCAGTATGGAGGGGGAGCCCAGGCCCTGGGTCTCCACACACTCATCAGAGCTCAACCTAGAAACTTTATTTTATATTTTATTCCTAATACAAAAACTGCAAAAAATAGAAGTGAAAGCTATATTAACAAAAAAGGAATTAAGGGATGGGCTCATTAAATAAAACTAAATCCATTTTAAATATACATATCATGTGTATTTCCTAATTAGTATCAGGCAGATATCTAAATTATCTAACCGGAATTCTGGTCTTACAGACAAAGGCCAGAGAAAATTGCAAAGAAGGCACTTCATAGTAACAGATCCATTTTTAAAACAAGATTTTTGGGGGATAATTGCTTTAGGCTTTGTTTTGATCAGAGATTTCCATTTGTCTTTTTGTTGGTAATCCATTTATGCCTGCACCCATGAAGTCTACTTTGTTTTATTGGTATCCTTGGATTCTTGTATATGGCCTTTTCCAAGCCATATACCACTACTGAAAAAGGGAAATGACTCCAGGATTTTTTTTGTAGATCTAGAACAGAACTGAAATGACCATAAAAGGAATGCACGACTTTGTCCCAAATATGATAGCTGCAACGTGGGAGCACAGGCAAAGAACAGAGCAGAAGAGAAATGAGAACTGCACACTGGGCTAGGACTTGCCTTCAGTGGCTCAGGGCGTGAGCTGGAGGAGCACCGAGGTTAGGACCAGGACTGCCATGATCCTGGCCACAAGCCTGAGGCCACCCTGAGAATTTAAGTTTTAAACATCTTAAAGAATAGAGAGTAGACTAAAAAGAACAAAACACAGCAAAGCACAAGTAAATTTCTGAATGTAAAAACAATTAACATTTTAGGGTTGATTTTATAAAATAAATGATCCATCAATATATCAGCACACATTTTCATCAGGAACTGACCCAAAGAGGCTTTGGATTGTATATGACAATGGTGATAAAATATACTTTAGATTTGGTATCCTGTCTAGTAGTATGCTATTAGCCTTCAGCGAATGTTTTCAGGTCAGAAGCACATCAACTCTGAATATTCATATATTATAAAATAAATGTAATTGATTCTGTATGTCTTACAGTCTAATTTTCATTAAATGAAATTTAATTTTAAAAAAAGCATTTTTGCTGCTCTTAGCTCCATAAATAGCCCTACTAAAACATCAGTAAGCAAAATAGCAAGTACAAGAGAAGACATTTTTAGTCATTGGTTGGTTTCTTATCTCTGGTATTTAGACTGGCAAAGCCAACAGCTAATGAATGAAAGATCTATTACTGTACCAATAGGCAGTTCAAGTGTTTCCTTTGGAAATCACAGTAAGACTAATAATAGCATGCAATAATAATAATGAATCTTACTAGCTTTCCATGATAATGATGATGATGTAATCATGCTGTGCATGATTACAAGAGTCTTCAATATTCTATAACTCTGTAGAATATATACATCCATATCCATATCCAATCCAAATCCATATCCATATCCATATATATCTTTCGATTCTGACTGAATCCAAAATAGAGAATGGATAATAAAGAAAGGAAGTCAACTTGACAGTTTAGGTAACTAATGAAAAATGTGTCAACTAAACCCTAGCTGGTGTTTGTTCTGTAATTTAAAATCTTTTCTTGCTAAATAAAATCATTTCATGTAATTAACTGTGGCTTCCCTTATGGTCACATATAAACCTCCTCTCTCCAACACCAACTATTATACAAAGCTTTCAAAATTCCTCATCTAATGGGTTTGTCTCACATCAAAGGAAAGCCATCCGGTTTAAAAAGAAATGATGGAAGTGTTCTATGATTCCTTCATCCTAAAAAGGTTTTTAGGTGCCTTTTATATGCCAAGCACTTAGTTCTGAGTGCTTATCTCTTTTAGAGCTCAACTCTGAAAGGGCTAGTAGGTGTTTCTTTGACTTGGTGCTGCCCAGTAATCAGTGTGTGGCCTCAGTGGGGGTGTGAGCTTCTTTACCATGGTGACTTGAAAGAGAGACAAAGGAGTGACCCAAAAGGAGTTGGAGGAGAAGTCAATGAAACTGAATTCACATCCTGCCATTTGATGTGAATTTTGGCTGTGTGATTTTGGGCCTATAACTTAACATATCTGGGCTTCAGTGTCCTCATTTGTTAAATAGAGTGAGTGATGAAATGGGCCGTTTACTTTGAAATCGTACAATATGATTTTCACAAGCTCATGCCATCTAATTTAAGGCTTTTTAAATTAACAGTGATTAATATAATAGATTTCCATTTGGTCTGCATTTCCCATTCCCTGTCCAGCTCTCCATTTTGGTCCATTGTCCCTATATTTTCTTACCAAGCACAGCCTTCATCATGCCTATACCAATGGTTTTTAAAATTCTTTGGGTTAAAATCTCCCTGATGGAAGCCAAGGACTCCCCTCCCAGAAAAATGCACATGTACAGATAGACACAATTTTTTTCTTATGATTTCAGAACTGGTGAGCACTTGCCCCATTTAAGGGAGATAGCTGTTACTTGACTCTACCAAATAGATGACAGGCAGAAATGTGGACACAGTTTCGCCCATTTTTTTCAAAGAACCCAAAAATCTATTTTTTTAAATGTGAAGACTCCTGATTTTAAAAACTTTTCAAATAATTTTAAAAGGTAAACTTTCTATGTGGATCATGTAAAACACATCTTTGAGAAAATATGGCCCAGGGTGTAGATAAGCAGTTTGAAAGCTCAGCTTAAAGATTTCTACTGCATTTCAATGGATGCCCGTGGACTGACAATTTTCACTCTGCATTTTCAGGGGCATCAGCTTAGACACGGTAGAATGTTGTAATTACCCAGCTACCCAGCAAATTGACATCTCCTTCAACCCATTCATTTTACATATGGGGAAACTGAAATCTAAAGAATTGAAGTACCTTTCTCAAAGTCAAATGGCAAATAGGTGACAAAGTTGGAACAGAAATCCAAGTCTCCCAGTTCTTAGTAAGATTTCTCTTTCCTCTCTCTGGATCTTGTGACTTTCCTCCCTCTTTTTCCAATATGTTCTTGATGGGAAAATTCCAGGCTTTCACATTGCAAACATAATTTTCTCATTTCTGGGGGTGCCTTTCCTGTGATCACTCTGTGCATTGTTCTTATTGTTTATTGATATAATATTTTCTATACTAAATCATATAATTTATAATAAATGATATTTAATTCATTATATATAAACAATATTAGACTTTTAACAATAAGAAGAGAAAGCATGAAATAATGGGTTCTGTATGCCTGTAGGACAATGCCTCCATTGTGTTCCCAATGTTATGAAAAATGTCATTTCCTTTCCTAAATTCTTTGCCTGAAAAGTGTGGTTACTCCCTCCTGGGCACTGTTCAAATCGCAGTGGAAGAATGCTAATCCTGACAGCTCTGTAAAACGACACTCCAACATGTCAAATTTGTTCCATTCCCTTAGATATTTTGTCATTTTCAACTGGCAGTTTGAATTTGGCTTCTCAAATATGGACCAGTTTGAAAAACATAAGTAGCTGATAGTTGTCCAAAATATGGGGAAAAAAATAGTATTGGCCACAAGACATGATCTTTGTTTTTTGTTTTAAAATAGGTTGCTGCATCAGGTATTTTTTTTGACTACAGCTATTCAAAACACTACAGGAAAAAAAATTGTACACATGGGTCCTTTTTATAGTAATGCTCAACAAGAATGAAAATTAATGAATAGTAAAAATGAAAATGATTATGTTTGGAACAATCTACTTGAATTACTTGTAAACCCATTAAATGATAATGAATATTCTCAGACTTATGGGACCCAGGACCTGCATTCCATTTCTACTCCTTTTTCTCTTTTTAGAAAGGAAGAGATTGAAAACTGGGAGTCCTCAGACCACATCTAACCTATGCACATTTTTATATGACCTATGTAGAAAGACTGTTTGCCATGAGGTTGCCATTGGAATTATTGTTTCCTACTTTAAAAAATCATGAAAATCATATGAAATTCTACATACACCCTGGATTCTGACTTCTCTTAAATAATTGGAAAATCTAAAAGCAACTAACCAAACCTAAGCTATCCCTCTCACTTTAAATGGAACACACACCTCCACTTTATACAATCATCAGCATTCTTGATTGTGTTTCCAACTCTGAGCCCATTAAATAAAAGTCATTTATCATCTTCACTCATTTATGTTACTTATGGGACATTTGTAGGCATTTGAAATTGCTGGGTTGTTGTTGTTGTTGTTCTAAATAATATAATCATAGGAATATGCTTTACTGAAAAGATAATGATTAGTCAGTATTTATACCGCTCCAAAGCAACTGGTTATTTTAATGCAGAGAAATAACAGCTTACCACATGTTGATCAGTTATTTAAATGAATTTCCTAGTTAATTAAGTCTAAGTAATAGTAGTGTTGGGAAATAATTCTCCATGGGTCTCTTGTATTTCCTCACATCTTCTGAGCAAGATAATGATTGCTTTTTTGTTCTGGACAATCGTCTCAAGGACATTTATATAACGGATAGCATTGGAAGGTAGAAATAGTGATTCCCTCCTGAGGAAAGGCATTCTTACTGCCATTATAAAAGATTCCAGTTCCCTAAATTCAGGATTTCTCCCTTATAATGCAATCTGGGCCCATCTGTGTCACCTCCTTGTGTCTTCTACCAGCTTCCATGAAACTTCTACAGGCTAACTTGTTAGCTTGCAAATAAGGTAAAATCTCAGACCCTTTGTAGATAGGGTCTTGACAATTAGTCCTGGTCACTAATTTTTATGAATTAATTGAACCCTTGGCATTAACTCTGATCTAAATCATGCCATATGATTTCAAAAGGGCTCATCACCTCATTCTCATAAGGAAAAATATTTAGGGCCATACAAACCTTCTGTAGAAGTGTTCAAAACATTCTGGGTGAATTGTTCATGATCAAGATACTGTCCTCTGGAGGCTATATTCTTTACAACTATGAACATAGGTTTTTAATCAGACAGAACAGATTTTAAATCCTGGTTCCCCCACTTGCTAGCTGTGTGAATTTTGGAATACTTCACTTTCATAAGCCTCAGTTTCCCCATCTATGAAATGGAGTAATACTTCCTGTATTATAGTGCTGTTGTAAGTATTAAATCCAATACTTCTGAAGTATATTAGCAGGAAATTTTGTTGAGAAACTCATGTAGCAGAATAACTTATTGACAAAATGTTTCTTGCTGCTGTAGACCTACCTGAAAGGAATGAAATAGAATGTCAAACTTTCTTTATTATTTTCCTCTTCATCCCAAGTTTCAGGAGGGTGTTCAGGCCTTTATTCCAAGGTTCTAGGCTATTGTTATCCCTAGAGGATATTTTTAAAAATCATTTAAAAAGGCCTATAAACCCATGGAGAGGGAATGTAGACTTGGGAATCAAAGGTAAAAGTATCGAGGGATCAATTCCAGATGCACTGGATTTCCTGGTACTTGGTACTGTGAGTGGAAGGAGACTTGAACTAGATCAAGGCCATGACTTTAAGGCAGCAGAACATTGGAAGGGTAGAAGTTTGGAGGTGACAATGAAGACTAGACTGTGTAGTCTTGTTCTCTCAGTGATGGCCCCTCTAGTATTAAAGAAAGGTATTAAAGAAACAGAATTCAGGATTTGTCCTTTAGGAAGTACAGCACCAGTGGAATAGCCTGGCCTTAAATGACCAGTTGGATCTGAGCAAAGAGCATTTGCCAAAGTGACCAGTCTGGATTGAAAACCAATATCTTCCAATTTTCATGCATGGTACAAGGGAGAGGAAGGATTTTCCATGGAGAGAGTATGGGACTTCTGGCCAACTTTGAAAGTGGGTCTATCCCACTTTCAAAGGAGAGGCTAGGCCTCCCTATGGTTACATTTGTTTCAATGTTTTGAAGTTATTTATGTTAACATTTATTTATGTTAAATGAAGTGCCCAAGTCATAAGACAATGTATTTTCAAACATGTATAAATATGTAATTACCCACCACATCAAGATTTCTAGAACCTCAAAAGGTTCCCTTGTATCTTCTTCCAATAATATTCCATCAAAGGAGATTATTCTGACCTTAATCTGGATACATTAGTCTTGCCTGTTTTTTAAGATCGTGTAAATATCATATAAACAGAATCTAACTTCCTTAACTCAACATTATGTCTATGAATTTCATCCATGTCATTACACATAGCCATAGTTTATTCTTTTTTTTCATTACTGTGTGGTATTCCATTGTATAAATACAATTTATTTAGCCATTTTACAGTTGGTGAATGGTTTGGTTGTTTTCATCTTGAGAAAATTAAAGAAATCTGAATTTTGTTAGTAATAAAATCTCTGTACATAGGGTGACCATATGTTCCATTTTTCCTGAATCCTAGACTATACCTATGGTTCTGGCATAATTATTAATAGTACCCCCTTCTACTCTTATATGCCCTAGTTTGCATGACAAATTATATGGTAACCCCACTCATAGAGAGCTAAAGATCAGATGATACAGGCAATGTATTTTTTTCCTGAAATGGAAGTCCAAGAACAGCCCCTACTTACTATCATAGTAGATGACTGGATCTATAAAGGAGAACATAATTAGAAGAACCTGCAAGAATTCCACGTACTGGGTAGTTATCTTAAGTAATCCATTATTACAATGGCAGTAATTTATTAGAGAATAAGTTTAGAACTCCATTATAGAGGTTACTAAAATTAACTTCATTTTAGGATAGTGTGAGAATAATAGAATACAAATTAAAACTACAGTAAGAGCTCCAGAACAATTTCTTATCCAGAACACTTTTTTGAGGAGCTCTGTGGGAGGACCAATTGTTAAACTTTATCTCTCTGTGGCCTATTCATTTCACATACACCCAGCCCAATGCCAAAAGAACTGAATCCACATCAAGACATTTCACCAAAACCATCAGCAACATCTACCTGTTTATCTTTTTTTTTTTCCCTTATAAAACTCTATTTACTTTGAAACATTTTATGACTGGACTTCATTTGGTCATTTTCCTTTTATTCACTGAATTTGTAATTGATACTGTTTTAAATTATTGGTTGTGCTATTTATTTGATATTACCAAGACTTTTACCCTAAATAACTCAAATTTAGTTCCATCTCCCTCAAAGCACTAATTTAATCAATGATTTCCATACACATTATGCATTTCATTCATCACTGATGAACTTGCATTGAAATACCTGTTTTAATTTCTTCTTGAGTATATTATATACTCTGGACCCCAAACTTAAGTGTTGATGATTTTTTTCTGTTATATAGATGTGTCACAGATGTAATTTGTAACCATTTAAACCATGTTTCTAAGGATTACTTTTCAATCAGTTTGTGAAATTTAGCCCATACACAAGAAGGCATGAAAAATTGGCAAATGGTAAGAGCTTGATGGTCTTCTTTAGCAAGGTGTTAGTATAGCTTCATAGCAAAGGTATTAAATGGATTTAGTACCTTGAAGGGATGTTTGAAAGAGACCATAGATAAAAGCAGGAAGATTAGCTAAATGGAAAATTATGAATGATGTCTTCTTAACTGCCTCCTGATGAAAGGAATAAAGAATTTGGAAATGTTATTTAAACCAGCAATGGAGAGGGATAGATGCTTTACTAATCTAAACAATATATTATTGAAAAAGTGGCTCTCTGAATTAGTGGAAATTCAGTAGGGAAGGTATTGGCAACATTTGCAAAAATAACCACAAAAAAATTCTGCTTTCTCTTTGTTAGTGAGATTGTCTCTTCAAATGATATATGTTCTAAATGAGGAATTTACCTTTATCATAATTATGGTATAATATTATATTTACTGATAAAAGTAGAGTATATCCCATATTATGTGCTTATACAATTACTACAAAAATATTTTGTGATAATTTTTTAATTTTTTTATTAGAGAAGTTATAGGTTTACTGAAAAATTCTGCAGAAAATACCAAGTTTCCATATACCCTTCCCCCATTATTAGCACTTTGCATTAGTGTAGTACCTTTGTTACTTGATGAATAAATATTACAATAATTGTACTGTTTAACTACATATAGTCCATAATTTACATTCGATTTCACTGTATGTGTTGTGTCATAGACTCTTAAAACTGGAAAGGATCGTACAGATTATCTTGTGTAAAGGGTTCATTTCCAGTTGGTGCAGAGAGGTGAAGTGAATCGCATAATGTCACACTGCTAGTTGGCAGGAGGACCAAAGCTAGAACACAGATCTCTTAACTCTTAGTGCAGTACTCTTGATTCCACATCTTCCTACTGCAGAACAAGCAGTCCCTTCCCAGCTTCAAAAAGGGAAAACGACAACAAAAGTATAAGGTATATTTTTCTCTTATTTGGAAATATCTTAAATGCAATATCTCATAGGAGTTAAGAGCCAGACAAACCTAAGTTTAATGTTGGCTCTATTTGCTCCTTGGCCAATTATTAAACCTCTCTATCTTATTTTCCTCATCTGTAAAATTAGCATCATAATGTCTACCTCACAGCATTTAATTTTTTTATTAGAGAAGTTGTAGGTTTACAAAACAATCATGCATTTTACAGGATTCCCATACACCACCCCACCACCAACACCTTATATTGGTGTGGAACATTTGTTACAATTGATAATAGCACTTTTTTTATAATTGTCTACTATGTTTTTACATTAGTAGCCAGCATTTATTGAAAGATTCTATGTTCTAGATACTACATGAAGCAATTTACATGGATTACCTCATTTAAAACACCCACACACAGCCTGTGAAATATGTCCTATTATTGTTGTTGTTATTGTTCCTGATTTGTAGGTTTACAGAAAAATCATGTAAAATTGACAGTCTATTCTCCCCCCCCCCACCCCATCCATTGTTGACACTTTGTATTGGTGTGGTACCTTTGTTAGAATTGATGAAAGAATATTAAAATAGTACTCTTTAGCCATAGTCCATAGTTTACATTAGGTGTATTTTTTCCCATATACCACCCTATCATTAGCACCTTGTATTAGTGTTGTGCATTTGCTATAATTCATGAAAGAATATTCTTATACTTGTACTGTTAACCCCAGTCCATCTTCTACAGCAGGGTTCACTGTGTTATAGTCTCATATTTTTTCTTCTAACTTTCATTCTAGTAACATACACAACCCAAAACTTTCCCCTTCAACCATAGTCACATACATAATCAGCCCTGTTAACTACACACACAATAATGTGCTGTCATCACCACCATTCATTTCCAAAATTTTACAATCAACCCGAATAGAAATTTTGAACAAATTAAGCATCAATTCTGTACAAATTAAGCATCAGCTCCCTATTCTCTACCTCTAATCTATGTCCTGGTAACCTACATTCAAGATTCTAACTCTGTGAATTTCCTTGTTATAGCTAGTTCATATCAATGAGATCATGCAATATTTTTCCTTTTGTGTTTGGCTTATTTCACTGAACGTAATGTCCTCAGGATTCATCCATGTTGTCACATGCATCAGGACTTCATTCCTTTTTATGACTGAATAATATTCCGTTGTATGTATGTACCACATTTTGTTTATGTGATCATTTTTAATTCTTTATTATTTTGTTGCTGCTGCTGCTCTTTGTCTTCTTGCAACAAAATGTTAATAGTATCTCAGACTTTAAAGAAGCTAAACACACAATTTGGTTATTGCCAGATTTCAGTGCATCTAAATATAAAGTCAGCTTATACAGGGTAATGTGCTTTTGTTATGCTTTGAATTTCATTAATTCCATTTTGTCTGTTTCTCTTTTAAATTAGTCCAATTGGGCAATCTTCCAGCAAAGGACCTTGGAAATAAATTTTAGCCTGCATGTCTCCAGGAAATATTTGTATCACCATTATTAAATGCTGAGATTTCATAGACTACATTTGGAGTCTTTCACTATATATATAAATTTAGAGACCCCATCTCTGCTTAACTTCAATCAAGAATACTTCTAGGCTTGTTAATGGCTATTTGAAAAGCATTAAAAATGCTGAAATGGTGTTTCATGGGGAATTCCTAGACATTAGATAACTAAACCAAACTTTCTCTCTTGAAAACGTGAAAACACCATGGCAGTCTTCACCCATGAATTCTTGACCTCAGCCATTGAAACATATTTTGGGCAGTCCTTATCCCTTCTCTCATGCCCTCCTGGGAAACTATTCCAGTAATTCTGAGGTTAATGGACCTCATTAGTTAGAATCTTCTCTATCTGTGATGAACAAAATGGCTTTTCTTTTTTCAAAAACATCAGGAAAACATGTCAAGAAAATTATACAGTACTTCTAGGAAACCATATATTTAATGAAAAACAACATCAAGAACAAAAGGAAATAGAACCTTCATACACTGCTGATGGAAATGTAAAATAGTGACGCCGTTTTGGAAAATAATCTGGCTCTTACTCCAAAAGATTAAACACAGATTTACCATATGACCAAGCCGTTCTGCTCCTAGTTGTGTACCCATGGGAAATGTAAACACATGTCCACACAAAAGCTTTCACAATTTATTCACAGCAGCATTATTTATAACAGCCAGAAAGTATAAACAACCCAAATGTCCATCAGCTGATGAATACATAAATAAAATGTGGTCTGTGCATAAAATGGAGTATTATTTTACCATAAAAAGGGGTAGAATTCTGATACACACTACAATATGGATAAACCTTGGAAACATTAAGCCAAGTGAAAGAAGTCAATTACAAAGACCACATATTGTATGAGCCCATGATTCCATTTATATGAAAAGGCCAGACTAGGCAAATCCATACAGAAAAAAGTAGATCAGTGGTTGCCTTGGGCTGAGCTAGAGTGGGGTGTGGTGGGGTGTGTGGCAGAAAGGGGAATGACTCCTAATGGGTTTGAAGTTTCTTTTGTGGATGATGAAAATGTTCTAAAATTAGTTGTGGCAATGGTTGCAAAAGTCTGTGAATATACTAAAAACCATTGAATATACACTTAAAATAGGTTAATTGTATGCTATCTGAATTAAATTGCAATAAAGTCATATTTTAAAAAAGGAGTGCAATGTAGTGTAACTTGGGATAACAATACACACACATATATATAGTCTATAAACCAACAATAAGCCATTAGAATATTGATTTATTTATTCAATAAATATTAATGGAATGCCTAGAAAAGCAGGAGGAATATATCAAATACTAAAAATATGATAGAAATAATAAAAGAAACAATGAGCTTCATAAAAGAATGAAGTAAATAAATCTAGGCAAATCTAAAGAAGAAGAAAGGGTGATAATATTTATGAGTAAGTGCTGTGGATCTAGAGAGACCTCAGGTCAAATCTTAGTCCTGTCATTTAATAGCTGGGTAACCTTGAACTGGACACTTAACCTGCCTTAGTCAAGGACTGCCCTAGCTTAGCTAATTCCTATCTACACAACAGATACAATTAAATTGTTTCAATCATTTTATATTCTAGAATATTTGGGTCATTTATGATGTTTTTGACAAAGATTTTAGATTTAAAAAATTGAAAAGGACTTTTAGATATTCAAGTTTAACCCATTTCATTAAACTGTGGGTCTTTTAAAGTGATAGAAAAAGAAAGAGTGCATAACCATGTCTGTGCATGCAATGGTGGGAAAAAAACTGGACAGCTATAGAAGAACAAGGTATAATGTCAAATTCATAAATTGTATTTCTAATATTGTGTCTATTATCTGTGTGGTACTCAACATGATTCTATTTCTATCTTGACTAGTATAAATCAGATGAATTGTGAATCTGAATTTCTCCAAGTGAATTTAATAATTTTTACATTTTTTGTCAAGCAACTTCATTTTAGAGTCGCAAAGCAACACATCAACAATCATTGCTCCTCAATTTGCTAATTGTTGAGTTGAGGTCAAGAAAATAGTGCTTCAGAGTTAGACCTGTTCAAAACCTGGTCATGGGACTTTTATTTTTTTTAATTAAATTCAGTTATATTGAGATATATTCACATACCATACAATCATCCGTGGTTCACAGTACCATCATATAGTTATGCATTCATCATCCCAATCTATTTTTGAACATTTTCCTTACACCAGAAAGAATAAGAATAAGAATAAAAAATAAAAATAAAAAAGAACACCCAAATCATCCCTCCCATCCCACCCTATTTTTCATTTAGTTTTTGTCTCCATTTTTCTACTCATCCATCCATACACTGGATAAAGGGATTGTGATCCACAAGGTTTTCACAATCTCACTGTCCCCCTTGTAAGCTACATTGTTATACAATCGTCTTCAAGAGTCAAGGCTATTGGGTTAGAGTTTGATAGTTTCCGTTATTTACTTCTAGCTATTCCAATACATTAAAACCTGAGAAGTGTTATCTATATAGTGCGTAAGAGTGTCCACCAGAGTGACCTCAACTCCATTTGAAATCTCTCAGCCACTGAAACTTTATTTCGTTTCATTTTGCATCACCCTTTTGGTCAAGAAGATGTTCTCAATCCCACAGTGTTGGGTCCAGATTCATCCCCAGGCATCATATCCTGCTTTGCCAGGGAGATTTACACCCCTGGGAGTCAGGTCCCATGTAGTGGGGAGGGCAGTGAGATCACCTACCGAGTTTGCCATGGGACTTTGACAAGTTACTTTACCTTGGTCAATCTCGGTGCAAACTGAATACCCAATATCCTTTCTCCCTTTTGTCCTTATAAATGAACCCCCATTATTTCAGCACATCAATATGCTCAGTTAATAGTGAACCTTCCCTGAGTTGGCTTTAGCCAATGAGATGTATGAGGAAATTCCTGAATGGAGCTTCGAAGAAAGATGTTTCAGTAGGGGCAGAGTCACCGGGCAATCAATTTGGCCCTTTCTCTTCACCCTCCCCCTTTGTTTGTTGTGTAGACACAGTATCTGGAATAGCATATTGTGTATAAGGAAGCACATTACATATGAGGATAGCAGAGGATTTCTTACAACACCATGGAGCAAGCACACCATCCCTGAACACCATACCTCTGAACTTTTGATACATGAAAGACTTAAAATTTCATTTGCTTGAACACCTGTTTTCTATGTTTTCTGTTGCTTGCAGCAGAGCACATTCTAATAGTCTTCTGGTATTATCTTAGGACGATAATTGTACCAAGCTCAGTGTTTTTACTTAGTAAAATACTTAGCAAATGATAAGTGCTAGGAAATGTTAACTACTACTGTTATCAGCAGGGATTCTATCAAAAGCCGTAACAAACATCCTTGAGATCCCTAATATCTGGGACAAGATGTGAGTGGAAGAGGGATAGAGCTATAGAGGTATCCAGTTTTGTAACTATTTAATTTTATAAAACCTAATTGGCTTCTAGTTGTATCTTTATTCAGCTAGGGAAGGCTTTTATATTATACATTTAACCTTGGAGCTACTGCTGTTTTCCAATGGTTTCAAAGAAGTCAATAAGTAATTGATAAATTTTCTGTCACTGTGGACAATTAATAGGAGTTACACAGCATTTTTTTACATCAATTTTCCTGTATCTGAGGAGCAAAAAATTGATTTCACAAACTTACTGGTGCATATTGATTCAATGCCTATCCCTAGGCCATTTCTATTTAATGCTTTTGTACAGTCACCAAAAAAAGTCTCAGGACTGTCAAATGAAATCGAGTTCTGTGGAGTTTTTATCTATTACACTGCTTTGCAAGTGTATCAGTAATGTACTTTTTTTTGGTATCAGTAATGTACTTTCAAGCTGGGAGATGTGGGTATTCTCTCTTCAAATGTTTTCATTCTGGAAAATAAGAATAGAAAATAGCTTAAACTATTATTCATTAAAGTCTGAAATCTTAGATGACAATTCGCAAAGGAATTAGAAGCATATGGTTTTTTGAAACAGAATAGGATTTGTGTTTTCTAAGCTTCTCTCTCTTAGATTTCAATAATGGTTGAGATTAAATAAAACACATGCATTTCCAACACTTAATTTCTTGGGGGTGCTCTCTTTCCTCATCATCCTGGGGAGCCCTTTGCTAGGCAAAGGTAGCTTTCAGAGAACAGAGAAGAAAAGCATGAGAACACTGTAATAAAAGCCTTACAAGCAAACCTAAATATTTCTTTACTGAAATAATTTCCTGTCAACCATTACGGATAAAGTATCAATTCTGTGTTAGGCCCTGTTCCTGTTTGCTAAAATGTCACTATGCAAAATACCAGAAATGGGTTGGCTTTTATAAAGAGGATTTATTAGGTTACAAATTTATAAATGTGTCAAAACTAAGGCATCAACAAGAGGATACCTTCACTGAAAGAAGGCCAATGGCATCTGGAACACCTCTGTTAGCTGGGAAGGCACATGGCTGGTGTCGGCTGGTCCTTTGCTCCCGAGTTCTTCTTTCAAAATGGCTTTCTCCAAAATGTCTCTGGGCTTCTGTCTCTCTTAGCTCCTCTGTCTCAGCTCCCGTGCATCTTTGCTTGTTCTCCCAGGACGTTTTTCTCTAAGCATCTGGGGGTCCTCTCTTAGTTTCTCTGGGGCAAACTTTGGGCTTCTTCTCTTAGCTTAGCATCTCCAAACGTCTTTCTGTCTGCATCTCCAAGTATCTGGGTCTGTGTCAGCTCTGAGCTTTCTTAAAGACTCCAGTAAACTAATCAAGACCCACTTTGCATGGGTGGGGTCACACCTCCATGGAAATAATCTAATCAAAAGATCCCACCCACAATACGTCTGCCCCCACAAGATTGCATTAAAAAACATGGCTTTTTCTGGGTTACATAACATATTCAAACCAGCACAGGCCCATTCTGTGTCCTGCAGTGGGATGATACAATGAGCAAGACAGACAAGGCCCCGGCCCTCATAGAGCTTATTATACTCAAGAGAAGTAAAGGTGGATAGAGAGGGGAAAGGTAGGGAAAAAAATGAATAAATGACATCATTTCAGATAATGTTAATAATAATTAACTGAGGAATAATCTAGTAATGGAAGAGAGAGTAGGTTGTTTGGATGGGAATTTTCTATCAAGATAGAATGGTCAGAAAATCTTTTCTGAGGGTGAATATTTGAGCTAAAACTTGAATGTCAAGGAGGAAAGAGCTGTGCACAGACTAGGTGAAGAACATTCCAGGAAGAAAGAATAGCTTGTGCAAAGGCCCCAAGGCAGGAAAAAGTTTGGGTTGTTCAAGGAGCAGAGAGAAAGCTAGTGGCTTGAGTGAGCAAGGGTCATATGGTAAGAGGGTGAGGTGAGAGCAGTCGATAGAGGCCAGATTGTGAAAAATTTTACCTTTACAGACTGCAGTAAAAAAGGTGTGGACTTTATATTCTGTGACATGAATATCCACTGTAGAGCTTTAAGCATGGGAGTGATTGGACTTGGTTTATATTTTCTATTTTCAAACCAAATGTCCTTAATGAATTCTACATTTTGTGGAAATCAGTTAAGATTTCCAAAAATACAAAGAATGTAATTGTTTCCCTCATGCTTCAAACTTCAAAAGCCTTTGACTTATTTTGTAAAGCAATGGTTCTCAACCAAGGATGGATTTTGTCTTTCAGGGAGAGTTCACAATGTCTGGAGATACCTTTGGTTGTTACAGTGGGGGTGTGCTACCAGATCCAGTAGGCAGAGGACAGGGATGTTGCCAAACATCCTGCAAGGTACAACCCCCTGCCCCCCACAATGCCTATCTGGCCCAAAATATCAATAGTGCAAAGTTTTAGAAACCGTGCTTTAAAAGGAACTCAAACAACAAAATTGGAAGGACATTTATGACATTTGAGCTAACATATAAGAAGTCATTTTTGTTTGACTTGATGCTGGCCTCTGTATTTACTCAAAGATCCAATGACTCCCTATAAATACATATGTACGTACACACATACATATGAACAAACCAAAAACAAAGCAGTCAATCCTTGGATATAAGCTTTCCAAACAATGATCAGTATAGTTGGAGTGAAGATTTCAAGAAAGAAATATTAACTTGTGTGACTATGTTTCAAAGTCATAGAGACTTTCAACCCATTGCTTATCAAAATGATTACATTCACTTTGATTGTCAGGAAACTGTTTTCCAAACTCTTCCCTGGGATAGAAAATCTATAGCTTCTCCAACACCCCTCAACTTAGATGTTATTCACTGCAGTAGCCTTCTGAATGCCATTATCTCCTTGGTGACTAGGCAAATGCTCAAACATACGGCTCTGTTCAATAAAGTAGTGATCGTGCTATGTAAATTTTCATTTTAGGTCAACCACATTGATAGTATGGAATTTATTCTCTAATTGAAATTTACTATCATTTCATCCTGAGAAAAATTTCCTGAAGATGTAAAAGTATTTCATATTTCAGCAATTGAAATTCTATTCTTCATAATTATTAACACAATTTCTGTGTACTTCTCATTTTTGATGCAGTATAATAGTCTTGACAGTTGGAAGAGTTTATGGAATGTGTTATGTTGTATTGCTTAATACCTTATTAGGGAGACTGACTTGCCTCTGAGGCACTTCCATTTGCTATATTCCAATGAGACTGTAAGTTACTTTGACAGGGAAAGCAAGAAAAGGAAGTCTATGCTTATAAATATAAATAAGAGCCCAGACAAAGAGAAAATTTAAAATTTTTCCATAACATACATGATGATTGAAAATATTGATCAGCAGGAGCATAAAACACAAACATATAGCTATTTTCTTTTCCTATGATAGCTTTTCTTTATGAAAACATAATCAAGACTTAGATACCATCTTTGCTAGCCAATATTATAACACTGCTAATGTTTATGAATACATATGACTCATTTCCATTTTTAGCATTTCCATATCCCTAAAAATAAATGCCCTGTAATTCTACTCAACTTAAATATTTTTTAACAATCTACCAGAAGCTGTCTCCTCTGTAAGAATAACAAAATAAGGTTATTTCATGGTTATATGAGATTGTCCTAGTGTAAAATATTCATAGAATTGATTGTAATATATTACTATGTTCTTCAACATGCAGTCTAAGTATGTAAGGAGCGAGAGGAAAGCAAAAGGTTGCTCAAGATAGAGATTTGTTATTAAGTTGAAATAATAGAAAATTAAGAAAAGAATTTTTAAGCAAAGAGAAGTGAAACATTCCACTTCCCTGATGAATTGTTGTAATATTAAAGTTAATTGCTTCTGTTTGGTGACTGCTCCCTTGCTAAACTAGTAGAATGCAATATTAACTAATCATCCTTACCCTTGAAAAAGAATCTGTGGTTCTGCTCTCTTCTCCACCCTCCCTCCCTCTCTACCCCTCTCTCTCCATCCCTCCCTCTTTTTCTCTGTCTCAAAAAAAAAGAATGAAAAGAAAGGGAAGAAAGGAAAGGGAAGGGAAGGGAAGGAAAATGTGGGGGCTGGGAAGAAGAGCTTTTACATAATTTACATCTCATCATTGAAATAATAATAAGGTAAGCTTCAGGAGCAAAGAAAAATAAATTATGAAAATCATAAAGTCAGCTTGTAGTCAAATCACCCACTTCATTAATGACCACTGCACCACACAGCTTGTCAAATTTTACAAACCCTTGGAAGCCATGATTATATTGGGCATAATCTGATTTGTACCCTACTGGGCCAATCTGCTTGGGGAGCTGATAAACCAGGTTTGGGCACTAAGCTTCAGGTAGTTTGGAGAGCAATAATAAGATCTGGCCTGCTTACCCAGAGTAGCTGTTGAGTATCATGCATTGCTACACAGTATGTCACTCTTTAAAGACAAAGAAGTCGTATCCTCCAGCAAGCATCTTTCATCAGTCATTTAGGTCAAGTTGCCAGCGCCTGGTGTGAGTGTTCCTTTGTAAACATACCTGGACTTCATGCTGCTTTGTTATGTGGCTACTTGCATAATTTATAGCCCTAAGTCTTGGCCAAGGATTGTAGGAAATCTATGAGCAGTGTCTACATTTTGTTCTTTCCTTTGGCCAGACATTTACTTTAAAGAGACAATCTTAAAATTCTACTTTCCCACTTTTCCTTAGATTGCTTTTTTGTTAAACAAATATTTAGTACAAAATAAAACAGACTTTAGTCTTCTCTCTACTTTTTCTAACTTGCTCTTTTTGCCTCAGTTCCCAAGGCAAAAAAAGAAAAAAAAAAAGAAAAAAATTCACTTATTTGAGTGTAGCTTTTTTCAACAACAGTTTGATTTTTTGTCTTCATAATGCCTAATGTCTTCATATGGGGAAGTATATTTTGCATAACAGTCTGTGGAAGGTTGAATTATGTACCCCAGGGGAAAATTAAAAAATAAAACATGCAGTTAATCATAACCCATTCCCGTGGGTGTGAACCCACTGTAAATAGGCCCTTTTGAAGTTATTTTTAGTTAAGGTGTGGCCCAACTGAATGAGGTTGGGCCTTAATCCTATTACGGGAAGCTTTATGAAGAGAAAGCCACTTGGAGGAGAAGAAGTAAGAAGTCAACAGAACCCAGAGGACATAGGAGAGAACATCACCATATGACAGGAAAGCCAAGGAACCCAAGGATTGCCGGCCAGGAAGAACCTACTAACCCTGGGAGGAAGCAAGCCTTCTAGCCTCTGAAACCATGAGCTAATAAATTCCTGTTGTGAAGCCACGCCATTGTGTGATATTTGTCATCGAGCAGGGAAACTAAGACATATCCAATGTATATTTCTTAAATAATCTGTTCTCTTTTAAAAGTAAAAATACAAGTGTCCATTGCCAAATCATTAATAATGAGAGGGGGGGCTCCAAAAATCCATACATATAATGGAGTATATTTACAATTAAAATATTGTTGATTTGAATATAGGTATTTATGTACATATACATATCTCTCTTTCTATAATCATCTTTCTTCCAAGTAATGGAAAGAATAAAGGCAAAATTATGAAATGGAATTTATCATTGGCACCTTTCATTCAACATTAAATTTGTAATCAGTGACTTGGCAGGGTCTGTACTCCTTCTACCTTGAAGGAAAATGTTCTGACGTTTATTATTACTTCAACTCCACCCTAAGAGAACACCTTTAAAAACTGAATAACACAAATGAATGTACATCTAATGGTGGGTTTTCTGGTGTTCCCAAGATGATAGTGGAGAGGAAATTGTTCTTTTATGAGTAAGAACTCTGTTTCCTCTCAACTAACATGGCATCATTTTAGCAACCATTTACTACATCAGTAAACCCACAGCTGAATCGTTATTAAAATGTATTTACATATTATAGATTCTTATTTTGTATACTGTTAATGAGACAGGTAAAATACTGTTATGTATCTATTGACATATCAATACACCTGTGTCACTAATATGAATTAATAGAGTAAAATGGAGTCAATTGTTCCTCTAACATTGATTTGCCCCTATGATATAAAACACATTACACCATCCTAGAGAGAAAATAATATGCAATAAAGAGCCAAATTGTTACATGCTTTCTCCAGACATCTGTCACCACAGTACCCTTCTGTGGTGATAGAAACAAAAATAACAGCATTGGTGAAATCAAGCTTGCTAAAAAACTATCCCTGAAAAAGAGGTAAGAACTAAAATCTTTCTCATTATTCTGTTCCCAGGGAATGAAGACATCACCACTGTGGCATGTTCCAGTGAGACTCAGGTGAGCAGCAAAAACAATCCCAAACCTGCAACTCCTATCTCAGAATATCTACTTATTTAGCATCCCTCTGAACAAAGAATATCATATATCTGATTTCCTTCCCCTTCACCTGCTAGTCCCTTTGAGGAGCTGCATTTGACATTCCGTGACAAATCACCTTCCTTAAGGCTCTTAAGTCACATACCACCTACTGCTGACTTGAGGTTTAAGACCTGTGCAAAATTATCATTCGCTACCAAGCCAAAAATGTCCTTTCCAGAAATCCGCACAGCTTTCCCCAAACCTGAGTCCCTGTGCAATTGGCTTCCTTGAGGGAGGTCTTTAAAACTGACAGAAAATAGCTATTTGCCCGTATCACAGAAAATAACTCAGAATAAGGTAATTCTCAGCCGATTTCACTGGAGTTTCCTCATAGTGGGAAAATGCACATTAAAATATGGGTTTACTATATGCTAATTGTTTTCCCCATAGGAAATGAGTTAAAATGAATTAATATGACAGATTCCTAACATTATTTCTAGACATCAATGTGGAATAAAAAATCAAGACAAATACCTAATTCTAAAAAATAGATATATACCAGACATCTTTTTTTTTTTTTTTTTTTTTGGCACATGTGAAGTGATGGACATCAAGGACATATCATAAACATGTCTAAAGTTTTTCCTCTGATAGCAATTTGGAATGTACAAACAACAGTCAGTAATGTGTATAAAAACTTCTAGTTTTCGTGTATTTTTGTTTTAAATAACGTTTGCCATAATCTTCCAACCACATAGGTCAAGTGATGTGATGTCTAAACAATTTCATATCAAAATATCCAATATTCCAAATAGCTTGTGGGATTTTGTGGAGTTTTTTTTTTTTAATGGACAAATTGAATAATACAGGTTCACATAGGCACCCACAAAGAAACAACCAAAGTCTCTAGACACGTAACTGATAGGCGTTTCTACCAGTTCTGTGGTTCCCATTCTCTAAACAGGCAAGCTTAAGAAAACACTTGTATGATGGAGAGATCCCAGTTTCTGCATCCTCCTCACATTTACCACTGGGTTGGTCATCTGTTACAATCTTCCCAAACCAATCTCTTTCTTATTTGTACATGGAAGAGAGGCATTCCTCAAGGAAACACACAAAAATGAGGTGTTTTATGGGTGCAGTCAGAGTGTAACAAATGACTTACAGCAAGTATCTGAAATATAGTGGTTTTGCATTTTCTAAGTCCATTTACTATACTCCTGCTATACTCTGGAGACATAACCAAGAACCTAAATGTTTCATCATGTCCAGAAGACTCTAAGAGATGAACTTTTTATGAAGTAATAAGTTTCCCTGGGCATATCTGTGGCTTCCAGGTAACTGTAACTATGATGGTCATTAATATTGTGGGTTGGTGAAATGCCTTGAATGTTTCAGTTGCAATTAAAATAAATAAAAAGATGCCAAGGTTTACATATGGCACATCTTAGACTCTAGCATAAGCCCCAGTCATGCTTTGGCTGGTATATTTTTTTGTCTTATTTACCTCAATATTTAATATTGAGAGATACAGAAAGATAGTCATATAGAATAGAGGTCATTTATAAAAAGCAAGTGCTATGGGCCAAACATCAAATTTCTAATATATATTTAATAGTAGGCAGGCTTACCTCCAGTAAAATAATGAAATGTTAATGCAATAATATCCTAGCTGTTCATGCTACCTCTATGATAACTCAACCATTTTGTTATTATTATATTATTATCATTAAATTAATCCTCCTAATGCTCAGGACATATCACTCCCCCCCCCCCCCATTCAGAATCCTTTAATTCTTCCTCACCTTTTGCTAGATGAAGTCCAGTCTTCTCAGCCTGGAACCCAAGACTTCTTAAGTCTGTCTCCTACCTACGTCTCTAAATTTAACTTCCATGCTACATTGGATGAATCTTTTCAGTCAAATTCTTCTAGTCATTGTTGCAAGAACAAGATGTCAACATTCTCTTAGGAGTTTGTTCCCACCATTCTTTCTGCCTCTTCACTCCTCTGCATTTAGAAGTGTCACCTTTCTTTGAGACTTCCACAGATGGTGCCAGAGTATGGGAATGGTAAACATACCAGTTTCTCTATAAATATAGCTATTCTAATTATTAGCTTCCAGACACTGTGCTTGGAAAATCCTCACTATATCAGAATTCCCATCCTCAATATTAAAAAAACCAAAATAGAAAAATCATTTCTAATTCTCATACATTTCATTCATTCAGTCTACGTATATTTATCAAGTGTCTACTCTGTGATAATATAATGGTCACTGAGGTAGACATAGGCCCAACCCTAATGGAGGATATTCTGGGAAGGAAAACAACCAAACAGTGAAGTAGGTATTATTATTATTAAATTTCACAGGTGGACAAATTGAGGCTTAAAAAAGGAAGTAACTTGGCTAACTCCACTCTGTAAGCACACTTGGACTTCATTGTTCAATTTTTTCCACCTTGCTCTCCCTCGTTTATCTAACTCCTTTATCTGAATTATTATGGTACTGCATGCTTGCAACATTCATTCGGTGCTTACTCTGTGTTATTTTGCATTGATATTTAAATTTCCACATGTGCATCCTTTCTTCCTAAATACAGTGTTAAGGCCTTTTAAAGCAATGACCCCATCACATATCTTTTGTGTCCTTGAGGCCCAGGGGAGTATCTGATCTAATATTCAAGTAGATACTCAGTAAGCTTGCTGATGAGATGAATTACCTCCCATTTGTAGTTGTTCTCAACAGATACTACAAAAAGGTTAGCAGCAGTGATATTTAGTTCTTAGTGAGCATGAAAAATATCTGCCATATACCTTGCCCAATAGTTTCAGACATATTGTTTTAAAGCATTTCATATATGTTCTAAGGGATATAAAATATTAAAATTAGTGACACGATACTATTCTCTAATACACAGACTTTATTCAGATTTTGCCAATGTCCCAGTGATGATTTTTATAGCAACAGAAAATCCAAGACAATGCTTGGTATTCAGTTGTCATGTCGTGTTAGTCTTCTTTAACGGGGTTGAGTCTTTGTATTTCATGACTTTGACATTTTTAACGAGTGCAGTCCAATTGTTTTGCAGAATGTCCCTCAGTTTGGATTTGTGTGATTTTTACTCATTATTAGATTCAGGTTATGTACTTTTGGCAGGAACGTATCAGATGTGATGGAATGATGCTTAATTCTTCTCAATGCATCATGTCAGGGGATACATGGTATTGATTAGCCCATGACTCTTATGCAAGAAGCATTTGGTATGATTCTGGAAGTCAGTCTTCCAGAATTTACACCCCAACTCCACTTCTTACTAAGTGTAAGTAGGTTATAAGGAATATATTTAACCTCCCTGTGCCTCAACTTTCTCATTCATAAAATGTAAATATTAATGCCTATCTTTCAGGGTTGCTCTGAGGATTAAAACTGTGCCTGGCACATAGTAAACTCTACATGTCATCATCAACAACTAGTCTTATGTTTTTAAATCCCATCTTAATATTCCTCTAATCCAAAAATATTTCTAGTAGCTGGGCATAAAATGGTGCCTGGATGTCTAATAGACATCTCTAAATTAACATTATGCAGAACTGAACAATGACTACATAGCTCATATCTACTGTTCCCCCCACTCACCTTTATTTCCCCATTTCAGATGACAGCAGCCAGAGGAATTCATCTGAAAATATGTCATATTTTGTCACCTCTTGTTTTAGTTTCCTAAGCTATTTAAAGCAAATACCATGAAATGGGTTAGGTTAAGCAATGGGAATTTATTCACTCATGGTTTTGAGGCCAGAAAAATGTCCAAATCAAGGCATCATCAAGGAGATGTTTTCTTCCCAGAGGCCAGCTGCCAGGAATCTTTGGTTGTTCTGTCACATGGCAAGGCACATGACAGCATCTGCTAGTCTTTCCCTTCTCTTCCGGATTTTGTTGATTTCAGCTTCTTACTTCCATGGCTCGCGCGTTATCTCTCTCTCTCTCTCTCTTTCGTTTATGAAGGACTCTAGTAATAAGATTAAGTCCCAACCTGAATGAGGTGGGTCACACCTTAACTGCTTAACTGAAGTAGCCTTGTCAAAAGGTCCTACTTCAAAAGGGTTCACGCCAACAGGAAAGGATTAAATTTAAGAACATGTTTCTATGAGCTGCATACAGCTTCAGACTACCACACCTCTCTCTTGAAATCCTTCAAAAGCCAACCTTATTCAAAATAAAATGTATGGGTTCTAGGAAACGTTGCCCAACTACCTCTACAACCTCGTATCTCTTCTTTGACCCGTCACTCATCAGACCCTTAGCAGTTGCTGTTTTCCCTTCCAGAAACTCTTTTCCTGTAGAGATCCAAATAGCTCATTCCCTCACCTTCTTTAAGAGTTTTGCTGAAATATATTAGATAGGACTAGTCTAACCATCTGTATTTTCCTTCCTAGAACTTATTACCGATTTCAAGTATTTGCTTTTGTTCACTCTTCCCTCCAACCCTCCACCAATGCATCTACCTATAAGCACCATAAAAGCCTGGGCTTTGTTTTTTCACTGCTCTATCCTTAGAGCCTGGAACACTGTCTAGCACAAAAGAGGTGAACATTAAATATTTGCCAAATGAATGAATGAATACCTTCTTTACCTGGAATATTTTTTTGAAAGTAAGCTAGCTTTATTTTATCACAAGCTAATACACAATAGAATTTAGTTATCTATGTTTACTAACCTAGAGGTATCTTCTATAAGGCAGCCATTGTTGGCATATTAAAATTTTATTTGTTTTCGAATATACAAGTTATACAGATCATCATCATTATTGAAGACAGACATTTATTTCTCAGTATTCACCAAAGCAGTAGCAAATGCTTTTGCTGAGCTTTTAAGAGATCACCAAGTTCAGCATAATTGTCAGAACTATAGAATAATCTATTAACTTGTACCTTTAAAAAATAGGCACGTTTCAAGTACTCAAGTAACTGCTACCAATTAGTTACCAACTGACAAGTTTTGGTGATTTATATTTCTGAGTTAAAATAAGCTAGCATAGTGATCTGCTAATGGATAGTATACAACGAGCTTTAGGCTCTGATTTCTTGCTGCTTATTCTGACAACCAGCTAGCTTTTGCTGCCTATTCTCACTTTATAGATAAAGGAAAACCATTTTTACTTTCCATTTTCCTTCTCCCAGTTGCCCCTTTTGTCTAATTTGATCTCAATGCTATTTTTGATTTCTGTTAGGAAATGGAATTTTCTGTATTCAATCTACAATGGTCTATATCTTCATCAATTTTGCTTCAGTGATACACAAATCTTGAAATTGATAACTGCAGCCTGTCAGAAGGTATTTCCATAATAAGGTAGCAATTTCTGTGGTTCATTTTCATGGGAAGTTTCTTAATGAATTTTTAAAGCATGTATTTTTTTTTCATTCTTAGCACCAAAGTCTCTATTATTTTCATAAACATTTTTGGGACAGTATATCCACATGTGAAACTTTGATAAAATCCTTTATTATGTTATCAACAAATGTACAGTGCAATTATTTCAAATCTGTTCAATTAATACTCTATTGCTTTTTCATGCTGGTCAGCCAGTCTTGTAAGCTCTTTGCATAAATAACAGGAGCTTAAACCACATAATACTTGGTGTCTGAGGAGGGGGATTGCTTTGAAAGGCTCAATTCTCTAAGTAAAGTAGTTCTGGAAACTGTTTTCATTTCCTTGATGATAATCCAGCAATTTCTACAGTCCTTAAAATAATATAAAGCAGTTAAGCCGTGGGGTTTCAAGCCTTACCTAACACTGGAAGTAAGCTTAAGTCCTGTTTGGAAGGATGTAAAAACATTTCATACAAAGAAAAATTAATAACTTCAAGCATTTGGATAAGGACAAAATAATCCATATGCTCTAATGTTTCAGTTTATTTGGGGAGCCTTTGAAAAGTGTTAGAAAGGAAAAAACAAACATCTTAAATATACCTTGAGAGGAAAGTTCTATGCCAGCTTAATGGTGCTGGAAGAAACTTCTTGATTTGATAATTGTAGAAATGGTACTAGATGCTAGGAAATAAGACTTACGATTCTCTTATTATCTTAAGAAGGCTCCACCACAGTTTGTTTTAAGGCAGTAGTAATTACGAGCTTCTAGAGCAGAGGTCAGAAAACTACAGCTCTGGTAGTTTTCTACAGATCCAGCTGTGGTCTTGCTATGAATAGTCAGCAGACCCAACAAACATAGAATATTTTAAATAAAACTATCAGATAGAATTAAATATGCCTAAATGATTATATTAAAAGGAAAGATGTCCAGAAATGATTAAAGGTGCCAATCCATGGATTCCAATCTCCCAATTAATCCCAAACAGAATACATGAAAACAATTCTACATCTCAGAACCATGAAAGACAAGATTTTGAAAGTAGCCAAAATAATGAATATTAGATTGATGTTTATTTCTTAATAGCAAAAAATGGATGCTAGAAAATCATGGCATATCATCTTAAATGTATAAGAAAAAATATGTCTCAAGAAAGAATTCTGAACCCAAAGGAAATATCTTTCAAGAATTAGGAGAAAAATAAAGAAATTTTATTTATAACAAATTTAAAATAAAGAAAGAAAAACTGAGAAAGTTTTCCCCCAGTGCAAATTCACTAAATGGAACTCTGAAGTAGACACTACATGCAGAAAGAAAGTAATCTCAGATGGGAAAGCTGAACTAAAAGAAGGAATGAAGAGCAAATAGTAATGGGAAAAACAACAATAACCACAACAAAACATAACGAAAAACGTATTATAACATTAAAATATGGTATAACTAAAATACACAAGTAATACTTCAAAAGAAGAATTAAAATGTTTAAAATGGTCCAAGGTCCAAGTCCTCATATTCTTTAAGAGGAACATAAGTTATTAAGTAACTTCAGAATTGAAAAACTTAAGAACACTTGAATTTCTATGATAAACACTAAGATATGATAACACAAAAGTAAAAAAAAAGTGAAAAAATATTTTTTAAAAAAGTTAATAATGTAGAGAAAAAGAAACATAGAAAAGGCAGGACAAATAAAATCTTCCAGATTTATGAACTGGTGAAAACCACTGGCAGTTTTTTTTTTTTAATTGTAGTAACAAATATACAACTCAAAATTTCCCGTTTTAACCACTGTTATGTGAATAATCCAGTGGTGTTAGTTATTTTCACAGACTCAAAAAGACAAATATTGAATGAATTCACTTATATGAAATACCTGGTAGATTTATTTTAAGGTTTTCTCTGTAATATTTTGTAATCTGATATATGCAAATCTAATTTATCAGTTACATATATTGCTTAAGACCAGGATTGGTGGATATATTGTAGATGTTTAGTAAATTGAATGAAAATTAAGCCATTTTGAACATTTAATTCTGAAATGGCAAAAAAAAAAAAAAAAATACAGCATCATATATTACCACTTACTCATCCTGTCCTATAGCATAATAGTGGATGTTCCTTTAAAGAGTAATGAAAGAAATGTAGAAGGAATGATAGAAATATTACATGATAGAAATATCATATACTTTGCAGCACCTTTGTAATTGAATCATTGAATCAGCCAAGGATCATTGTCGTCATTGGGTGAAATGTTGCTGGGGAATAGAATATTTACATCTTGCCAAAGTGTCACCCTATAGATTATTTATAAACTAAAAAAATATGGGCATTAACAAAGGTGAAATATGGTGGTCAGCACTTTAACCACATGATCAAAGATAGCATCATTTAAAGATGAAATGAGATGGTGGGTTACAGCATGAGGTTCAACATCATCTATGAAGTATTCTTTTAAAAAATTGCAACCCCAATTGAATCAAGCCTTTGGATTAATTTTGCAGTTTACTAGAAACAGCAAGTTCATGCCATGTACAAAAGGGAAACTTCTGAAATACAACTGGCCAGTTCTCCTTACAAGTCAATATCATTTACAAAAAAATAAAGGAAAAATGAAACTAAAGGGGAAATTTCAGTATGGGCTGCATTTAAATAATAGAAAATTATTTTAAGTTTTCTTAGTACAGGATAATGTTCATATGATTAGAATATGTCCACTTAAGTATTTAAGGGTGTGTTAGTTTGATGTCTGCAAATTACTTACAAATGGCTCATCATAGATGAATAAACTGGTAGATAAGTAGACATGGCCAAATATTAACAATTATTAAGTTAGGAGAAAAGACTTTGGAGTCAAACTGTGGTAGTTTCAAGTCCTAGAGCCATCTTTCTCTAGTTGTGTGATCTTAGGAGAATTTTTTAAAAACTATGTATTCCATTTCCTTATGTACAATAAGGTTTATAATGGTATTTATTTCATAGTATTATTTTAAGAATAAAATGAGCAAGGGCATATTACAGCACTCAACATCAGGCCTAGCACAATAACTTTAGCTAATTTAATAATTGTTACTATCATTAATAATAAAAAAAATGATCTAACTTTTATTATCATATGCCCTGTCCTAAGTTCCATAGTATTAATTATTTGGTAGTTTGTCAGCAACACAATCCAAATGCTGCGAATGGGAAAACAGAAGGAAAATGAACTTGCGTACCTCAAATCTATTATCCAATATGACAATGGAGTTGGGTTTCCCAATTTTAGTTGCAAGTTATCACAGGACTCTATTCAATCATTAATTCTCAAAGTTTTGTTAGAATATCATACACTGATGATTCTGAAGTACTCAGAATTTTGCCATATGAAGTTTATCACAAAAACAATTGTTACTTTTCAGCACAACGTAAATGGTATAGGTGTCATGGATTTCTTGCTGATAATAGAAGACAGAGACAGAGAGAGAAATGGTGAGAAAAAGGAGGGGTGAGATACAGACCTTGAAGATAAACTTATTTATTCTGTATGAAAAATGAACAAAACTGGAGACTGATTCAAATTACACTCAGGAACACTGCAGAGAAGCACATTAAGATTTTATAAGCAAAAAAAAATGGTCGAAAGAGTGGAAAACTGGATAGGCAAGCACACATTTAATAATGTCTTAGAAAAGGAAAGGAAAATATGCAACTTCAGGCAGCAATGTTCCATGTGATAGAAAAAATGTTTTTATCTTGCACAAAAATGAGAAGAATGCCAAAAAGCTCAATGTTTCAGTCTCTAGTGTGTGTTTGTTTTTAATATTTACTATTCAGGACATTTATTAGGGGAAATTTTCTCCAGTGTTGACATTGGAGCATTAGACATGCTCCAATTCATTAAAACATATTTTGAATGTTCAAGTCACCAATTCTAAACCAGAGCATGGGGGACCAAGGACTTTCTCTTGAGCACCTGTTGTTTGGCAAGAAGTAGGCATTAGGGCTATAGCAGTGAAACCAAATTGCCAAATCCTGGCACTCACAGAATTAATATTTTGATGGGTTAATATTTAGAGTTTACATCTTATATTTTAGTTGGCGCCATGATTTATGAATAAAAATGAAGCAGAGGAGGAAGTCAGAGAATGACAAGAGATGCCCTATTTAAGAGAGGGTGGTCTGAGTAGGTCACTCAGATTAGTTGGCTTTTGAGTTGTCATGTGTACAACTGAATATAAAAATATAAATATGAAAGGATAAAATAAATGAATTACTAAATTTAGTAATATAGGAATATTGAGGAAAGAAAAACTAATAGCTCCCTAATACTAACTATTTTATTCTTGGTCTCATGTCTTATAAGAAATAATAGATTACCCATGCAATATAGGATTTGGAAATGAGAGCATCTGATCTTTGTCTCATCTATTATATCTGTCCCTTCCTTTCCATTCTTACTGTTCTCATACCACAATAACTGAAATAAAATGCATCTCTGTTTTTCTTACTTCCTATAAATATTCCAGTCTGCCATGACTACTATTATTTTGTTCCCTCTTCCTATAATTGACTCTATATATGAACAATAATTAGGATTATGTTTGAGTTGAATTTAAGAACAGTTAAATGAATTTCATTCCATACAACCAGTATCACCATTGCATAGAGGAAGACGTTGATGCTCAAGTAGGTAAGGTCACTGGTCCAAATTCTCAGATGTACTAATAGACAGAGTAGCAGCCCAAACCACTTGCCAGTTCTAAAGCAGTCATCTTCCAACTTCTATTAAGCAAATTCTAATTCAGTGTGGTTTACTTACTGGTTATTCCAGAAGATGCTGCCTTAGTTCCTACCTCAGTGTTTTCCTCCACAGATGCCACTTGCCTGGAGGACCTCTCTCTACTTGCAGTGACGTTATCAGTGATCTATTTGCAGCTCATTAGGCAGCCTTTCTTGACCACTCTGCCCTTGCAGTTCTCTTTCTCTGTCCAGTTTGCCTTGATGCTTCCTGATGAGAATGGGCTTTGAATATACCCCAATAGCCTTCTTTGTTTTGAATCTTAGGCTTTATGTGTGGCAGCGGTAGAGCTGAGTACTCAATTCCAGAATTCTCAGTCTGCCTTGTTTTCACAATGTGGGTCTTAGCTCTGATACTGAAATATTGGACAAGACTTATATTCTGAGTAACAACCCGGGAAAGCTCATTCCAATTCTCTGTGACTATTCCCTCCCATTTTTAAGCCACAGCAACAATAAAAATATGTATGGTCAAATTGGGTAAAGTGAGAGATATAGAAATGTGTATACATTGGCATTTGGATTATAGCAAATTTCTCCACTCATTTCCAATGGTAAAATCCAATTCTTTATACCCCAGGCTATACTTTCATTTTTTTAAAATCCTCTGTTTTGTGGATATCATCAAACATTAAAATGCTTCTTCTTCAGTGTAAGAACTGGCTGGGCTCTTAGTTTTCACACAGAATGAGAATTCAGTTTTTATTTGCGTTGCATTAGTGGAAAGTTAATTGCTAATGATTAAGTGCAATTTGTTTATGGAAATTTGAAAGCATAGGCAGCAATGTGACAGCCTAGAAGTGGGATCTAGAAAGTTAACTTTACAGGATTCTTGAATGTGGTACTCTTATGGCTAAGCTGTTTTGGATGGGGTAATTATTCTTCCTAATGTGAATCTGGAAAAGTGACTGCAGTAAGAGATCACTGGTTTCAGACAAAAGCATACATCATTTCTATATGGAGGCAACATTTAAAAAAAAATTTGTATTAGAGAAGTTGTAGATTTATAGGAAAATCATGGGTAAAATACAGGGTTCCCATATACCACCCCACCACCATCACCTTGCATTGGTGTGGAACATTTGTTACAACTGATGATAGCACTTTTTAATAACTGAACTCTTTTTTTTTTTAACAGTAGTTACCTTTGTTACAATTGAAAGATTATTAAAATAGTCCATATTATTGGAGGCAACTTTTTAACTTGATTCATGTTCATCTCTGTTTTAAATTATTTTTGAATTATTGAAAGTTATACACTCCCTAACATTTTTTAATTAGCAATAATTTGGATTGATGTGATCCACTGTTTAAGAAAATTTTTATCAAACTTCATGTTGTTACTACAGAACAGGTGCTCATTATGTGCTAGTTTCCTTTCTCTTTTCTTTCCAGAAAATGGAAAACATGGATGTTGAAATATCATAACCAGAAGGTTGTATTTGAGAAAACAGAGTCTGGACTCCACCTCAACCATTTGCTAATCCAATATATTAGAAACTCAGAAAACAGTAATAAGTCAACAGTAATGATGTTACTAGAAAGAGAACTTCAGAATTTGTAGAGGAATTAGGGATGGGAGTAAAATAGGGCCGCCGTTCAGGAAGGACTTCAGTACAAGACAGGGAAACCAAGGCAGAGTCTCAAATTCAGGAGACAAGCTTCAAGAGTTCTTAAATTAGATACCATGGGGGATTTGGAAAAAAAAGAAATGAGATAAAACTTAGTTATTAGAACAAATAGTTTTTTTTCTAGGCTCATGATTCAGGAGCTAGGACGCATGAATGTATGGGGTGAAGCCAGGAAGTGCCATATTATGCCCCTACATTGCCCAACTCTCTAAGTGTAAAAAATGGCAGTGTATATCAGGGGCCTCCAGTGGCTTCATTCACAAACCACTCATGGGGACCACCCCACAAAACTTTTGCCTCTTGAGTGACCCCTACCCCTTTCAAAACTCATACAGGAGCAGCTCTAATTGGCCCTTCAATGTCTTGAATCTACATGACATGCAAATAGTTGGTGCCCTGGCCACTCTTGCTTCAAGGTGAGCCCCAGAGCCACTGTACCCTGAGGCAAAGGCACAAGATCCACATGTGGGCATGAGCTGAGATGTCCCTGGAGGAAATCTGACAAGGCTTCACCAAGCTCATGAAGATCACAAGGCGAGAGTCTTGATTAGGAGAGATCGGGGACCTTCCCATTAGTTCCAAACATCTCAAGGCTTTTTTCAATTTTTCATTCTGTTTCCTCATTTCCCACTCTACCAACATTCTTCTTTAATCTGTCTCATTTTTCCTTGAGCACTATGAACATTTCCCCCATGAATGGCTGAGTAATGCTCAGGGAATTTCTTGATTTGGGTCTTGGAAGAGTGGGCTCCATGGCCTTCATGGTTTCTTCATAAAACTGCTCCTGTTGATTGGCAATGCTCAGGAAAGGAGGGGGCTCTCAGGTGTCTTGCTCAATATCAGGTAACCCTAAGATTTTTCCAGAATGGAGTTCACAGTCCCACCTCAGTTGTCTTGGAAATAACCCCTTCTCTTCTCTCTCCAAACACATTGGAGCATCAGCTTTCCTCATGACCCTTGTATCTAGGAGTTCCTGAAGAATAAACTAAGGTCTAAAGAAGTCTGTAGATGCCACATAGTAGGATTCAGGGTATTCCCAGAGTAAGACCAGTGAATGATGAAAAGAAAGACAACCTTTAGGGAGAACGGAGTGTGAGAGGATGGAAGCGACAAGCTCTTGCCATATAACTGCCTACAGGAGAAGGCTGAAATGAGCAAGCATGAGTCTTCCAGGCCTAAGAGTGTTGGAACAGAAGACGCCAACCTACAGGGACCCAGTGGAGATGAGGTCTCTGGGCCAGTGTTCATTAGAAAGAGAGGCAAGTCAGGCTGAGTCAGCATTAAGGAGGCATATGTGTTGGTGGAGTGGAGAGGCCAGTGGCTGGAGATGCAGGCCAGTGATTCAGTGGGATCTACGGGGCAGATGGGCAGAGTTTGGGGAAGGAGTGATATCCTGAGAGCATGGGGTCAGGGAGGACACCTTTCTCTTGACTCTGCCTTGACCCTGAAAGAATGAAGGACTTGGATCCAACTCTCACTCTCTTTAGGCATATTGCAGCCTTTCATTATTCATAAATAATATGACTTTCTGCCTCAAATTCACAGGTTTCTGTGTTTCTTACCTGTTATACTTTTTAAACTGGGTAAAGTATTTTCTATTGTTCCTACTTTGAAGAACTCAAAGAAGTGCTTTGTTGACATGATCCTCTACTGATATTGCAGTCAGCAACTTCTGCTGAGGGCAGTGTAGTCTCTGACCTCTGGATGCCTGTCCTCCCTCATGTAGGATTCTCACTAAAATCAAAGAAAATAAAAAGAAAGAAATTTAAAAAAACATCAAAGACATTTCTCTTAATGTCAACAATGAAAAACTTTTATAAGCATGGCTCAAAAGGCATTGAAAATACTTATCTATAAACTCAAATACATATGTTTTAACAAGCTCATTTGTAAAAATGTTGACTACTCTGGGGATGAAAATATTCTCCACAGAGATATGGTGAGAGTTTCAGTGACAGTCACCATTCTCAATAGGCAAAGACTTCATTGCATATTACTGTTGAGTTAACTAAGCATATTTAGTGACCAGCACCACATCATCAATATACCTGAAAAATTACAGGTTACATTATTGGGAGATATTCAAAGAGTGAATTATTGTTTGGTATAAGCTTTAAGACAGATATTTGACTTCATTTAATAGCAAGATTTTCATCAAACACTGAGTGATACCCACCTCTCCCTCTATTTGCTTCTCTCTGTTTGTTTCTCCATATACTCTCCTTTCTGTAGGAGGAATCATAAAAGAATTAATGGTAATTAATTGTGGGGAGACAAGTGTGTTGATTTCAGTTTTTATACTTTTACCCTTTATACCATTTAAATTTTTCATTTGTATAAGTGTATATTACTTTTTTTTTGAAAACATGCTAAGAGTGAACTTCTGAGCCAGGAGATTATGCAACCTTCTCAGCTCCATTTTTAATGCTTTGGTAGAAGATAGATATGTTGCAAAAATATTTACAAACCTAGCTGCTATGTTGCAGACCCTGAGGCAAAGGTTCAGGAGCAAGTAGTTAATTTGGGAGGTGACCCCGAGGCACTGGTAGAGGATCAGGGAAGTGAGACAGAGAAGGGGAGGCAGCCAGGAAGTACACCTTATATCAGATCAATCCTCTGGATCTTTGTCCCCTCAAGCATTTAGGGGTCAGTGTGGCCCTATGTTGTCATCCTGCTGGAGGGATCATCGGATGAGGGTGGCTCCCAGGAGAGCTATTCTCAGGCCTTTCCAGCCTGCTAGGGGCCTGGGGAGAGCAGGCTCTGGATGCCAGACAGAATCTGCAGGGATTTGGAAGTCAGAGCTGTTGTGCAGAACAGTGGTAATGCGTGAGGAGGTATGGGCAGGAAGGTAGGGATGCTTCAAATACCTTGGTGTTTTACTGGAGTGGTGGTGCACTTTACCTTAACTTCTTTTGATCTGAAGTTTCAAATGCATCTTTGGTCTCTACTGCTTGGATTTGACCACTTATCAGTATAGAGGGATGATGGGGAGTCTAGACAGGGCTTCTCTAGAAGGGAAATAACTACTCTGAGGATAGGCAGAAGTCAGATAACTTCAGGAATAGCATGGGTGTAATGTTCACTTTTGTTTGCCTTCCGGAAGATTTTCTGCTTCCAGAAACATCCTGAATTTGTACTTGGGGAGGTCCCCTCACCCCTGCAGATACTCTCAATCCACACAAATTGGAATAGATATATGCAGTTTATCCAGGCCTTTGAAAAAATCAACTGAGCAAGTGTCAACCAGATTTTCTGTAAAGAGCGAGATAATAAATAGTTGAGGTTTTGTGAACCAAGAGGCAAATTTGAGGACGTTATGGAAGCAGTTATAGAACAAGGGGAAAAATTTCACAATAATTTTGATTGCAAAAATTGAAAATTTACTAATTGAGTGGTTTTTTGTTTTTTGTTTTGTTTTGTTTTGTTTTGTTATAGAAGTCAACTACTGAGAAGAAAGAGATTCTTTTCTCTTTGGCAGATAAGATTTCACTTAAATTGTGTTAAAATTTAGAATTCCCTATCAGCCAAATCAACTTGCAAATATTTGTCAGTTAATGCTGATCTGTAATGAGATTTTATGAATTTCATCTTTGACAATGAATGTATTTACACAGGTAGGCACTGCCAAGTTCTAATAGCAATTCATAAGCATTTGATTTTAATTGAGGATGTGCATCACTTGAAATGTATTTATAAAGTCTGTTAGATTCTTCTTTTGATATTTGCCTTTTAACATGTGTTTACAATGCGGATTAATCACCTGCAATTGAAGATTAGGTGGAAGCTCCTCAACTGTGTGGTTAAAAGGATTATGAAATACGGAAATTTTTTAATTTATCTTGAGGTATGAAAAATGCTGCCAGGACTGTAGCTTGAGCTTAGAAATTAGATTTGCTGCACATTTATGTGGGATTGGAGATCTCACTTCTTAGTTTAACTTTTAACATTGTAGGAAGTGTGTAAAGCAGTTTAACATTACTTATGATTCAAGCAGTGTTGTTTGTTTTCAAAATGACTTTACTGCAGCATAATTTCACATATCAGCATGGTTTTGCCTAGTAATTTTAGGCTTAATTCACTAAGTAACATTATCAAGCCTACAGTAAAAACTAACTTCAAAAACATTTAGTGTTTCATAATAATGGTTGAAACTATTACTCATTCAGAAAAATTTCAGTCTCAGGGCTAAACTCAAAGGAATGGAAATAAACCTTTATCATTGGTAAACGATCAGATTTCTGTTTCATGGGGCAAGTCAGGATATTCGGCTTCTATTTCTCACAAGAAAATTCAGAAAAAACTCATGATGATTAGTTCATAAGACTGAATGAAGATCAACATTGACACTATGAGATCAATAAAATATAATAGATTCAAGTGTTTTCTGCAGAGTACCTGTTGATGAACAATATCATGAATAACCATAGGATTTAGACATCTTACATTTCCAAAGGCATAGTAAATGTGTCCAACTAAACCTATTCCTGCTCCACACATATTTTTTCTACCTTTAGTTAAAACACATCTTAGTAGATTCCACTTCAGGTTGTACTGAATTAGTGTTTTCTTAAATTATTTGAAAGTATTCTACCTTGTAAATGTTCCACAGAGACTATTCATAGAGGCTAATTCTTGAAGCACTTCAAACTCTGCATAACACCTTAAAAAACAAGTGAATGGATTGGTAGCATCTGTCAACTCACCAGTACCCAAGGAAATGCACTGAAAGTGCATTTGCCTTGGTATTTTAATTGGCAATTGATGTTGTTGCAAATGTCCTCAACTCTTCACATAAATGTTCTTAGCAAAAGGCTAATAGTCTTAAAAAAGTGTATTTTCTGTGGACAAACTTCTTGAATTGTTAAATTCAAACATGATTTAATTAACACATCATGAGTAAACGGTTTTTCTTGCTTAGTTAACAAATGAGCTGTCTGAGAGTTTACTTTGGTTGTATCTTCATGTCCATTTTTGTTGTTGTGAAGAATTTCTGCTGAGATGAGACATTGTTTTAAAACTTTCTTTTCCTGATCATTATTTTCCTGTGTGCTATGGATATTGTGATGCCTGCTTATTATGGCAATATCAATATATGATGTGTTCTTTTATCACATCTGTAGTGTCATTGCGTGACATTCATAATGATGTGGATTCCATAATAAAGTATCTCATGATCCACTATTCATTAAATGTGTAGTATTCTGTATTAGTTTTCTGTAGCTGCTTTAACAAATTACCATGAGTTTAAGAGGCTTAAAACAACAAAAATTCATTCTCTTACAGTGCTGGAGGTTCAAAGTCTGAAAAGAGGCTTATGGGTCTAAAATCAAGGTATTAGCACAGCAGTTCCTTCTGGAGGCTCCAAGGGCTTATCTATTCCTTGCCTCTTCCAGTGCTAGAGACTGCTGGAATTTCTTGGCTGTTAGCTGCATCATTCCAATCTCTGCTTCTCTCATCACATTGCCTTCTCTCTCCATCTGACTTTCCAGTGTCCCTTTTGTAAGGACCCTTGCAATTACATTGGAGCCACAGGGACAATCCAGGATCATCTCCACATCTCAATATCCTTAATTCAAGCACATCTTCAAAGTCTCCTTTGCCAAATAAGGTAACATATTCACAGTTTTCAGGGATTGGAACATGGACATATTTAGATTATTCTGTCTACCACCCACTCAAAGTCCACTTTTATTTTCTTGTTTTGAAATCATGGGTATGCACCAGTAACAGAAAAGAAAGAAATTAAACATTGTAGAACAATAATATACATTTTGAAATGTTGTCAACTTATAACTGTGTCCCCCTACCTCTCCCCTCCCCTGGCCCCTGGTAACCTGTAGTGTTACTTGTACACCAGTGTTAATAGCAGTATTGTAGTGTACGAGACTGATGAGAATGTCACATATGGGCTTGGTTGAAACTCCTTAACTGCCTTTTGTGTCATCAAAGCAGCCAAAGACAATATGCAAATGAATAAGTGTGGACATGTTATACACTGAAATTTAAATTTCATATAATTTCATGTCTCGTGGAATATTAATCTTCTTTTGATTTTTTTCCAACCTCTAGTAACATATAAAAATGATCCTTTGCTATCAAATCATACAAAATAGGTGGTAGGCATGATTTGACACTTAGGCCATAGTTTTCTGACTCTTCGCATAAACCAATAGACAACACAATAGCCAGACAAGAGCTGCAGATACACTTTGGAAGACTAAGTTATTTAAGAAAAAAAGAGAGAGCTGATAATTAAAAGTAAAGAGATGCCACATGAAAACCTTGCTTTCTGTCTCTTCTTATAAAACCTGAAGATGCAGCAACATGGTGCTTACATGACAGTATTCCCACATGGTAACAATTTACCTCTTTTGATAGAACTGCCCATCTTTAGGCCTTTGAGTTTGCAACCCAAGTTTCTTACTCCTTTAGGTTTTCTCTTAAGGCTAGATGTCTTAAATTCTTTCAACAATTCCTTCTAGGCCATAATTTCTCAACCTTCTACTATCTGGACCCCTTCCTTTATACCAGCTCCATTCTTTCCTAAAGCATGGCATGCAGAACATTTCCCATTTTAACCACTTTCAGCATTATTAATTATATTAACACTATTGTGTATCACCTCACACAGAAACTTTGTACTCATTAATCAATAACTCCCCCTACCTCTCCCCTCCCCTGGCCCCTGATAACCTGTAGTGTTACTTGTACACCAATGTTAATAGCAGTATTGTTCACAATAACCAAAAGGTAGAAACAATACAATTGTCCATTGATTGCTGAACAGATACCAACAGGCTATGAAATCGCTGTGAAAAGGAGAGAAGTTCTTATACTTGTAAGAACCTTGTAAACATTGTGTGAGTGAAATAAGGCAGACACAAAAGAACAAATACTCTATGAGTCCCTTTATATGAAATATCCAGAATAAGAAAATTCGTAGAGCAAAAAGTATATTAGAGGTACATTACCAGGGCCTGGAGGTAAGGGGAATGGGGAATTACTGTTTAATGGATAAAGAGTTTCTGCTTGGGGTGATGAAAAATTTTAGTAAATGGAAGTTGATGATGGTAGCACACTTTGTATAAGCAATGCCACTAAATTGTACACTTAAAAATGGCTATAATGGCATATTTTGTGTTACCATGTTACCACAATAAAAAATTTTAATAGTTGAAAGAAAGCATAGGCCAAATTCTTTTTTTTCTCAAATTTTAAGGTGGGAAAAAAGTGCCTACAGTTAATCAATAAAACTTACATCACTCAATTTAGATAAAAAATTTTCCTTGTACATCACATTTTAAAATACAGTTTTGTTTTCTATTTAGGAAATGTGGAAAATGCCTATTTATAATGTCTTCAGAAGGATACCCCATTTTGCAATATGTGATCTTCCAGATTCTTTTGGGCTACAGATGTTGAGAGGTATTTCATGGCATTTGCATTTCTATAAATCAGTGTGTCTGGCCGGGCCATCCATTATTCATCTTTCTGACATCTTACCAAAAATTAGTAGAGGGGCAGGAATTCTTGCCCTGTTAATTTCCACAAAGCAGCCGTGATCATAGAAATGTCTTCTGGAAATGATTTTGAAATGGAATTGAGACTGCCTTTGGAAGTGACACCAGAGGACACACATCCACCCTTGTTCTGTGAGTTAGAGGACATGAAGCAGACGATTGAGAAAAGGAAGAAATGAGGGTTCTATGCCAGACTGGTCATATTTAGAAGACAGTTTCAAATTATAACCATTGTTCTGTGTGTGCATTTTCTTCCTCACTACTCTCTATATCATTGACAATGCTAAGTACTTTTTGAAGTATCTTCTCTTTCTAGATGTTGTGAAGTGCCTGACATGTGTTAAAAGTAGATTATGGACGTAAAAGAACACATTTTGGAATTATCTTTTTGTTAAAATTCATATGAAATATTGTGGGGTTTTTCGGAATGGACAAGCCACCTCTCTGAGTAGTACACATTTTGTGCACTGCTTTGGGGGAAGAGGGAGAAGGGAGTGCAAAGGGCTCTATGCCAGTGTGTTCTTAATGAGGCAACATTAACCACTGTCGCCATGTTTGTGCATTTGGTTTTACTTTACTGTGTATATAATGTGTATGGTGGACAAACAAGTCCTAAATTTTTTATCATCATGTCTTTCTAGATGTTAAAGGACTTGCCAGTGTATGACAGTAATTCAGTTAGCAAACTAATACATTTTGTATATTTCGTGTTAAAATTTATAGGAACAACTTTGTTCTGAAAACGATAGAATTTGACTTCTAGAAGCAAAATTGTTAAAATACCCTCTAAGCATTGCAGATGCCACCCCTGGATTGATAGACGTGAGAAGGGGAAGGGTTCTTGGGCAGAATGTTCCTATTTATAAGACATTTTCAGATTATATCCTTTGTTACATGTGTATAATTTATTCAATGCCACTGTGTGTATCACGGACAAATCTAAGTCCTTATTTGAAGCATCTAGTCTTTCTAGATGCTTAGAAGTATACAGCGTATGTTAAAAGTAGAGACTATAAAGTAACACTTTAAATATTTTTTCTGTTAATAGAGAGGAATGGCTGTATTGGGGAATGGCATTGTTAAACTGGATGTCTTGGAGCAGTGTGCTGAGGTGGTGGTGGCAGCAGGGAAGGCAGTGCAGAGAGAAAGGTTCTTTGTTAGACAAGTTCAGATTGTCTGACCATTGTTCTATATAGGCATTTCAGCTATTGCTGTGTATTAAAGAACAAGCCCTACTGTCCAAAGTATATTAAAAATAGAGGTAGAAAGATAATCCCTATAGAAATGTCCTTTTGTTAGTTTATAGGAAGGACTGTCTTTTTGGAGTGACCTTTGCTAATCCACCTCTTGGAGCTGGATACATTTCTGTACTTAGTCACTGAATTGGTGGAGGAGGAAGAAGAGGAAGGGCAAAAGGAAGAGTCTTTGCTAGTATCTCTCTACCTAGAAGACAATTTAAGATTATAACCATAGTTCTATGTGCATTTTAAATAAAATACCTGTGTTTATTGTGAATAAAATTCATTCTTTATTTGACAATATCTAAACTTTTTAGATATCTTGAGGTGACAATGTATGATAAAAAGTAGAGCTAGTGTGCCCAGCCTCTGTCCCGCTTTTTGGGTTTTCAGCCTTTTCTACGGTTGCTGGTCAGAACCCATCCAAGCAGCCAAAATGGTGCAGCAGATCAAAACCAAGGAAGATTTTCAGGCAGCCTTGGAGGATGCTGAAGATAAACTTGGAGTAGCTGATTGCTCAACCACATAGTATGGGCCTTGCAAAATGATCAAGCCCTTCTTTCATTCCCTCTCTGAAAATTATAACAAAGTGGCATTCCTTGAAGTAGATGTGGATGACTGTCAGGATGTTGCTGCAGATTGTGAAGTCAAATGCATGCCAACATTTCAGTTTTATAAAAAGGGACAAAAGGTGGGTGAATTTTCTGGCACTAATAAGGAAAAGCTTGAAGCCACCATTAATGAATTAAGCCAATCATGTTTTCTGAAAACATAACCAGCCATCAGTTGTTTAAAATTTACCTTGTAACTTTTTTATTTACAAAAAAGAAAGATCACGTATGAAGACTATATACCCAACTGCCATCTGATTATAAATGACAATAAAATATTAATTCTACCCTTAAAAAAAAAGTAGACCTAGTGTATTAACAAATCTATAAATATCTTTTTGCTAATAGGAAGGAAGCATCTTTGACATGGAGTTGTTAAACCACCTCTGAGCAGTAGGCATCAGGACTTGTTCTTTAGTTTGGCTGCAGAGAGGGAGAAGAAAGTGCAGGGGGAGGGATGTATGCAGATGTGTTCATGTTTCCATTTTGATGTAACCATTGTATGTGCACATCTCATGGCTGTACCATAGGAAATTGTTAAATAATTCATGGAAACATACATTGCTATTATTTCGATATAGATCTGACAGTGAATTCTCTTAGATACATTATACTTATTGTTCTCTTGCTTTATGTCTCATTTTAAATTGAGCATTAAGGGAATGCAGCATGTGTAACTCTGCCAATATCTATAGACGCCTGTTGCATTTTCGTCTTCTATGAAATTTTTGTCCCCAAGAAAGGCAGTATATTTTTCCCCCTGTAATCTTAGTTATCCCAATACTCATGGCTTTGGGACCTTGAATTGTAAATATTCATGAAAAAGCATGATACATTCTGTGTGATCTCAACCACATAAAAATGTATCCTCAGTTGTGTATATACACATAAAAGACCTAGAAGGATATGTCAAACTGTAAACTGCTTGTGATTCTGGATATGTTTTGTGCTGTTCACTTCTTGTGCTTTTCATTTTCTATATTGCACAATTAAGTTAAAAATTTGAAAAAGAAATTTATCTTAAAAACCTTAAATGGTAGGGGGAGAGAGAAATAGAGAGAGGGAAGGAGGAGTTCACTAGACAGATAAGTGGAATAAGGGCAATCCAGGAAGAACTCGGGTGAGTAAGAAAAAATAATGGCATGGAATGCATAGCCCATTAGGGCATTTTTCAGTTATTCATTATTGACAGAAGGCAAAGGAAGAAATAGGAGGTGATATTGAAGTGGGAGTCGGGACTTAACTGTGTGTATGTATTTGTGTGTGTGTGTGTGTGTGTGGCTACATGAGTATGGATATTTGTTAGATCTTTGTCTCTAAGAATTATAATGACTACCCAGACTATTTGTGTATATATAAAACATAGCAATACAGGAGAAAAGCAGAGTGAGTGACAGATGGCTACTATATTTTCTTGTCCCCCCCATTGCCTTAGCACTCTCTCCCCCTACTCTGTCCCAAACACAGAAACAAACAGAAATATAATTGAGCCAGAATAAGGTATTCAATTAGTATGATCCATATATATTAATGACCTTGTAAAATTATAATAGACTCAAGTCTTTAATTATTATCATAGTGATTGACTCTAATGATAGATTCAGCAAATTGCCTGAGTCTAATATACTTTATTTATGGAGCTATAATTTACATGTAGTAAAATACTCTTTTTAGTATAAGATTCTGAGTGTTTGGCACACAAATACGCATATATTCCGACAATCAAAATTTAGTACAGTTCTATCACCCAAACATATAATTACCAAGCTGATCAAAATATAGTATGGGTCTATCATCCCCCAAAATTTCTTCATGCACCTTTGTGATTGCTCCATTCCCCATAAAGTCCCTCTAGTTTTGCCTTTCCAGGAATGTAATGTAAATGGAATCACACAGTTTGGAGACTTTTGAATATGGCTACTTTCACTTGGCTTAATGCATGTGTGATTCATCCATAATATTAAATGATTCAGTAGGTCCTTCCTTTTTATTGCTGAATAGTATTTGATTGTATCTTTGCACCACAGTTGATCCATTCACCAGTTTAAAATCACTGGTTCTAGCCAGGTTTTGTCAATTATTTATAAAGCCACTATACATATTATATAAAAGTTTGCTTGTGGACATAAGCTTTCTCTTATGTAAATATTTTAGAATGGGATTGATGGGCAATATAGTAAGTATATATATATTTTTATCTTTATTTTTTCATGAACGGTTTTGACTGTAGGTCAAATGAAAAAATGGATTTTTGATCATTCAGTAGTAAAATGACTCTTTATAGGCACCAATATCTTTTTCCAACCTTCTCTTTTAATATCTCTTTGCAACCTTCTCTTTTTTTTTTAATTCAATTTTATTGACATATTTTCACATACCATGTGGTCATACAAAAGCGTACATTCAGTTGTTAACAGTACCATTACATAGTTGTGTGTTCATCACCATAATTAATTTTTGAACATTTTCATTACCACACATACAAAAATAGTATGAATAAAAATTAAAGTGAAAAAGAACAATTAAAGTAAAAAAGAACACTGGGTGCTCCCCTCCCCCCCCATTTTTCTACTCATCCATCCATACACTGGACAAAGGGGAGTGTGGTCCATATGGCTTTCCCAATCCCATTGTCACCCCTGCAATGTTCTCTTTTAATATCTTTTTCCAACCTTCTCTTTTCATCCATTTGTTCTCTGGGTCTAAGGTGAGTGTCTTGTAAACAACGTATATTAGAGTCATGCTATTTTATCCATTTTGCAACATTGTGCCTTTTCAATTGGGGAGTTTAATCCATTAACATTCAGTGTTTTAATATAAAGTTGTTACTTCAGCCATTTTGCCCTTTGGATTTTGTGTTATATCTTCCTTTTTGTCTCTTATTTCCTTTTTTACAACCTTCTTTTCAGTATAGTTGATCTTTTGTGATATATATGACTGATCCTTTCCACATTTCTGTTTCTGAATATATTTTTAAATACTTTGTTTGTGGCTTCCCTAGGGTTTATAATACACAGACCTGCTGAAGCTATCACATCCTGTTTTAAAGCCTTTCATTGATTAGTTTAATCTTCTCTCACTGCAGAAGACACTCCCCTTAGCTGACTGCGGATGTAATTAGCCACAGATGCAATCAGTGTACTGATGATTTAAATCCATGAAATGTCCTGGCTGCATCAGATAGACCAGTGCTTGCTTGACCAGACAGCTGGGCACCATCACCTGGCCAAGTTGACACATGAACGTAACCACCACAGGAGTGTACTCAGCAGGTGACATCATTATCAAGTTCAAAAGTCCCTTAAGCAAATTCTTTGCTCTTCAACTTTACCTCATCCATCCCAAGGCTCACCACGCAGAAATCACCAAAGCACAGTATATATTTTGTAAAATGCAAAAGCCACAATTTTCAGGAAAATGATCCCATCCTGGGACCCCTTTGTATCTGGGTTGTGTTGTGGTGAGGGGAAGATGGGGAGACCTCACCCGGCCTGAGGTCAGTTTTCCTGTTTCCCCTTTTGAATCCGGTTCTCATCATGTGGTTGGAAACAAACCTGAAACTTCTTGAGTACTTGGAGAGAATATGAATACTGAATATGCCCAAGCCTATAATTAACATGTCCTTCTTCCCCTCTCAATTTGAAAGAAGAGTTCCTCTGAACTACCCCTTCTATATCATACGCTTTCATTCATGGAAAAAGAACAAAGAAAGGAAACTACTTTGTGTCCCCCACCTCCCCAAAAAATCACTTAGGTCCACCTTCTCCAGGAGTTCACAGCCAAGATCAACACACAAATAAATGTGTGTAGTCATGCACCATTCAGAGAGCTGAGAGGGGATTACATGATCAATGGAAACTTTTCAGTTCAGGCAGAGAGGGGAACAGATCCCGCAGTAGGCACCTGACTGTTCCTGCATACATATCAGCAGACCCTACAGATCTAGAGCATATTCAATGGTAGACTTATAAGTGCTAAGCAAAGATGTGGAAAGCAGGGCCCATCACCCCCGTCTTCATCAGAATGGGAAAGGGGTCTTGGGTGAAGGTGTCATCTCTTCTCACATGGATTGATAGACATCGATTACTTCCCACCCTTCTAAATTCAGCACGGAGCCACTCCCAGACTTCCAGTTCTCACATTGAAGATAGGTAAGGCTGCAGGTCTCTTACCCTTCCTGGAAGGCTGGAGGGCAATTTCTGGTCCTGTTAGGCCTGTGTATCCCCATCCACTCCATCTTCCTCAAGGAAGTGAAAGATGATGGGGAGCAACTGTTTGAGGAAGGGACTGGGTTTGGGATTTTAATGAATTTTCTCTCCCTTATAGGTTCCTAGAGATTTTTATGGGTGTTTTTTGAATTTTTTTTTAAAATGAAAATTTGGGATAAATTTTTAAGTGAAAAGGGTGTCTGAGTACATGCAAATGAAACATGGTCCAATAGCAGTGGATGTGCAATGTCAGCGTTAACTTCCTTCAATGAACAGGGTCTTTTAGAGGCCACAACAGGCACTAAATAGGGGCTGAACCTACCCTTTTATTTTATCTAAGTTCAAGCTATTGGAATTCTCTAAACCTCCACCCAAATGTGGCAGAGATAGACACAACACTCTTTTATTTGAAGAAATAACTATATATTTAAAGATTTTTTTGAGTAATGAAGAGAAGTAATGGTACCTAGAGGGCACAAGGATTTATGATTGTGGGGTGGGGTGGGGTGGAGAGATGCACCTCATAATGCAGAGCAGTGAGAAGTGATGAAGGTGATGGCAGCCTGGGGGACCTGGCACTCTTGGTACCTGCTAATGGGCCCTGATATGAGACACCAGATTGCTGGGAGGGACAGAGGGAGGATGGCTTGGACACAGTCACTGGTAGACTAACACTGACCTAGTTGGTTTCAGGGCATCATAAAGTAAGCATTCCCATTTATCCAGGGACAAATCCACTTTCCCATATGGCTAATTCTTTTCTGGTGTTTGCTTTTTGAGACAGCTGTCCCTTTTGGGGTATGAACTGGGATGTCAGGGTCTCTATTGATCCCCTCTCCTTCAAGGTGGCTCATCATGTCTGTGGCAAGGGAGGGCTCTAACTCTCCATCCCCTTCTGGGTTCTCTCCTGATGTGAGCCTTTCATGGTCCTCTTTTTCCATATTTAGGTTTAAATTGGTGTGTTGGATCCTCCAAGGGGCCTGAACCTTAGAGACCCTGAGCTCCTGCCTACCCAGGTCACTCCCTATGTCTTCCAGGTGGATGTACGGACCCTGGGAAGTAGCCATGTCTCATCTGCACAGACTCAGGATCTGGGACTTGGAGTCCCCAGAAAACAAACTATTGGAGTCAATGAACCCTTCAGTGGTACAGCCAGAGACTGGCTCTGTGATTCTCCCTCTGGTTGGAGCTCTGACTCTACCAGGATGGTAAAAAGATGTGGCTTCCCTATTAAGATGTGGTATCTCTACATCTTGCTCTCCCAGAAGACTTGGTGGTGTGGGGCAGTCTTCAGGCTCTAGAAACCCTAGATTGAATAATTCTTCACTGATAAATTGGGAAATCCCAAGCTCACTGACCCTCAGGGAATTTCTTGATTTGGGTCTGGAAACAGTGGGCTCCAGGGCCTTAATGGTTTCTTTATACGACTGCTCCTGTCAATTGGCAATGCTCAGGAAGGGAGGGGGCTCTCAGGTGTTCTTGTTCAATATCAGGTAACCTTAAAGCTTTTCCAGAATGGAGCTCACAGTCCTGCCTCAGTTGTATTGGAAATAATCCCTCCTCCTCTTCTTTCTCCAACCACATTGGGACATCTATTTTCCTCATGACCCTTATATCCAGGAGCTTCTGAAGAATAAACTGAAGGCTAAAGAGGTTTCTAGGAGCCACATGGTAGGGTTCAAGGAATTCACAGACTAAGATCTGTGAATGATGAAAAGAAAGACACCCTTTAGGGAGAACAGAATGTAAGAGGATGGAAAGGACAAGCTCTTGCCAGATAACTGCCCAAAGGAGAAAGCTGAAATGAGCAGGCATGAGTCTTCCAGGCCTGAGAGTGTTGGAACAGAAGATGCCAACCCACAGGGACCCTGTGGAGATGAGGTCTCTGGGCCAGTGTTCATTAGAAAGAGAAGCAAGTCAGGCTGAGTTGGCATTAAGGAGGCATATGTGTTGGTGGAGTGGAGAGGCCAGTGGCTGGAGATGCAGGCCAGTGATTCAGTGGGATCTACGGGGCAGATGGGCAGAGTTTGGGGAAAGAGTGATATCCTGAGAGCATGGGGTCAGGGAGGACATCTTTCTCTTGACTCTGCCTTGACCCTGAAAGAATGAAGGACTTGGATCCAACTCTCATTCTCTTTAGGCAAACTGTAGGCCTTCATTATTCATAAATAGTATGATTTTCTGCCTCAAATATGCAGGATTCTGTATACCTTACCTGTTACAATTTTCAAACTGGGTAAAAAATTTTCTATTGATCCTACTTTGAAAAACTCAAAGAAGTTCTTTATTGACATGATCCTCTGCTGATATTGCAGTCAGGATCCTCTGCTGAAGACAGTGCAGTCTCTGACCTCGAGGTGCCTGTGCTCCCTCAGGTAGGACTCTGCTCCCTGAGGCCAGAGCTCAAGTTCAGCATCTGATCAGAGGCTTTCAGAGACTCAACCTTGCTCTCTAGATGAGCCCTAAGACAGAGGCTTCGCCCAGAGACACCAGACTTGGGCAGGAGGATGATGAACAGTTGTCGTATGGTTCTGTCCCATCAACATATCCTACCCTCTCTTAATAACCTACCCCTGGGACACTGAGTCACCAGGCTTGGAATTTACCTGGAGTCTCTTGCCACCCCCAGAGAGACTAATATGTGTGTGTGGATAGAAGCCCCTCTGCCTGCTCACCCTCATTTCCCTAAAGAAAGGCCTTCGTCTTTCCCACTAGGGCCCATCTCAGGAGCCTGTGCAGGCATAACTGATTTATTACAGTGGGAGGAATAGGGAATGTTAGAGTCCACCGTTCTGGGGATGGATCTGGGGTCCCCTCACCTGGAATCCCTCCGTCGTAAAACTGCTCTGGTTGATTGTCAGTGCTCATGAAGGGAGGGGGCTCTCTGGTATCTTGCTCAGTATCAGGTAACTCTAAAAGCTTTTTCAGAATGAAGTTCACAGTCCTGCCTCTGTTGTCTTGGAAATAATCCCTTCTCCTCTTCTTTCTCCAACCACATTGTGACATCTGCTTTCCTTGTGACCCTTATATCCAGGAGCTTCAGAAAGTTTGAAACTTTCTGAATAATTTTTGTCAATTTTCAGTTCTTTCCATTTTCAGCATTTCCTCGGTTCTTAACTCTAGCTTTCCCACATAATTTGGTCTTGCTTTGCGTGAAGAAAGATTTAAAACTCAACCACCTTTCAAGTTTAGCACATACCTATGCATATGTATCAGATTTGTCTCCCATTTTCAGCAGGCATATAACAAAGCTCTAACACTGATGGCTTGATTATTATATTACAAACTGTGTAAATCAAGCACTTGTCATTTCCTTACTTTGTTTTTCTCAATTTCCTTCTGATTCCAGTGAATTTGGCTTGACCCAGAGCACTGCAACCAGTTTATGTAGAAAAATAATGCATTCAGCTATATGAAGAAGATACTTGAAAAATAAGGGTTAGGAGATAAAACTAGGCTATCAGAGAGAGAAACACAATAGAAATCAACCATAGTTAAAGCAGTTTGGTACAATTCAGGGCTAGAAACAAAATTAAACAATATAGAGTCCAACCCCTGAAGATGGAGAAAGAGATTAAGTGACAGGAAGAAGTAACAACAAACAAGATTGAGCAAAGGTCTATGAATACTGAAACTTTATATAATTGTGTGTGTGTGTGTGTGTGTGTGTGTGTGTGTGTATTTGGATGCTGGGGTGTTGGAATGGCTAAAAGGAGGTAAATGACATGGTGGAATTGTAGTCTATAGCATCTCTTGTGATTTGCTCTGTAGCCGCTCATTGAATTGTGCCTTGAAGGTATATACCTTTGTGTATATACCTTGTATTGCATAATAAGGAAAGAACTGAAATTGTGTAACTGTAACCCATAACAGTTTTTGAAATTACCTATATAAGTGCTTGTTGAGCTGTACATCAAGAGATGACGTCTTTCTGTATGTGTATTTTACAATAATGGAAATGGCTGAAGTTGTGGAACTGTGACCCATGATATTCTTTGAGATTTGCCCTCTAAGTATTGTGAAATTGTACATTGAAAATCATCACTGTTATGTATGTATGTTAAAGTTCACAATAAAAAAATGGAAAAAAATTGAAAAACCAAAAAAAAGAGTATAAAAATTGATTTAAATGCCCATCGGCGTTTTGTTTTTGATAAAAGAGGTTTTCAAGTAATTGGGAGGAAAGAAGCAGCCAATATACTCTGCTAAGACTAGTGGGTAGCTGAAGAGATGGATGTCCAGAATGATGGGAAATGAGATCTGAGATGCTTGTTCAGGAATAACGGGGCACTAGCCTCTCTTTCTCCACCAGATGATAAAATGGACCTGCTGATACGGAGTTTATGCAAGGGAACTTGATAATTCTATGTTTTTCCATTAATGGAAGTGCCTAGTTTTGTGTGTGTGTGTGCGTGTGTGTGTGATCATTTTTTTTAAGGGATCACAAAAGCATCAAGTCAAAAAAGACTGTGGCATGGCAATAACTAAACTTTCCAGAAACAGCAGGTTCTGTTGTTTTGAGAGTAAATTACCTGCAGCTTCTTGACATTCAAGACTCTTAAAGAAGCTCCCATGAGAAGAACTGCTTCTCCTCCTTTCCTAGGTGGCCACCTGTCTTCTAAAAATCCTGTGGGCTTTTTTGTTTATGGACTGTTTATTCCCATTAATCTGTGGTCTGCCTGAAAAGCTCCAGAACCCATTTATAGAAAACTACATTTGACCTCTACTTCCTTCCTTCTGTAAAATAAGTATCACTAAAATCAAGGACACATAGAAAGAAATAAGAAAATCATCAAAGACATTTCTGTTAATGTCAGCATTGAAAACTTTTATAAGCATGGCTCGAAAGGCATTGAAAATTCTCATTGATAAACTCAAATACATGAGTTTTAACAGGCTCATTGGTAAAAATATTGACTATCCTGGGGATGAAAATATTCTCCACAGAGATATGGTGAGAGTTTCAGTGACAGTCACCATTCTCAATAGGCAAAGACTTCATTGTATTTTACTGTTGCGTTAACTGAGCATATTTAGTGCCCAGCACCACATCATCAATAAACCCGTAAAAATTACAGGTTGTGTTATTGGAAGATATTCAAAGAATAAATTATTGTTTGGGTGTAAACTTTAAGAGAGATATATGACTTTATTAAATTTGCCAGCTTTTCATTAAAAACTGAGTGACACAACTCTCTTTGTCTCTGTTTCTCTGTCCTTAAACTCACCTTTCTGTAGGAGGAATCATAAAAGAATTAGTAGTAACTAACTGTGGGGAGAGGAGGGTTTGGATTTTCAGTTTTTAAACTTTTACAACCTTGTCCCATTTAAATTTTTCAATTATGTAAGTGTATATTACTGTTTTTTATTGAAAACATGCTAAGAGTGGATTTCTGGGCCAGGAGATTATGCAAACTTCCCAGCCTCGTTTTCTTTTCTTTTCTTTTTTTTTAATTCAATTTTATTGGGATATATCCACATACCATATAGTCATCCAACGTGTGCAATTAGTTGTTCACCTTAACATTATATAGTTGTACATTCATCACCACAATTAATTTTTGAACATTTTAATTACCACAAATAAGAATAATAATAAAAATGAAGATGAAAAAGACCACCCAAAACATCCCATTTCCCCCCATCCCACACTATTAGTCATTTTCTTTTGTCCCTGTTTTTCTACTCGTATGTCCATATACTGTATAAAGGGAGTGTGAGCCACAAGGTTTTCACAATCACATGGTAACAGTGTAAGCTATATGGTTATACAGTTGTCTTCAAGCAGCAAGGCTACTGGGTTGCAGTTTGACAGTTTCAGGTATCTCCTTCTAACTATTCCAATACACTAAAAGCTAAAAAGGGAAATCTATATAATGCATAAGAATAACTCCCAGAATGTCCTCTCGACTCCATTTGAACTCTCAGCCACTGAAGCTTTATTTTGTTTCATTTCTCTTCCCTCTTTTGGTCAAGAAGGCTTTCTCAATCCCTCCATGCCAGGTCAAGATTCGTTCCTGGGAGTCATGTTCCATTTGCCAGGGAGATTTACACCCTTGAGAATCATATCCCATGTGTGTGAGGAGGGCAGTAAGTTTACCTGCAGAGTTCCAAGCCCCATTTTTAATGCTTTGGTAGAAGACAGATACTTTGCAAAAATATTTACCAGCCTACCTTCTTTGTTGCAGACCGTGAGACAAGGGTTCAGGGGCAAGTGGTTAATTTGGGAGGTGACCCCAGGAGACACTGGTAGAGGATCACGGAAGTGAGACAGAGAAGGGGAGGCAGTCAGAAAGTGCACCTTATATCAGATCAATCCTCTGGATCTTAGTCCCCACAGGCATTTAGGGGTCAGTGTGGCCCATGTTTTGAGTCATCCTGCTGGAGGGCTGTTCTAGTTTGCTAATGCTGCCATAATGCTAAATGCCAGAAATGAATTGGCTTTTATAAAAGGGGGTTTATTTGGTTACACAGTTACAGTCTTAAGGCCACAAAGTGTCCAAGGTAAGTCATCAACAATCAGGTACCTTCACTGGAGGATGGCCAATGGTGTCTGGTAAACCTCTGTTAGCTGGGAAGGCATGTGGCTGGCATCTGCTCTAATTCTGGTTTCAAAATGGCTTTCTCCCAGGACGTTCCTCTCTAGGTTTCAGCTCCTCAAAAATATCACTCTTAGTTGCTCTTGAGGGGTTTGTCCTCTGTTAGCTTCTCCGGAGCAAAAGTCTGCTTTCAAAGGCCGTCTCCAAAATGTCTGTAAACTGCAGTTCCTCTCTCAGCTCCTGTGCTTTCTTCAAAGTGTCCCTCTTGGCTGTAGCTTCTCTTCAAAATGTCACTCTCAGCTGTACTGAGTTCCTTCTGTTTGTCAGCTCACTTGTATGGCTCCAGTGATTTAATTTAGACCCACCCTGAATGGGTGGGGTAACACCTCCATGGAAATTATCCAGTCAGAGTTATCACCCACAGTTGGGTGGGGCGCATTTCACAGAAACACTCAAAGAATTACAATCTAATCAACACTGATAGGTCTGCCCACACAAGATCACATCAAAGATAATGGCGTTTGGGGGACATAATACATTCAAACCGGCATAAGGGGTCATCAGCTGAGGGTGGCTCCAAGGAGAGCTAATTCTCAGACCCTTCCAGCCTGCCAGGGACTTGGGGAGAGCAGGCTCTGGATGCCAGAGAGAATACACAGGGAGTTGGAAGTCAGGGCATTTGTGCAGGACAGTGGGAATGCCTGAGGCAGGGAGGCAGGGATGCTTCAAATACCTTGGTGTTTTACTAGAGTGGTGGTGCACTTTACCTTAATTTCCTCTGATCTGAAGTTTCAAATGCATCTTTGGTCTCTACTGCTTGGATTCAGCCAGTTATGAGTGTAGAGGGCTGATGGGGAGTCTGGACAGGGCTTCCCTGGAAGGGAAGTACTACTCTGAGGATAGATAGAAGGCAGGTAAACTTCAGGAATAGCAGGGGTGTAATGTTCATTTTTGTTTGCCTTCCAGAAGATTTTCTGCTTCCAGAAATACCTTGAATTTGTACTTACAGACCTCCCCTCACTGCTGCATGTGTTCTCAGTCCACACAAATTGGGCTAGATATATGCAGTTTAATTCAGGCCTTTGAAAAAATCAACTAGAGCAAGTGTCAACAGATTTTCTCTAAAGATCCAGATAAATAAATAGTTTAGGCTTTGCAAGCCAAGAGGCAAAATTGAGGACATTATGGAAGCAGTTATATAACAAGAGGAAGCATATGTCAATAATTTTGATGAAAAAATTGAAAATATACTAATAATTGAGTATTTTTTGTAACAGAAGGCTACTAATGAGAAGAAAGGGATTCCTTTTTCTCCTTGAAAGATAAGGTTTCACTCAAATTGTGTAAAGTTAGAATTCCTAACAGCCAAATCAATTGCATTGGTTGTCTGTTAATGCTGATCTATAATGAGATTTTATGAATTTCATCTTTGACAATGAATGTGTAGGCACTGGCAAGTACTGGTACAATTCATAAGAATTTGATTTTAATTTAGAATATGCATCATTTGAAAGGTATTTATAAAGTCTGTTAGATTCTTCTCTTGATATCTTGCCTTTCAACATGTCTTCACACTGCAGATTAATCACCTGCAATCGAACATTAGGGTGGAAGCTCCTCAACTGTGTGGTTAAAAGGATTATGAAATATGGAAATTTCTTTTTAATTCATCTTGAGGTACGAAAAATGCTTCCAGGACTGTAATTCAAGCTTGGAAATTATATTTGCTGCACATTTATGTGGGATTGGAGATCTCACTTCTTATTTTAATTTTTAACTGTATAGGCTGTATGTAAAGCAGTTGAACATTACTCATGATTCAGGCAATGTTAGTTGTTTTCAAAATGAATTTACTGCAGCATACTTTCACATATCAGCATGGGTTTTGCCTTGTAAATTTAGGTTTAATTCACTAAGAAACATCAACAAGCCTACAGCCAATGCTAACTTAAAAACATGCAGTGTTTCATAATAATTGTTGAAGATATTTCTCATTCCAAAAAATTTCAATCTCAGTGCTGAACTCAAATGATTGAAATAAAATTTTATCATTGTAAGCTATCAGAGTTTTGTTTGGTAGAGCAAGTAAGGATATTCAGCTTCTATTTCTGACAAAAAAAAATTGAGAAAAAATCATGATGATTACTTCATGAGACTGAATGAAGATCAACATTGACACTATCAGTTCAATAACACATGAATGATTGAAGTGTTTTCTGCAAAGTACCTGCTGATAAATAATATAATGAATAACCATAGGATTTATACATCTTACATTTTCACAATCATTGTAAATTGGTTCAAGTAAACCTACTCCTGCTCCACACATATTTTTTCTACATTTAGTTATAATACATCTTAGTAGATTCCACTTCAGGTTGTACTGAAATAGTGTTTTCTTAAATTATTTGAAAATATTCTTAACTGTAAACATTCCACAGAGACTATTCATAGAGGCTAATTCTTGAAGCACTTCAGACTTTGCATAACACCATAAACAAACAAGGAAGTGGATTGGTAGCATCTGTCAACTCACCAGTACCCAAGGAAATGCACTCAGAGTGCATTTGCCTTATTGTTTTACTTGGCAATTGATGTTGTTACAAATGTCCTCAACTCTTCGTGTAAATGTTCTTAGCAAAAGGCTACTAGTCTTAAACAAGTGTATTTTCTGTGGACACACTTCCTGGATTGTTAAATTCAAACATGATTTAATTAACTCATCACGAGTAAACGGCTTTTCTTGCTTGGTTAACAAATGAGCCATCTGAGAGTTTACTTTGGTTGTGGCTTCACGTCCATTTTTGCTGTTGTGAAGAATTTCTGCTGAGATGAGATATTGTTTTAAATCTTTCTTCTTTCCCTGATCATTATTTTCCTGTGTGTTGGAGATATTGTGATGAGTGCTTATCATGGAAATGCCAACGTATGTTGTATTCTTTTATCTTATCTATAGTGTAATTGCATGATGTTCACAATAATGTGGATTGAATAATACAATATGTCATGTTCCACTGTTCATTAAATATGTGGCATTCTGTATTAGTTTTCTGTTTCTGATGTAACAAATTACCATGAGTTTAGTGGCTTAAAACAACACAGATTTATTTTTTTACAGTACTGGAGTTTCAGAGTCTGAAATGAGTCTTATGGGGCTAAAATCAAGGTGTTCACACAGCAGTTCCTTCTGGAGGCTCCAGTGGTTTATCCATTCCTTTCCTCTTCCAGCTTCTAGAGAATGCTTGCATTTCTTGGCTGTTAGCTGCACCATTACAATCTCTGTTTTTCTCTTCACATTTCCTTCTCTCTCCATCTGACTTTCCAGTGTCCTTTTTGTGAGGACCCTTGTGATTACTTTGGAGCCAGAAGGGCAATCCAGGATTATCTCAACATCTCAAGATCAATAACTTAAGCATATCTGCAAAGTCCCTTTTGCCAAATGGGTAATATATTCACAAGTTTCAGGGATGTGTACACTTTTGGGGTATTCAGTCAACCATACAGTCAAAGTTCACTTGTCTTTTCTTGTTTTGAAATTATATATATGCACCAATAATAAAAAAGGAAATAAATAAAACCTTGCAGTACAATAATTTACCTTTTGAGATGTTGTCAACTTACAACTGTCACTTCAGTTTGTAGTGTGCTGAGCTGATAAAAATGTCACATATGGTCTTGTTTGAAACTCCTTAACTGACTTTTGTATCTTCAAAGCAGCCAAAGACAATATGCAAGTGAATAAGTGTGGACATGTTCTACACTGAAATTTAAATTTCCTTTAATTCACATGTGTCTTGGAATATTAATCTTTTGATTTTTTCCCCATGACTAATAAAATGTAAAAATGATCCTTCACTATCAGGCCAAACAAAAATAGGTGGCAGGCATGATTTGACACTTAGGTCATAGTTTTCTGACTCCTAGCATAAACCAATAGACAACACAGTAGCCAGACAAGATCTCTGATATTCTTTGGAAGATCAAGTGATTTAGAAAAGAAAGCTGACAATTAAAAATAAGGAGATGTCACATGAAAACCTTGCTTTCTGTCTCCTCTTATAAAATCTGAAGATCCAGCAACACTGTGCCTACATAACAGTATTCCCACATGGCAACAGTTTACCTCATTTGATAGAACTTTCCATCTGATCTCCTTCAATCTTTAGGCCTTTGAGTTTGCAACCCAAGTTTCTTACCCCTTTAGGTTTTCTCTTAAGGCTAAATGTCTTAAAATCTTTCAAAAATTACTTCTAGGCCATTATTTTTCAACTTTCTACTATGTGGACTCCTCTCCTTTGTATCAGCTCCATTCTTTCCTAAAATATGGCACCCAGAACATTTCCCTTTTTAACCACTTTCAGCATTATTAATTACATTAACACTATTGTGCTGTAATCACCAACATCCATTACTCTTTTTCATCACCTCAAACAAAAACTAAGTACTCATTAAGCAATAACTCCCCCACTCTCCCCTCCTCTGTCCCCTGATAATCTGTAATCCCCTATCTGTCTCTCTGAAATTTGTTTATTCCAGATAATTCATTTAAGTGAGATCATACAATATTTGTGTTTTTGTTTCTAGTTTATTTCACTCAACATGATGTCTTTAAGATTCATCCATGTTGTAGCATGTATCAGAACTTCATTGCCTTTATGGCTGAATAATATTTCCTTTTTATATCCATTTATAGGTTAATGGATACTTGGATTGCATCTATCTTTTGGCTACTGTGAATAATACTGCAGTGAACATTGGTGTATACATATCTGTTCAATGCCCTGCTTTTAATTCTTTTCAATATATACCAAGAAGTGGGATTGCTGTGTTCTGTGTTAATGCCTTTTATAAATCACAAGTAGTGGACAGTAGAGGTGAATTGTGTGTGAATTGTGTGTTTCTGTATTTGCTCATGTTAGAGGTGTTTGTTGTCATTACATGATGTACTTTTTCAGAGTTCTAAGATTATCATCAATGTAAACTTTGCCTTTTCCCACTCCACACTTGCTTCTCCAAAATTTGCCACATTTATATTTGATTTACATTTTCTACTCTTTGACCACAGTTACATTACATATTAAAAGGTAATAAAAAATTTCCCTCTTGGAAAAAATAGATAGAAAGATACATCTCGGTATTCCTGATTAGCTCTAATCTGGCTCTCCAGAGGGAAAGGACATGACATTGAACACTGAGTCTCCCAATTAAAAAAGCTGATCCTTAATAGCACTAAAGGAAAAGAAGTGATTCTTTTCACCTTGTATTTTAAACTTAAATTTTTAATTTGCACCATAAGATTTTAGTAACTGTCCTCTAGGTTTCAAAGTGAATGGAATTAAGTATTTGGTTCATGCTATACATTATACATGTAACTTAAGATTCCTTTTTACCTGTACAATCTTAGAAGACTGCCTATTAAATTAGTAATGACCACCAGTCAAGGACTGTCAACTTTTGTATACTCATGAGCTTTGGTCGCACATCAAAAATAGATGCTGAACTCCTGTTTCGTTTTGAGCATAATATAATCATATGACTATGATTAATAAACTCCGTGTTTCACATCGGATTGTAAATAATCATATCTCTTGCTTCTCCCAGCCTCTGCTCTTTAAATGCAAATGAATGAAGAGAGCAACTGATTTCCTATACTTTCCAAAAGACTGATGATAAGGTCCTAGCAGTACAAAAATGAGAACACTTGTGATGAGAATGCCTTACCCCTATTATCCTAAACTAAATCAAAGTTAATGTTCCATAAATAGAAAGGCATCAGTAATACAAACCCATTTAGAAGTAATCATTTGTAAGGGTTCAGAACCCAGGGCCACACTCCTTCCTCCATTACTGAGATACACGCAGTTGCCTACATGACCAGGAAACTGGCCCCTCTCCACCCAGGGCAGAAAGCATTAAAACTTACCTCCCCTAATGACCGTTAGTAGCCAAATGTTGGGAGATCTTGTTGTAACCAAATCTCATGAGAAACTCCATTGTCACAAACATTTATAAGCCCCCCCCCACCCCACCCCTTGGCATGCCTTGTTCTCTCTGCAGAATTGTGGCACGCTGACTTCACTCTCCTGACCTGCACCATTGAGATGTCTTCTGTTTTTGTAAGTCCCTAATTAAACTCATGGGTAACTCCTTGGCCTGGCAGCGGGAGACCAAAGAACCACCAGCTGTAACAGGAATGATGAGTCTGGGGGAGTCCTGGGATGGCCTGAAACATCCATGTGAGGAGGCGTGGCAGCCCTTCTGGATGAGAGAGGGCTGCTGAGGGAGTATGGTGACGCCCAGAACTCCCCAGCTGGATTGCTGGTTCTCCTGCAGTGGGCTGTAGGACAGTTGGGATTTCAAAAGAAAAGGGAGAGCTGCAGCTGTTGCCTGGCCTCTGTTAGGACCTGTGCACTCAGGCACAGAAGAGGCCCCGGCAGTCAAAGCTGAGGTTCACCACCTAGAAGGGGAACTTAAGTTAGATAGAGACATGCCGATAGCCCAAGCAGATTTGAAAGATGCATTAAATGAGAGGCTGTGCCATGCAGATTAAAGTTGGGAGACATTAGCCTGCCAGTATGCTAGAGTGAGAGGGCTCAAGCTGCCCAAAGGGCAAGTCAGGTGTATCGTGAATTCTCCTGACTGGGATCCCAAAGTGTGGGACCCTGTTGATTTTCCTTCAAATTATGATGAGCCACCATCTGACTGGAAACCTGAAATTGAGGAAAGTAAGCATGTTCATCCTCTGGTCCAACAAAAGATCAAAAAAGAACAAATACAACAGCCTAAGTCCCATGCAGGGAGGTTTGTGCTGCAGCTGCCACTGTCTTAGCAGCACCTCCTGATCAAAAGGTGCTAGTTACACTGTGGGATTATACTGCCACTGTGTTATGGGAAGTCGGGAATCAATAGAGACAATAACCTAAAGAAATTTTACCAAATTTGCTGATGAACCTTTTGGACACTGGTGCAGAGGGAATACTGCTTTCAAGTAATAAGCAGACTGGCCTCTATTACTATTCACCATTCCTCTGGCAATATATATATTCCTTAGCCACACGAGCTGAGTCCAGCTCACTATTAAATTAGTTAGTGACTCCATGTAACGAAACTTGGCCTAATATAGGGGACATACCCAGGTTACCCCCCCCCCCATTGAGCATGCTTGATGAATTACAAGATATACTAAGAGGGATAGGAATGAAACATGTAGTTTATGCTAACTTTTGGGAACAGATAACAAAATTTTCACCAGGGGTATAAAAAGCACAATCTCACATAGTGCCCCAAATCAGTGGTATGGGACACTGGTGCCCATTCTTAGCACATTGGTGGGACCCATCTCCAGGGCTGCCCAAGTAGCAGCAGATATAGGAGAATCTGAACCCTAAGGCCAAAAGGGGCTGGAGTCAGGGCTACAGGCCATGCCCCCAAAAGACATGATGGTCTGAACTGTTTGTCACACAGGCACATGTAGGCTGACCTAGTAGCTGCTGGCACTAAAATTGAAGATATTGATAGACAGCCAACCCTGTGCTAGTAAGTTATGGTGTAAATTACCAAAAGGGCAGAGATACATCAAATTTAAAACCAGATCACCAGAGGGAGAAACGATCTCTAGCTGAAAAACTTGTCCCTTACAGTATAAAGAGCCTCCTGCACCCCCTGACAAGAGTCATGGCAAGCTGGTTTTCCCCTCACACAGGGACAGGTCAGGATCCCGAAATAAAAGCCACATATAGGGGATATCAAGAAATCAGTGCTACCATCAAGGAATTAGAGAGAGTGTGCATTATAATCCCCACTCACAGCTCACTTAATAGTCCAGCCTGGCCAGTAAGAAAAACCAATGGGACCTGGCAAATGACTATTGATTATAGAGCTTAAGAAAGTAACTCTGCCTTCTTTGTTTGCAGCTGTACCAAATATAACTACTTTGTTACAGGGCATAAGTATGCAATTAGGCCAGTTTCATTTTGTGTTAGACCTTGCTGACACTTTTTTTAGTATCTCCTTAGACCACTCCAGCCAGCCTGCATTCACCATCATATGGGAAAGACAACAGTGGACATTTTCTGTGCTACTGCAAGAATATGTTCGTGGTCGCACTATTTGCCATGGTTTGGTAGCTCAAGATTTAAAAATGTGGAAACTTCTGGCAGAAGTCACTCTCTTTCATTATATTGATGATATTATGTTGACAGATAACTCTTGCAGAATTGGAAACCACCATTAATATTATTCCCTCTGCTGTTGATAAAGTGCAAAATTCTCCCACTCCACAAAGCTCAGGTCTTTCCTTGGTTTGTTGGGTTGTTGGAGACCCCATTTAGTGCAGATTCTAAAACCTTTGTATGTCCTAGTTAAGACAAGAAAAACATGGGAATAGGAGGTTCACAGCAGGCTGCTTTTGATAAAGCCAAATGGGCTATTGCACAGGCTCAGGCTTTATGGGGGGAGGAGGGAAGGGGATGGATCCAAGATGTGCCTTGTGAATTAGATGTGGTCACTACCAATATTGGCTTTGGGTTGGGTTTGTGGCAAAGGCAACAGGCAGAGCAAGTTCCCATTGGCTTTTGGCCTCGGCTCTAGAAAGGAGCCAAACTGTGGTACAGTCCCTTAGAAAAACAACTGTGTGCTGCCTATAATACCCTGCTGCAAGTTGAAGGACTAACCCAAAGATGCCGTGTCATTGCACACTGCCATCCCCATGCAGGGGTGGATAAAAAGCATAACAAATAAACTGCATTCAGGGAATGCTCAGTTGAGCACTCTGATAAAATGGAAAGCCTGTCTGCTGCAATGCAGTGTCTTTAACTATAGCCATTTAAATACAGAAATGCATGATATTCTAGGACCAGTTTCCTTTGTGGAAGAAAAACACTTTGGCCCTCCCTGCTGGTCCTCCTGAGGTGGCTGTTTCTGTGCCCACAATTGATGGATGTGGCACTATACCAAAGTCTGCCTGATATAGTGATGGATCAGCACATGGGCAGCCCACCACCTGGACGGCAATTGCCTGCCAGTAGCCACGATGGGCACTATCTGGTGGGAAACTGGGACTATGCAAAGCAGCCAATGGGCTGAATTAAGGGCTGTATGGATGGCCATTGTTCATGAACCAGGAGATACACTATTTGTTTTGACTCTTTACCTGGCAGTATCAAAGCAGATGCTTTAGCAAAAGTTTGTAGACTGAAGTCAACATTGCATGAGGCTGCTGAATGGCTGTGTAGGACAAAAGGGCACTTAGGAAACCAGACTCTGTGGAGGCTGGCATAGCAATTCCAGTTGCCCATCCCAAGGCAACAGCTGAATGACGTTGTGGATGCCTGCCCCTCCTGCTGACTGTGATGACCAAGAATCCTTCCTCACCAACTCAGTCACATCAGCAGCGAGCAGATCCCAGTCACCAGATGGCAAGTAGACTACACTGGGCCCCTTCCCTTATCTGAGGGAGCAAAATATGCTTTTACAGCTATAGACAAAGCTACTGGGCTGTTACTGGCTTTCCCAGTAAGAAAAGCCAACTAGAGGGCTGCAATACATGACCTAGAGAAATTAAGTGCTTTCTTTGGGTCCCCACACATTTGGACAGTGCTAGAGACTCCCCTTACTGGAACCCAAGCCTGGGCTACTGAACATGATGTCTTATGGACATTCCATTTGCCATACAACCCCACAAGAACGGGGTTAATTGAAAGCATGAATGGGCTTTTAAAAGAGCAGCTAAAAGATGACAAACAATCCCTGCAGCAGTGGACCGGTCAGCTAAATCTAGCCCTTACCAGCCTCAATTCACAATCTCGAGAAGCCACTCCTGCTCGTGTTGAGTTGGTAACTGCAGGACCCATGCAATCACTGCAAATTCAGATAAAAGGACTAGCAACATTATAACCACAAGGTAATAAAAATAATATGCTCTTGCCTGCACCACAAGCATTAGAAATTAGGGAAAATTAGGTCAACTGGCTGTGGTCCTGGCCAATGCAACCACCCTTGTTGGGAATCCTAAGCCCACGGGGTACTGGGTCACCTAAGATTTAAGATATAACCAACCCAGCACCCCATACCTCAAGGTACTATACGTATGATTTTGTGGACACTTATCATGTCTATGCTAACCATAGATTTAACTCAAGAAGACTCTCTGCAATTGCAAGGGGAAAAAGTGTAGTATCTAAAACCCCCTCAGCACACATTCCCCAGGAACTCTTCTGTCCCCTAATTGAAACTTAGGTTGTTTATCAGCAGGAATTACACTTTAATTTTCCCCATAAACATCTTTCTTTTCACCCATAGCATCTTAGGGGGTCTCAGCAGTAACTCATGCCCATAATTGAATCCAACGTTGGGTTTGCATCGACTTGTGCTACTGAACTTTCTTGGACTGTAACCCTGCAGATTGGACCACATGGATCGCTCTGCTGGCCCGCCAGAATTCAAAGCATTGGAAAATTAACTACAGATTTTGTCATTGTCAGTGGCATCTCTTTGTGGGGTATTTATTTCTGTTGTGGGGTGGACCCCTGGTATTCTGTAGTCTCTTCACCTGCAATGTCTATCCTATGGTCAACATAGTCTGCTGTATGGGGGTGGATTCCGAGGGCCCAGGGCCCAGGGTCCCATCTCCTCTTCCATTACTGAGATACACACAGCCATCTATATGACCAGGCTTCACCCCACTTCACCCCCAACCCCCAGGGAAGAATCATTAAAACTTCCCTCCCCTAATCACTGTTAGTAACCAAATCTCGGGAGACCTTGTAACCAAATCTCACAAGAAACTCGGTTGTCACAAACTTTTATAAGCAGCCCCCACCCCTTGGCACACTTTCTTCTCTCTCTGTGGGATGGCAGCATGCTGACTTCAGTCTCCCAACCTGCCACCATCCAATGTTTTCTGTTTCTGTAACCCTAATTAAGCTCATGGGTAACTCCATGCCAGGCATGTTGTTTGGTTTTAGGGCTAACCTGGGTTGGAACATCAGGTTACTTTGCTGTTTTGTTTTGTTTTATTTTATGCAATGATTAGATGGCATTTAAAATTGAAGAATACATTTTAAATAAATTATGCTCTCTACATGTGAGGGAATTTGAGAATGAGTCTATATATTCACAAGCTAATTAAGAAACCACAAAAAAGAAATAAATGTGCAATACAAGTGGCAGACATGTACTTTCCCAAAAAGTGTGTTTTTATTCATTAGTTCACTCATTGAAAATATACCGAGAACACACTATAATATGTTATGCACTGTACAGAGACCTGAGGGGTATGGAATTTTCTAAAATAAGGTGTTTCGCTCAGTAATTTGCTATTTGGCAGGTTAAAAAAAATCAAATACTGCACCAATCATAAATAAGTGAAAGAATGGAGGAACCATAAGACTTCAGAGCAAAGTTGACTGGTGATGGCCTTGTTGGAGCAGGAAGCTTCACTGAGGACATAAAGCTTAATTTAGTTCTTGGAAATAAAAAGGGAAAGGCGCAGTTCCCACAGAGAGCTCAGTGAAAAGCGGAGCCCAGGCCCTCGGGGTCCTTCAGCCTCTCCCGCCCAGGGCCGCGGGTGAGCTGGGGCCGGTGGACCCCGCCCTGCGGAGATCCGGGGTCCGCGCCGCGACTGCGCACTGGCCGCATCCAGGCCCTGAGGCAGCGGCGGGAGCCTCCCCCCTGCCCCTCCAGCAGTGTCCTGGTGGCCACGGTGGCCTCTCCGAGCCTGGACCCAGCCGGCTGCGCTGTTTCCCTGCCCAAACCTGCCGGGCGGCGCGCGAGGCGGGAGAGGAGAATGGCGGCTTCCGTAACGTTGCGGGTGGACCTTAGGGGGCTCGAGGGCCCAGAAGGCGGGTCTGCGTGGACTCCAGCGCAGCCACCCTGCAGGCCACGGACCCGTGCAGATCCCGGACCTGGGGTGGCCGCTCCAGCCCGACTGGACGAGATGCCACTGGCCGCCACCGGCTAAGGCCTTAACGGCCTGGAAGGTGAGCAGAGCCTTGAAAGGCCACGGGTGGAACGGTTAGCAGGCCATCTGGGGTTAGTCGTTGTTCTAGCAGAACTTTCTTGATATTGGAAGAGAAAAATGGTAGAATACCATGCCCATTTGTCCAATAAGAAATGCCCTTCACCCTTTGGGAAGATTTACTGGCCCTTTGTAGAAGGCCTGTGTGTGTAGTCTGAAAATGCTGCTTTCAGCTTCCCGTGCCCACCAACCTTTTTAAAAGAAAACATTTGCCACTTCGATGCTTCCTAGATGTGAAGAGTTCGCCAAGTTATGATAGAGTTAGAAAAGCACGTCTTGTAATGCCCGTTTTTTTTTAAGGAAAAAATAATCATAGAAATGTCTTCTGGAAATGACTTTGAAATGGAATTGAGACTGCCTCTGGAAGCGACACCGGGAGGACACACATCCAGGCTTGTTCTGTGGGTTAGAGGACATGGAGCAGAAGGTTGAGCAAAGGAAGAGATGAGGGTTCTAGGCCAGATTGGTCATATTTAGAAGACAGTTTCAAATTATGACCATTGTTCCGTGTATGCATTTTATTCTTCACTGCTCTCTATATAGTTGACAATGCTAAGTACTTTTTGAAATATATTCTCTTTCTAGATGTTCTGAAGTGCCTGACATGTTAAAAGTAGAGGAAGTAGAAGAACACAATTTGGAATTATCTTTTTGCTAAAATTCATGTGCAATATTGTGGGGCCTTTTGAAATGGCCAAACCACCTCTCTGAGTAGTACATGTTTTGTGCACTGCTTTGGGGGAAGAGGGAGAAGGAAGTGCAAAGGGCTCTATGCCAGTGTGTTCTTAATGAGGCAAGATTAAGCATTGTCCCCATGTTTGTGCATTTGGTTTTACTTTGTTGTGTATATAGTATATATAATGAATGAACGTGTCCTAATTTACATATAATCTTCTAGATTTTTAAGAGGTTGCCAGTGTATGACAAAAATAGAGCTGGTAAATGAATGCATCTTGCACATTTTGTGTTAAAAATCCTAGGAAATATTGTCTTCTGAAATTTTGAGCATGATAGCCCCCAGGGTTGTCAGAGGAAGGATAAAAAGGAAGGGTTCTAGACCAGAATGTTCATATTTAGAAGGCACTGTCAGAGTAACTATTGTTACATGTGTGCATTTTGTTCATGACTGCTCTGTATATAGCGAACAAACTAAGTCCTTATTTGAAACATCTAGTCTGTCCACATGTTTAGATGTGCCTGACATATGTTAAAAGTAGAGGTAGTAAAATATTTCATTGTAAATACCATTTTGCTCAAATCCATAGGAAATTGTGTCTTTTGGAATTGGGGTTGTTAAGCCATTTCTGGGAGCATCATACTACTGTCTGTATACTTATTCAGTGGTTTGGAGGCGGTAGGAGGCAAGCAATTGCAAAAGGTGATATGGTAGTGTGTTCAGACAAAACTTTTTCTGTATGTTCTGTGTGTTTTGTTTGGCTGTTCATATATAGTTATATATAGTTTATATAATGGACAAATGAGTCCTAATTTTGCAACATCTAGTCTGTAGATGTTAAAGTGGTTGCCAGGGTATGACAAAGTAGAGTTAGTAAAATAAGCATTTTCCTAGCTTGTAGGCTCTTATAGCAGTCACTTCTATTCCTGAGTTGTAATGGCTATTTCTAAATTCTGAGATGCTGAGCTCTTTGTGTATAACCTGGTTAGTCCCTGGAGCTTCGGTTTTCTATGAGTTCCTTCCTTTTTATTGCTGAGTAGTATTCCTTTGTATGTTTGCACCAGTTTAAAAAATTGTGTGGTGTCCAGGTTTTTTCAATTATTTCTAAAGACACTATACATCATATAAAGGTTTGCTTGTGGACATGAGTTTTCTCTTCGGTAAATACTTTGGAATGGGATTGATGGGTGATATAGTAAGTATATTTTTACCTATACTGATACCTAACAAACTGTTTTCCAATGTGGCTGTAGCAATTCACATTCCCACCAGCAAAGCAAGAGAGTTCCAATTGTTCTTCATTCCCACCAGCAGTGAGTTTTTCATATTGATATTTAAGTCATTTAAATAGGTGTGTAGTATCATATTGTAATTTTAATTTCCTTAATGACCAATGATGTTTAACATCTTCTCATATCCTTTTTGCCATCCATATATCTTCTTTGGTGAAGTATCTGTTCAAAACCTTTGCCCATAATTTTTTCCATTTTGTTATATGAATTTTTTATTACAGGAGTTGTCAGTATGTAGAAAAATCATGCAGAACATTTGCTTCCCTATACCACTCCAATTTGTACCTTGCATTTGTGTGAGAACTTTGTTATAATTGAATGCAGAATATTATTATGATTGTACTATTTACTATAGGCCATGGTTAACAATAGGTTCACTGTTAATTGTACATTCCTAAGGTTTTTTTTAGAAAATTTGTTTTAGTAGCATATATACAATTTGACATTTTCCCTTTTATCCAGATTCAAATATATAACTCAATGCTGTTAATTACATTCACAATGTTTTGCTACTGTTACCAGCATTTACCACCAAAACCTTTCTATCACTCCAAATAGAAATTCTGTACCAATTAAGCATTAGCTCCCCATTCCGTATCCTCACCCTGGCTCACAGTACCCTGTACTCTAGTTTCTGACACTATGAATTCTAATTATATCAAATTAATGAGATTATACAATACGTGTCCTTTTCTGTCTGGCTTATTTCGTTCAACATGATGTCTCCAAGGTTCCTCTATGTCGTTGCATGTATCAGAACTTAATTCCTTTGTAGGGCTGAATAGTATTCCATTGTATGTATATACCACACAGATGGACTCTTGGGTTGCTTCCTTCTACTGGCAAGTGTGAATAATGCCACTGTGAACATTGGTGTGCAAATATCTGAGTCCCTGCTTTCAATTCTTTTGGGTATATACCTAGAAGTGGCATTGCCAGGTCATATGGTAATTCTCTACTTAACTTTCTGAGGAATCACCAAACTGTTTTCCACAGTGGCTGCACCATTTTACATTGCTGCCAACAAGGAATGAGTGTTTCTATTTATTCACGTCCTCTCCAACACTTATGTTCCTATTTTTTAATAGTACCCATTCTAGTGGGTGTGAAATGGTATCTCAGTGTGGTTTTGATTTGAATTTCCCTAATGGCTAATGATGTTAAGTATCTTTTCATGTGCTTTTTGACTGTTTATATGTCTTCTTTGGAGAAATGTCTGTGAAAGTATTTTGTCCATTTTTTTCCCAATAAAATTATAATATCCTTATATTATATTCATTATGTTTATTTAATTTTAAAAATCTATGCATGGTTATCTTGAATTTGTGGTTTTTATCATAAGGGGTTTTCAAGTATTTTTGTCTTTCAGTATAAAACTTAATGGGCTACCTAAAACCACCCACAGTAGTAAAAAATATATGTATGTATGTTGGAAGTCATTATATGTTTGAACCTATTTTCTAGGTAAGGCTGGAAAGGTTGCTTTTAGATAGTAATCTACACATACAAATGATGATTTTTGTTGTTACTGTTAGAGCCATTGTGGGTTTACAGACCAACTATGCATAAAATTTGGGATTCCCAAACGCCACCCACCATAAACACCTTGCATTGATATGTAACAGTTGATACAACTGATGTTAGCACTTTTGTAATTGTACTAATTTTTTTTTAACATTAGTGTTCTAGTTAGCTAATGCTGCCAGAATGCAAAACACCAGAGATGGATTGGCTTTTATAAACGGGGGTTTATTTGGTTACACAGTTACAGTCTTAAGGCCATAAAGTGTCCAAGGTAACACATCAGCAGTTGGGTACCTTCACTGGAGAATGGTCAGTGACATCTGAAAAACCTCTCTTAGCTGGGAAGGCACATGGCTGGCATCTGCTCCAAGTTCTGGTTTCAAAATGGCTTTCTCCCAGGACGTTCCTTTCTATGCTTCAGTTTCCCTCCAAAATGTCGCTCTCAGTTGCTCTTCAAAATGTCACTCACAGCTGCACTGAGTTCCTTCTGTTTGTCAGTTCATTTATATGGCTCCAGTGATTTAATTTAGACCCACCCATCTTCCATGGAAATTGTCCAGAGTCATCACCCACAGTTGGGTGGGGTGCATCTCCATGGAAACACTCCAAGAATTACAATCTAATCAACACTGATAAATCTGCCCACACAAGATTACACATCAAAGATAATGGCGTTTTAAGGGACAGAATACATTCAAACCGGCACGATTAGCTACATTTCTTATAATTGGTGAAAAATTATTAAAAATAGTACTATTAACTGTTATCTTTAGTTTACATTAGGTGTATTTATTTTCTTCTACAATAGGGTTCACCGTGTTATATAGTCCTATGCTTTATCTTTTAACTTTTATTCTAGTAGCACATATAATCTTTCCCCTTTTAACCACATTTATCTATGTAATTCAGTGCTGTTAATCACAGTAACAATAATGTGCTACAGTCACCACTAGCCATTTCCAAAGCTTTACAATCAACTTAAATGGAAATTCTGTACAAATTAAGCATCAACTCCCCATACCTTAACCTCAGTCTATAACCTGGTAACTTATATTCTAGATTCTAACTCTGTGAGTTGTGTGTTATAATTAGTTCATACCAGTGAGATCAGATGATATTTTTCCTTTGGTGTCTGAATTATTTTACTCAGCATAATATCCTCAAGGTCTATCCATGTTGTAATATGCATCAAGACTTCATTCCTTCTTACAGCTGAATAATACTCCATTTTATGTATATACCACATTGATTTTTATTAGAGAAGTTATGAGTTTACAAAACAGTCATGCATAAAATACAGGATTCCCATACATCACCCCACCACCAACACCTTGCATTCTTGTGGAAAATTTGTTACTATTAATGATAGCACTTTTTTAAAAAATTAAATTTTATTGAGATATAGTCACATACCGTGCAGTCATCTACAGTGTGCAATCAATTGTTCATAGTACCATCATATAGTTGTGCTTCATCACAACCAATTTTTGAACATTTTCATTACTCCAAAAATAATAGTAATAAAAATAATAATAAAAATAAAAGTAAAAAGAACACTAAAACATCCTCTATTAGTTGGGTTCTCTGGGGGTGACTCTTAGGCACAGTTATAAGTAGGCTTAGACTGACTTTCCTTTGCAGTAACAAGCTTCATAAGGGCAAGGTCCAAGATCAAGGGCCCAGACTATTAAATTGGTAGTCCTCAATGCTTGTGAGGATATCAGTAATTCCCCAGTTTAATATTTCCACATTTTTCCCCAGTTCCTCAGGGGTATCTGCAAATCCATTTTTAATTCCCTGCCCAAATTACTTTGGGATGTATTGGGGTTTCACACTTAACCTGTACAAGCCTACCAAATCTCACTTCCTATTTTAAGTTCCATGTAATTATGGTGTTTGAATAAACTCACCATACATGTTAAATTATTTAATGTGCTACAGAAAATATAGATCCTGCACCAACTAAATATCTCTTACCTTGGCCTCACACAGAAGTTGAGGTTTTAAAACACAGTAAGTATTGTCCATTACCCTTTGGCCTGATTTGCCTTAGTTTTACCAGATCCACTTCATTCAAGTCTCTAATTGAAGTTTGAACTCTTTTTCAGCTTTTCTAACAGTTGCTGTATGATATAATACTGGCATTCATAGCTGCCCAACTCCAGCTCTGAGTCTCAGGTGTCATACAGATACACAAAATTCCAGAGACCAACCAGTTTATACACAAAGAGGTCAGCATCTCAGAATTTGGAGATAACCATTACAACTCAGGAATAGATGTGACTGCTGTAAGAGCTTACAACTTAGGGACCATTACAATAAGCCTTTCTCTGATAACCTGTGCTCTAAAAGTCAATA